>NC_059200.1:25113373-25422123 GCF_020615455.1 Coregonus clupeaformis
ACATCTCAAGGATGATCAATGGAAACAGGATGCACCTGAGCTCAATTTCGAGTCTCATAGCAAAGGGTCTGAATACTTATGTAAATAAGGTATTTCTGTTTTTGTTTTTTTATAAATTTGCTAACATTTCTAAAAACCTGTTTTTGTTTTCTCATTATAGGTTATTGTGTGTAGATTGATGAAGAAATACATGTATTTAATCCATTTTAGAATAAGCCTGTAACGTAACAAAATGTGGAAAAAGTCAGGGAGTCTGAATACTTTCCGAATGCACTGGATTCAAGGGTTTTTCATTCAAGGGTTTTTCTTTATTTTTTAAAACTATTTTCTACATTGTAGAATATAAGTGAAGACATCAAAACTATGAAGGACACACATGGAATCATGCAGTAACCAAAAAAGTGTTAAACAAATCAAAATATATTTTATATTTGAGATTCTTCAAATAGCCACCCTTTGCCTTGATGACAGCTTTGCACACTCATGGCATTCTCTCAACCAGCTTCACCTGGAATGCTTTTCCAACAGTCTTGAAAGAGTTCCCACATACAGTGGCTTGCAAAAGTATTCACCCCCTTGGCATTTTTCCTATTTTGTTGCCTTACAACCTGGAATTAAAATGGATTTTGGGGGGGTTTGTATCATTTGATTTACACAACATACCTACCACTTTGAAGATGCAAAATAAAAAAAAGTGTGACACAAACAAGAAATAAGACAAAAAAACAGAAAACCTGAGCATGCATAACTATTCACCCCTCCAAAGTCAATATTTTGTAGAGCCACCTTTTGCAGCAATTACAGCTGCAAGTCTCTTGGGGTATGTCTCTATAAGCTTGGCACATCTAGCCACTGGGATTTTTGCCCATTCTTCAAGACAAAACTGCTCCAGCTCCTTCAAGTTGGATGGGTTCTGCTGGTGTACAGCAATCTTTAAGTCATACCACAGATTCTCAATTGGATTGAGGTCTGGGCTTTGACTAGGCCATTCCAAGACATTTAAATGTTTCCCCTTAAACCACTCAAGTGTTGCTTTGGCAGTATGCTTAGGGTCCTTGTCCTGCTGGAAGGTGATCCTCCGTCCCAGTCTCAAATCTCTGGAAGACTGAAACAGGTTTCCCTCAAGAATTACCCTGTATATAGTGCCATCCATCATTCCTTCAATTCTGACCAGTTTCCCAGTCCCTGCCGATGAAAAACATCCCCACAGCATGATGCTGCCACCACCATGGTGTTCTCGGGTGATGAGAGGTGTTGGGTTTGCGCCAGACATAGCATTTTCCTTGATGGCCAAAAAGCTCAATTTGAGTCTCATCTGACCAGAGTACCTTCTTCCATATGTTTGGGGAGTCTCCCACATGCCTTTTGGCGAACACCAAACGTGTTTGCTTATTTATTTCTTCAAGCAATGGCTTTTTTTCTGGCCACTCTTCTGTAAAGCCCAGCTCTGTGGAGTGTACGGCTTAAAGTGGTTCTATGGACAGATCTCTGCTGTGGAGCTTTGCAACTACTTCAGGGTTATCTTTGGTCTCTTTGTTGCCTCTGATTAATGCCCTCCTTGCCTAGTCCGTGAGTTTTGGTGGACGGCCCTCTCTTGGCAGGTTTGTTGTGGTGCCATATTCTTTCAATTTTTTAATAATGGATTTAAATGGTGCTCCGTGGGATGTTCAAAGTTTCTGATATTTTTTTGTAACCCAACCCTGATCTGTACTTCTCCACAACTTTGTCCCTGACCTGTTTGGAGAGCTCCTTGGTCTTCATGGTGCCGCTTGCTTGGTGGTGCCCCTTGCTTAGTGATGTTGCAGACTCTGGGGCCTTTCAGAAGAGGTGTATATATACTGAGATCATGTGACAGATCATGTAACACTTAGATTGCACACAGGTGGACTTTATTTAACTAATTATGTGACTTCTGAAGGTAATTGGTTGCACCAGATCTTATTTAGGGGCTTCATAGCAAAGGGGGTGAATACATATGCACGCACCACTTTTCCGTTACTTATTTTGTATAATTTTTTGAAACAAGTTATTTTTTTCATTTGACTTCACCAATTTGGACTATTTTGTGTATGTCCATTACATGAAATCCAAATAGAAATCAATTTAAATGACAGGTTGTAATGCAACAAAATAGGAAAAACGCCAAGGGGGATGAATTCTTTTGCAAAGCATTGTACATGTGTTCTTGGGTGTGTGTGCGTGCACGTACGTGCAACTAATGGGTGTAAACTGTGTTGTTGTTGAAAAACACAAGTAACATCTGTAAACTTCTGTTTCTCTTTTAGCTTTGTCTCAGTGTGAGTCATGCTACCAACCGTATCCTAACATATTTGTCTCAGTGCACTTCATGTTACGTCCATGGGAGATTATTTGTGGACTGGGACCTTTTCTAGAGGATTCAGCACCAGTAACAGTACCATGACAATTCTAATGAACTCAAAATATTTATTTTGGTCCTGTGTTGATCAGTTGGTAGTGCCAAGGCCATGGTTTCACATACATACTACAAATGTATACACTAACTGGACTGTCAGTTGCTTTGGATAGGTGTCTGCTAAGTGGAATAATATTCATTTAAATCCAGTCTGTCCCAAAAATGCATTTGGTTTACGATTAGTTTAACATTAACATCAGAAAGGTGTATTCAAGTTCACATCTGTAGCGTTGCACTGTGCCATAATAACACATTATTTATCAAGGCAACTAATATAAGGGCATCATGCCATCTGTGCAGGTGTTTAATGTTTGCATATCCTGTAGCTACATCCTGATGCTTTCCCCATGTCATCTGTTGTGTACTGTAGGCTCAGGCAGACTGTCAGGAGTACGACGTGAACGAGGTGCTCTAGCATTGTCTTCCCAGTTGGTACTGCGTACAAAACAATGTCAGCCAGCTCTCCCAGTTGGTACTGCGTACAAAACAATGTCAGCCAGCTCTCCCAGGTGGTACTGCGTACAAAACAATGTCAGCCAGCTCTCCCAGTTGGTACTGCGTACAAAACAATGTCAGCCAGCTCTCCCAGTTGGTACTGCGTACAAAACAATGTCAGCCAGCTCTCCCAGTTGGTACTGCGTACAAAACAATGTCAGCCAGCTCTCCCAGGTGGTACTGCGTACAAAACAATGTCAGCCAGCTCTCCCAGTTGGTACTGCGTACAAAACAATGTCAGCCAGCTCTCCCAGTTGGTACTGCGTACAAAACAATGTCAGCCAGCTCTCCCAGTTGGTACTGCGTACAAAACAATGTCAGCCAGCTCTCCCAGTTGGTACCACCTCATCCTGCTTAGAGACGAGTTGCAAAAAGAAAACTAGTTGGTTTGAGCTGTGTATTATAATCTCGTTCCTCAAGATTTAAACTTTTCATTAGTGCAACACCATGACAATGTAGGCTATATATTCCTTTCCAGAATCTGCCATACCACAGACTGTGACAAATTAGGACATTCCTAATGACATGATTCAGCTCTAACCTGGTAACCAGATCTGTTTGTGCTTTAGCCGATGCTTTGTAAAGGGAAAGGCAGTTGTTGTGACAAAACAGCAGTTGGATATGAAAATCAGACATCTCTTTTCTTTGAGAATAAGTTGACATTTGAGATAAGGCCCAGAGTACTTCTTGATCATGTGACATGGCCAGGAAAACCTTAGAGACAACACACACTCAGTATCTACAATTTAGTACCTCTATAACCCTGGGGGTGTCTCGGACTCTCTGGTCTGTCTCTTGGCCCAGGTGTTCCTGCAGAGCGATCCAGGCCACATTCCTCAGCTCCTCCTGCAACACGGCTCCGCTGAGCCCTCAGCATACTCACACCAAAGCCTGAACAGCACTGTAGCGCAGCTGCCAGGCCTTGGCGCCATCTAGCGAATTAACAGATGACACCAAACTCAGTGAAAACCCTGACAAACTGCAGACCAGGATAGGGAATTACTGCTTTAGTTAGACTTTTAGTGTAAATATAATGGCTAACCCAAGCGGTTTCATTGGAACCTACTCTTGCTTTAAACTGTTATGTCTGCAATGAGGAGTCATATAGGCCTAATATCTAAAGATGTCGAAAAATGAATTACATCCACAAACCAAAACCAAAATAGATGTGGCTATTTTTGCTCGTTTTCAATGTTTGCTTGGTCTCCCACTCCATTTTTCTCCATGATTTACAGTGGTTCGACAGTTTAAGCAGTCCATCAGTATTGTGATATCCTGGAGGGGTTTGGCTGCCCAGCCGAGCTGTTTTCTTTATCTCGGCATTGCTGCTATGCTGGCATATGTCTGCTAACACAGTGGTATAGATGTGTTTCCAACTGCCATGGCCAGCAACCCCTCGGATACATCCCTTCCTGGACAAGAGGATTACATACTTTTAGTGATAATGAAATAAATTAAAAGAGAGCGACAAGTTAATTTAGTGTGTAGATTATATATGGGCCAGTTTTTCCCAGACACAGATGAAGCCTAAGCTAAAAAACCATGCTCAATTTTAAATCTCCAGTTAAAGTGATTTTTAGTCCAGAACTAGGCTTAATCATGGTCTGGGTAACCAGCCCATAATATGTATGGCAGTTGATAGCTTTAAGTAGAATCCCATCCTGCTCTGTCTTTGGGTTGATGTGGAGACTCATAAACATCTGAAGGCACAACAAGCTGGACTTTGCAGCCTCACCCAGAATCATTAGTCCTACAGTACAGTCCACCCTGAATTTACAATAGACGTTTAAAATTGAATACATTAATTTAAGAATGAATTGATTTAAAAGAAAACACGTTTGGATGATTAAGCAAGTCTTTATAACTTGAAACTGGTATAAAATAAACATGAATACATTTATGAACAAAGATACATCCGGAGTGATGTGTTTACATACGTATGACTATGCAATGACTGACATGACAAGAGGGAAACTGATGATGCACTAGCCAATTTCGATATTGCACCTTGTGCATTCTACTATTACAACTGTTAAGAGTAAGTTGAAAGCTGGACTGAGTTCCTTTTTGGGGGGAAATATTGTCTTGCATACAACAAGTGCAAATAGTTTTATGCACTTTATTTAATTGACAAAACTAACTTTGGATTTCATTCTTTTTTATTCTCCCATTATATTACATTTACAGAAAGATAAACAATGACAACATTTTACTCTCAACAAGCAACATTGGTAGAAAGAGATTTGTGCATAACACCCTACCCTAATGCTGAGTTTCAAAGATAGACAATAGAACAATTACAGTTCTATACCAAGTAAAGTAATATTGTTTCTCTAATCTGCTTTTGCTTTCTAATCATCCTAGACCAGCTTCTGTCTTGAAGTTGACTTTTGTCTCTCATAAAGGAGATAATAAAAAATGATTCATAATTTAATCAGATGGGATAGAACCACTAAACAAGCTTTGACATTCCCATTGACATTCAAACATTACGGAACAACCGTTTCCACATTCATTTACATTGACACAAATAAAAATTCGAAAATTATAGCAACCAATGTCCCAAGAATCCTTCTTACTCCTTACGGTAACAGTGAAGGCGCAATTATTTGACCACCACAATAGCTAGGCATGCTGCCGTATAACGCATAAGATACGCTCACCTCAAAACACCCCATTAAATGTAAGGTAACATTTCCATCTCCTTGGAACTTCACAAAGGTGTTCAAAACATACATTAAAACCCCCCATGGCAACATGTTGAAGTGGATTTGAAAATGGCTCAGTCAGGTTACCAGTTTAAGGCATTGCATCTGGTAGCCAAGATCACAGGCAAGAACAGAACAAAACACAAATAGTTGCGTAAATATGACAGGGTTTGTGACCTTTGGCATGTGTCATATGCTTAAGCAAGCAGTCGTACGCTTTTGGCCATAGTAACAAAATGTGTCTCAAGAATGTAATGACTAACTATTGTAGATTTAGAAGATTCAACTCATTCAGATGGACATCATTAGCATGAGAAAAGAGGGGATTGCTGCATATACGGTATCAATGGTGAGTTTGATCAGTTGCATAGTTTGATATCTAGGCAGTAGGCCCCAATTCAATCAATTGCAGATTATAATAAACCACACTGAGGGACGGTTTCCCGGACACAGATTAAGCCTAGTCCTGGACTAAAGAGTTCGATGACACATTTCCATTGAAAGTTTTTCTGCTTTCTAATGCAGGACTAGGATTTTTCCATGTCTGGGAAAACGGCCTTGAAAGTTAACGCTACAGGTGTGTTTTTTTCATCAATATCCAATTAGGACATTTTCCCAGAGAGGAACACCTCAACGCAGTGTGAACATTCCAAGTCAACACGCAGTGCAGTTTTCCTTTAACTGCAACTGATTAAAAGGCTTTATTATTGATAGACCGTTGAACATTTATTGAACAAAACATCTGACTGACTGGTGTGCTGTACCAAGAGTAGCATAGCTGTGT
The DNA here is from genome assembly GCF_020615455.1 of Coregonus clupeaformis. Lineage (NCBI taxonomy): Eukaryota > Metazoa > Chordata > Actinopteri > Salmoniformes > Salmonidae > Coregonus > Coregonus clupeaformis. The sequence goes on from NC_059200.1 coordinate 25,119,795, forward strand.
AAAGCAACAAAAAAGGGACAATTCACTACAATACGTATATGAAGGTCACAATAACAGACCTATATCAATTAATGTGATGTCACATGTCAATTATATAACATCAACTATTAGCTGCAGTAATTTTGCATCGATCGTAAATTGTAACAATAATGTATGCACTCACTAACTGTAAGTCGCTCTGGATAAGAGCGTCTGCTAAATGACTAAAATGTAAATGTAACAGACATTTTTCTCCAAGCGGAACAACATATAAAGGATATGTACATTGGGCTCATTATGAAATTGATAAATAAGGCACATTTTTGCTCTTTGGAAAAATGTAAACATAATCTCACTTGCAATTAAACATATTTAAAAAATATATATTTAGAATCAGTTGGCATTCAAATCTTTTTTCGGCATGCCAAGGACATTAAGCAATATTCACTATGATTGAAACCATACCTCGGTAAAACAAAAATAATCACATTGTACAAAACATATTAGTGGAAAAGGAAATCTGGACCTGTGGTCTTCTCAATAGAGTGAGTTCAAGTGAAATTGCAACACAAACATTCGCAACACATACTGAACCTGAGACTGCAGGATAACTAGGGATACTGGACTCAAACAATATCATATTGCACTTTTAGAATGAAGCTTAATCAAGTTCCATTTCCTTCTCCTCCTGCCTCTCTCCTTTCTTCCCCTCCTCCCTCTCTCCTTCTCTCGCTCTTCCTCTTTCCCTCCTTCTGTCTGTTCCAAGGATGTCCTATGTCCCTAAGCTTCTGCATAGCCTCGCTGACAATGTTTTTCGGCACAGGAACAGAGGCCGGATGTTGGGCATGTGCCGTGGCAGTCACCGACTAGCCTCTCTGGCCAGCTCTCATGTCAGCTTCACGCGGTATGTGCTGATCTCCATTGGTTTAAGGCTGATTTCCTCTCTGCTCCACCTTCCCTCAGTCGTATGCATCAGAGTCAGAGACACGGGGATGATGCTCTGGAATCTCAGTTCTGAAAACAGTTTCTCCGTGTGGATCTGTGAGAGAACCAAACCAAACATGAACAATGACGTTATAACCGCATGTTTGAATAGAGAACACATTATAAAAGGGGTTGATGGATAGGTTTAATAAAAGTATTTGACGCCTGCTTTGATCATGATGAAATATCCTATTATTTTAGAAGATATTAATAGGCTTATTAAGTATACTGAACAAAAATATAAATGCAACATGCAACAATTTAAAAGATTTCACTGAGTTACAGTTCATTTAAGGAAATCCTCATGACGCCAGGACAGCGGAGTCACTCACCACCTTCTGGAGACACTTGAAACCCCACCTCTTTAAGGAATACCTGGGATAGGATAAAGTAATCCTTCTACCCCCACTTACCCCACCCCCCAAAAAATTAATAAATAATAATAATAATAATAATAAACTATTGTAAAGTGGTTGTCCCACTGGCTATCATAAGGTGAATGCACCAATTTGTAATTCGCTCTGGATAAGAGCGTCTGCTAAATGACGAAAATGTAAATGAAAATGAAATCAGTCAATTAAAATACATTTACTAGGCCCTAATCTATGGATTTCACATGACTGGGCAGGGGCGCAGCCATGGGTGGGCCTTGGAGGGCATAGGCCTACCCACTTGGCAGCCAGGCCCACCCACTGTGAAGCCAGGCCCAGCCAATCAGACTGAGTTTTTCCCCACAAAAGGGCTTTATTACAGACAGAAATACTCCTCAGTTTCATTAGCTGTCCGAGTGGCTGGCCTCAGACGGTCCCGCAGGTGAAGAAGCCAGATGTGGAGGTCCTGTGCTGCGGTTGTGAGGCCGGTTGGACGTACTGCCAAATTCTCTAAAACGACGTTGGAGGCGGCTTATGGTAGAGAAATTAACATTAAATTATCTGGCAACAACGGTGGACATTCCTGGAGTCAGCATGCCAATTGCACGCTCCCTCAAAACTTGAGACATTTGTTGCATTGTGTTGTGTGACAAAACTTCACCTTTTAGAGTGGCCTTCTATTGTCCCCAGCACAAGGTGCACCTGTTTAATGATCATGCTGTTTAATCAGCTTCTTGATATGCCACACCTGTCAGATGGATGGATTATCTTGACAAAGGATAAACGCTCACTAACAGGGATGTAAACAAATTTGTGCACAACATTTGAGATAAATAAGCTTTTTGTACATATGGAATATTTCTGGGATCTTTTATTTCAGCTCATGAAACATGTGACCAACACTTTACATGTTGTGTTTTAATGTTTGTTCAGTATATACAGCTCTGGAAAAAAGTAAGAGACCACTGTAAAATTATCAGTTTCTCTGGTTTTACTATTTATAGGTATGTGTTTGGGTAAAGATAACATTTTTGTTTTATTCTATAAACTACTGACAACATTTCTCCCAAATTCCAAATAAAAATATTGTCATTTAGAGCATTTATTTGCAGAAAATTACAACTGGTCAAAATAACAAAAAAGATACAGTGTTGTCAGACCACGAATAATGCAAAGAAAATAAGTTCATGTTCATTTTTAAACAACACAATAGTAATGTTTTAACTTAGGAAGAGTTCAGAAATCAATATTTGGTGGAATAACCCAGATTTTCAACCACAGCTTTCATGCGTCTTGGCATGCTCTCCACCAGTCTTTCACATTGATGTTGGGTGACTTTATGCCTGTCCTGGTGCAAAAATTCAAGCAGCTCGCCTTTGTTTGATGGCTTGTGACCATCCATCTTCCTCTTGATCACATTCCAGAAGTTTTCAATGGGGTTCAGGTCTAGAGATTGGGCTGGCCATGACAGGGTCTTTATCTGGTGGTTCTCCATCCACACCTTGATTGACCTGGCTGTGTGGCATGGCGCATTGTCCTGCTGGAAAAACCAATCCTCAGAGTTGGGGAACAATGTCAGAGCAAAAGGAAGCACGTTTTCTTCCAGGACAACCTTGTACGTGGCTTGATTCATGCGTCCTTCACAAAGACAAATCTGCCCGATTCCAGCCTTGCTGAAGCACCCCCAGATTATCACCGATCCTCCACCAAATTTCACAGTGGGTGCGAGACACGGTGGCTTGTAGACCTCTCCAGGTCTCCGTCTAACCATTAGACGAACAGGTGTTGGGCAAAGCTGAAAATTGGACTCATCAGAGAAGATTACCTTACTCCAGTCCTCTACGGTCCAATCCTTATGGTCTTTTGCAAACCTCAGCCTGGCTCTTCTTTGCTTCTCATTGATTAAGGGCTTTTTTCTACATTTACATTTTACATTTTAGTCATTTAGCAGACGCTCTTATCCAGAGCGACTTACAGTTAGTGAGTGCATACATTATTTTGAAATTTTTCATACTGGCCCCCCATGGGAATCGAACCCACAACCCCGGCGTTGCAAACGCCATGCTCTACCAACTGAGCTACATCCCTGCCGGCCATTCCCTCCCCTACCCTGGACGACGCTGGGCCAATTGTGCGCCGCCCCATGGGTCTCCCGGTCGCGGCCGGCTATGACAGAGCCTGGATGACAGAGCCTTCTAGCTTTGCACGACTTCAGCCCTGCCCCTAGGAGCCTGTTTCGAACAGTCCTCGCCGTGCACTTCACCCCAGCTGCCGTTTGCCATTCTTTTTGTAGGTCACTTGAAGTCATCCTACGGTTGTTGAGTGACATTCGAATGTGTTGGCGGTCATCCTGGTCAGTAGAGAGTCATTTTCGCCCTCTGCCGGTCTGTAGCTTTGTTGTCCCCAATGTCTGCTGCTTGACCTTGTTCTTATGAACCGCCGTCTTTGAAATTTTAAGGATGGAAGCAACCTGACGCTCACTGTATCCCTCTGCCAGTAAAGCCAGAATTGAAACCTTATTTTCCTCACTCAAAACGTTCCTTTTCAACTCTTTTGGCATGGTCAATAGTTATTTTTTGATTAATATTACTTTTGAGGTACTATTAGCACAGTTTTTGCCATCCAGCTGGTCCTATTGCAAGAGGATAGTGATGACCACAGCAGTGGTTTTTATACTTTTCCTCGTTAAATACGATTTGGTTCATGTGATCACCTAATCAGTACCTAACTCAGTAGAATGAGGTGTGCCTGTGTTGGAATTCAACTGACACTGGAATGGAATGGCTGTCATACATGTAGAGATGCTGATTTAAGAAAAATTTGCAGTGGTCTGCAGTGCCAGGGTCAACAGAGATTTCACCATCTACTCTAGCCATTTTGTAATAACAGCCTACTTCCTCTTGGAGAGAGATAAGTATTCACTTAAACTGATGATGGCTGCATTATAGTAGTTGTCATCAGAAAGCGAGGAAATGCAAGAAAGACATTTCCCATTTCCCAAGAAAGACATTTCCTTCCTCGCAGCAGATTCTCTGTGGCATGTGACTCTTGATCCGCTTTGCTAGAGGGGAAGTTAATTTCTGTTCAAAGACCAATAGTACTACAAACTGTTTGAATGAAGAGCATCACGTGCAACTCTCCTTTTAACCCTCAGGTTACAATTCCCTTTAATCACTAATTAATAAAGAGTGTTTGGTGACCACTTTCATTTTGGTGTTTGTGTGCGTGTGTGTGTTTGTGTGCATGCATGCACGGATGTCTCTGTGTGTGTGTATGCCTGTGCCTGTGTGTGTGTGCTCCTGTGTGTGTTAGCGTGCCGACATGTGTGTGGCAGGTTTACCTTCCCCTGCGTGGTGGCACACAGTAGCCCTGTGTTCCTATTGGAGAAGGCGCAGTCAAAGCCTTTTCTGTGCAGAATCAAAGCCGCCTCGTCCGATGGACCACCCCCGTCCTCCTGTAGGGCCAGTGACAAACGCTTCAGTCCCCATAAAGACCCCCACTGTCCCCCCTCCCCCTCAGCCTCAACACTGGAGCAATTATAGAGACCACCCTTTCACAGGTCAGCTGCATTTCCACAGCCATGTTCAAGGAGCTGATTCTGAAACAGACCTGGGTTCACATACTATTTCAAAACATTTCAAATACTTAATCTGTGCTTGATTGAGTTTGTCTGGCTTAATGGACCAATAGAGTAGTTCCAATACTGCAAACCGTCCTATCTGGAACTCCAGTCAGGCGAGAGCAAACACTCAAGGTATTTCAAAGATTTTAAATCGTATTTAAACCCAGGTCTGAATCTGAAACAGGGTAACTACTGTAGTTTACTCCCTGACAGAACAAGTCCAAGTCAATTTCATCCTCCCTCCAGAAATTGTGTTTCTTTTACATCCACAGTCCCTGGCTAAGTAAATGGAGAGATGCCACAGTGCATACTAAGTGTGGTAGCAGTAGCGGCAGTGGTGTCATCATGTGAGTATTCATATAAATTCATACAAAGCCCTCATCTCTAACACATTTCACGTCTCCTCTTTTGATTTGTTCTTAGAGTCAAATTGGATGTCAGAGCGTATCTTTACAATCGATAATTGAGCAAATTGGTCTGCAGATTCCCCTTCTCAGCGGAACAATTAGCTCGATCTTTGACATGAGAGATGGCTCTATCATCCGAGTTAACGGGCCATGCGACAACAAAGTAGGAGATTATAGAAGATGTACAACACAGAGATGTAGTGTATTTACAGAGATAATATAAGGACCTTAATGGAGAGCCCCTGGAGGAGTGCTGAGTGTGTGTTTGTCCTAACAAACAAGAGATTAAACCAGGATTCCACATTGGTAGATTTAAATCAATACAGCCAGGGAGGATCTTAATAAAAAACATGACTATGAGAACACAGCGGTACAGTCATCACTTCAGAAAACTTGGTAACTCTTAGTCTTTCTATGAAGTTGCTCCAGTGTAGTAACCCTGTAACTACTCTAGTAACATTGTATTAACATGTTATTACATAGTTATTCAGTATTTACATACAGTAGCAAATGACCTGAGCGTTTTTTGTTGCTAGCTACATATTTGGAACGGTTCATGTCTCAACTCAATGAATATGCAAGTACAAAGCAATGATTAAATCACTACGTAACAACATGTAAATGTAATTGCAATTAAAGCGTTACTACACAGCTATAAGAGCAACAATGTAAAGCATAAGCTTGATGCGGCCTTATGCTCCACAGGGAGAAAAGAGAAGTGAGGAAGTATTCTGTAGCATTACCTTGGACTGGATGGTGCGTAGGTTGACCAAGTGGACATCACAGGGCAGGGATGAGGCCAGCGGGCTGAAGGCGGACAAGGACAGGGACTGTGCCTCCGTGCTGACAGCCATGGAGATCAGAGGGTGGTTCAGGTACAGCGACAACGCGTGACTCAGCAGAGACGGGTAGCTGAGGGACGAGGGTTTCTCCCCCTGGAAATATCAAAGTAGAGACAGGGACGTTAGGACAATACTCTGGGGCAAAAGAGACAAATTACCATAATGTAATACATGACAATGTTTTAACCCTAATGTCTTAACACTATAAATGATGAGAGCGTCATGTGGACGCAAAACAAATGTACATTTTGTATTACTCTGCCATTTTTAAAGGCATGAAGAGATGGGAACAGCTTGGAATTGACACAGAGGCAGGGAAATCCTAGTCACATGCAGGTAATAATAATAATATGCCATTTAGCAGACGCTTTTATCCAAAGCGACTTACAGTCATGCGTGCATACATTTTTTTTTTGTGTATGGGTGGTCCCGGGGATCGAACCCACTACCTTGGCGTTACAAGCGCCGTGCTCTACCAGCTGAGCTACAGAGGACCACAGGTAAGATGTTTGATTTATATATAGTATCAGAAAGAGCAGATTATGCCATTTCTAAAACACTTACCTTTGTCAAATAACTCTCAAAATTCAAGAGCTGAGCTCTATTTCAAAGTATGACTTTTTCCAAGAATATCCGCTGTTCCATTCGTTCAACACATGATCACTCGCGGCAGCATAGCTCAGACCACTAAGCAAAGACTAGTAATACAACTTAAAATATGTTATTCTGTTCTTTTGAAAAACATTTTCTTATTTCCATAAAATTTCTTAAGACCTGCCAAAACAAAATTCTAATGGGTTTCTTTGTGATGGATTTGACTCTTGAATTGTGGTGTTTTAGTGTTTTTTCCATATAGCCTACAGTAACATAACCTAATGGAAATGCTATTATGTTCTTTGAAATAATTGTTATTTCGTATTATAATGTTACCTTAATAAACACAATCAAAGGCTACTTTTTCCGATAGCATATATGGAATGTATTTCTTAGGCTTTTAGAATGTTGACGTCCAAAAGACGCATCATTTGCTAGAAGCGGGGGCCCTCGAGGCCTTTCTAGTGTTAATCAAGTCTCCATTATTGACCTTAAAGTAAGTGAACTTCAGTAAAACTACAGTAGAACTACAAACTACAGTAAGTATGAAAATGACAAAACGGAATGTGTAGTGAGCTCAATTCAATCTCAAACTTCAAACTCCTGTTGTAAGTACCACCTCGGTCTTGGCCCTCTTCTCCAGGAGCAGGCGGAAGGAGCTGGCAGTAACTTTGTTGTCCAGAACACCCTGGCCCAGCCCGCGGTTATCATCCTGGTTCAGCCGACGGTCCATAATCACCTCCAACTGGCCTGGAGGGGAAAGGTCAAAGGTTATCTTCATAAATATTTTGATATCACGTTGTCTTCTGGTCACATAAGATAAATTCATCAAAGTACAGAACTTTATTTTTTTTAAAGCTTGGCCAGAAACAGCAAGATAGAAACTTCACTCATTTTAAATCAAGTCGTACTGTATCTCCCCCTCTTTTCACATCCCGGTGCCTTAATTGGGGAGGACAGGCTTGTGTTAATGGCTGGAGTGGAATGGCATCAAACACATGGGTTCCATGTGTTTGATGCCATTCCATTTGCTCCTTTCCAGCCATTATTATGAGCCGTCCTCCCCTCAGCAGCCTCCACTGGTACACAGATGGCAAGCTTAGAATCGAGAAGGGATGTCATCTTTCCCGGAGACTTGAAGTACTGACGCCCTTCCAATAGACAACAGAAAACAAATTCACCGGCTTTCACTCACCACTCTCCAGGCTGGCGGAGCCCAGAGACTGTGCAGTGAGCAGGGTCAGTCTGGTGCCGGGGTCCTGGATGTAGGCCATACTGGTCATGGGGTAGAAGTTGGCTTGAAGGGGAAGCTTGGCCATGGTTCTTCTGGGCTGGATCTGCAGACAACATACATAGCATGGTTACACAATACCCACGCTTTATACAGTGACGTCCTATGGGCTGAAGCGCAATGAGCCTTGACGTGCAATGCGGGTACTTGAGAAACAAGAGTGCTATGACATAGCATCAGGAGTACTTCCTGACCATGTGACCTGACCAGGAAAAACTCAGAGCCCTAGACTTTAACGAAGACCTAGAGTTTGTCCTGTAGGGAAAAATTCATGGCCCCACGCATACTGAATCACCAGAGAGCAGGTGTGTTGAGTGGGATCTTTATCTTAAGCCGACGAGTTTGTTTTGACTACAATGGCTATGGGAAGCTGTTCAAGTATGTTGTTGTTTTTAATTTGCGTGAAGCATTGAGTTGTGTTTCATCTCTGATGGCAGTAAATCCCTCTTAATCCCTGAAATCAAGGTCAGACTGGCAAAAACATGCAAATAGAGATTGCGAGAAAAAATTGCCTCTCTCTAGAATTATGGCAGCCTATCTAATTGGCAAAGGCGCTCAAACACTGATCTGTCGGAAGATTCTCCCGTGAACAAATTTTTATAGTTTCAGCTTTTGTTTTCAAAACTTTATGTCATGACACAAATTGGAAGATTTCAATGAAGTCCCTTCTGGGAACTTGAACAGCTAATATACCCCCATTCAGCTAGTTTCAATGTAAATTTGATGTCAAGCTAATGCTACAAAATAGCCATTTCTATCATAGTTAATTGCTAATCATGTCATAATTGTCCAAGCACAAGCCAGTTCAGAAGCAAGAAACGCAGTACTTCTTGTGTTGAAATGTGTGACAGTAGCTGGTACACTGCAGAGCTCTGGGCTATAGCTAGTATCCATGGTTCTGTTTTCTATGTTGAAGTGCAACTGGATAGACAGGGTCCGGGCTTCAATTGTCCATTCCTACTATCAGTTCTAATTCAAATGTTCCACCTTGTGTAAGGTTGCTTCTTTCACTATGTGGTCTTTGCCCTCGCTTTGTATGTGTGCTCTTGTCCAGTGTATTCTTCACTCAATGATTTTGTCAGTATTGTCACCTGCCCTCTTTCAGGTAACTTAAAAATCATACTACAGCACTCGAAGAGCCATTTGACTCTAAGAATAAATAATAAATTAATTGTACAGCTGTGACCGATTAACCTGTACACTTATCCTTCAGTGTGTACGAAACAAATGAACATTCTCTCATTGAATGATCCGAGGGCACTGCAGTACCTGAGTAGAGATAGTGGTAGTGAAAAAGAGAGAGAGTTAAAGAGAGCGAGAGAGAAACAGAGATCCGTATCATACAGTAACCGTACCTGGAATCCGTTGAGGTCTGTGAAGAATCGATCGTTGCTGTCCACATCTGATGTTAACCTCATTGCAATTTCATGGTTGAACTCCCCCCTTATATCTACCAAGTTACAGATCTCCACCGCCTGGCCCTCTACACCTAGAGAGAGAGACAGATACAGAGAGCGAGAGACAGAGAGAGCAAGAGAGAGATACAGAAAGACAACTCAATCATAGAGGTTACACTGAACACCCGCTATGCTGTGGTCTACAAGACCATCGCCAAGCAGCTTGGTGAGAAGGTGACAACAGTTGGTGTGATTATTCGCAAATGGAAGAAACACAAAAGAACTGTCAATCTCCCTCGGCCTGGGGCTCCATGCAAGATCTCGTGGAGTTGCAATGATCATGAGAACGGTGAGGAATCAGCCCAGAACTACACGGGAGGATCTTGTCAATGATCTCAAGGCAGCTGGGACCATAGTCACCAAGAAAACAATTGATAACACACTACGCCGTGAAGGACTGAAATCCTGCAGCGCCCGTAAGGTCCCCCTGCTCAAGAAAGCACATATACAGGCCTGTCTGAAGTTTGCCAATGAACATCTGAATGATTCAGAGGAGAACTGGGTGAAAGTGTTGTGGTCAGATGAGACCAAAATGGAGCTCTTTGGCATCAACTCAACTCGCCGTGTTTGGAGGAGGAGGAATGCTGCCTATGACCCCAAGAACACCATCCCCACCGTCAAACATGGAGGTGGAAACATTATGCTTTGGGGGTGTTTTTCTGCTAAGGGGACAGGACAACTGCATCAAAGGGATGATGGACGGGGCCATAATAATATAATAATAATATGCCATTTAGCAGATGCTTTTATCCAAAGCGACTTACAGTCATGCGTGCATACATTTTTTTTGTGTATGGGTGGTCCCGGGGATCGAACCCACTACCTTGGCGTTACAAGCGCCATGCTCTACCAGCTGAGCTACAGAGGACCACAAGTCATGTACCGTCAAATCTTGGGTGAGAACCTCCTTCCCTCAGCCAGGGCATTGAAAATGGGTTGTGGATGGGTATTCCAGCATGACAATGACCCAAAACACACGGCCAAGGCAACAAAGGAGTGGCTCAAGAAGAAGCACATTAAGGTCCTGGAGTGGCCTAGCCAGTCTCCAGACCTTAATCCCATAAAAAATCTGTGGAGGGAGCTGTAGGTTCGAGTTGCCAAACGTCAGCCTCGAAACCTTAATGACTTGGAGAAGATCTGCAAAGAGAAGTGGAACAAAATCCCTCCTGAGATGTGTGCAAACCTGGTGGCCAACTACAAGAAACGTCTGACCTCTGTGATTGCCAACAAGGGTTTTGCCACCAAGTACTAAGTCATGTTTTGCAGAGGGGTCAAATACTTATTTCCCTCATTAAAATGCAAATCAATTTATAACATTTTTGACATGCGTTTTTCTGGATTTTTTGTTGTTATTCTGTCTCTCATTGTTCAAATAAACCTACCATTAAAATTATAGACTGATCATGTCTTTGTCAATGGGCAAACGTACAAAATCAGCAGGGGATCAAATACTTTTTTCCCTCACTGTATGTACAACTGCTTTTCAGTTGATTTTACAATCAGTGGTGTAAAGTAACTTACAGTTTTTCTGAATTGCTAAAACACTAAACCCCATTCTCTGAACCAAATGCTCAGTGGCCTAAACCCATTTGTCAAATCAGTCAGTCTTTTTGCAAAACTCTAAACACATTCTCACTCACTAAAACACATTTCGCACTGTGATGCACTTGTGTTACAAAATGGTAAACACAGGTGGCAAAAGTTAAACACAACTACAACACAGTTGTCATCGTTTACACACAACCACTCCAAATTGTTCACACTTGTTTCTAATGATGTGATCAAACCAATTGTACAGAATATAAGCCAGTTCAGAGTGCACAGGTGGCACAGGTGGCACAGGTGCGTTGGATGTTGATACCAACAATGGATGGAAACAATCTGAGAGGCAGAGGAGGAAGAGTACGAGGACGAGGAAAAGCAAGACCAAGAACAGTAATTTCAGAAGAAATTCGAGCAACTGTGATAGACCATGTTGTTGTTCATGGAATGACAATGAGGGAAGCAGGACAAAGACGTGATGCTGAGGCAGAATGAATCTCTCATTGACTTTGATTTCGCAGTTGCACAACATTTTTGAGTGTACTTTAATGTGCTTTTCATTTAGAGTGTTCTTGTTCTTTGGGCTTTTGCAGTTGGACTACTGTATTTTCATGCAAGTGCTGAATATACTGACATTCAATACTGTATTACTTGCAGTACTTACAGTATACAATATATTCACTGCACTAAGTTGTGATTACTATCCTTTTTGTTTTAATTGCTAAATGCGTTTACTATATACAATAAATAAAAACATCTGTAACTACATTCCCTGGACGCTGTGTTCTCCATTTTTTTATGTAGTGTCTAATGAACGCTCTGTAGTGTTTGAAAAGCATTGTTTGATTTTGAGCACAGATTAAATGGTTTTGAGGCGATTGTTTGATTTTGCCATAAGAGTAAGGGGTTTTGTGAATGTAGTTTGAAGATTTGGTTTTGTGTTTAAAGTTTTGAGAAAATGGGTGAAGGTTTCAAGAAATGTGTCTTAACAATCGAGAAAAACTGTAAGTAAAATAATAATAATAATAATAATATGCCATTTAGCAGACGCTTTTATCCAAAGTGACTTACAGTCATGTGTGCATACATTTTTACATATGGGTGGTCCCGGGGATCGTACCCACTACCCTGGCGTTACAAGCCAATTGAGCTACAGAGGACCAAATTACTTTAAAGTACTACTTAAGTCGTTTTTTGGGGGTATCTGTACTATACTTTACTATTTATATTTTAGACAACTTTTACTTCACTACATTCCTAAAGAAAAGAAAGTACTTTTTATTCCATACATTTTCCCTGACACCCAAAAGTACTTGTTACATTTTGAACGCTTAGCAGGACAAGAAAATTGTCCATTCACGCACTAATCAAGAGAACATCTCTGGTCATCCCTTCCGCCTCTGATCTGGCAGACTCACTAAACACAAATGCTTTGTTTGTAAATGAGTGTTGGAGTGTGCCCCTGGCTATTGATACATTTTAAAAACAAGAAAATTGTGCCGTCTGGTTTGCTTAATATAAGTAATTTGAAATGATTTATACTTTTACTTTAGATACTTAAGTATATTTAAAAACAAATACTTTTAGACTTTTACTCAAGTAGTATTTTACTGGGTGACTTTCACTTTTACTTGAGTCATTTTCTATTAAGGTATCTTTACTTTTACTCAAGTATGACAATTGGGTACTTTTTCCACCACTGTTTACAATTGTAGATGCACGCAGGCACACACCCAATTTCCATCCTTACCTTGAACGTTATACAGGCGTAGAGTGTGCGTCACGTGATCGAAGTTAGTGGTGATCTCAGAGAACACAGATCCTTTGGTTACCCGTATCACTGGAGGCCGGGCGGGAGTGTATATCTGGAGGAGAACAGAAAATCAATGGGAATCAAATCACTCCTAACACCATCTCCCATCCATCCTCTGCCAATAACACCTCCTACAGAGAGCATGATGGTAAGGGAGCACAAATAAGAGAGGAAGGAGAGAGCGGGAAACTGGGGGAGCAGAACAACTGTAAGAGCTGAAGCCTTTCTTCTTCACAGGGTTTCAGTACAGCTGCAATGATACACGTTGACAAAGGAGCATCAATCACGTTGAATAAAGTTGTCAGGTTACCTTGGCTTCCCCGTCGGGCAGGAACAAGTAGGCTCCGCTTTTATCTCGGTTGCTGGTTGTGCCGTACCACGCAAACTCCACCTTGATCTGGTGTTCTGAGCCGTCCTCTTTCAGCTTCAGTCTCTGAGGGTGTCAGTCAGAAGAAAGCGGGATTCAAGACTTACATCATCACCATTACACTGACAGTTTGGCATCAATGATGAGAGCGAACCGAGCTACCGATATTATAATAATACACCTACTGTATCGTGTGTTGTTGTAGCTGAGGTGGTTTAGTGAACAATGTGATGAGCTTGTGTGATGAGTAATCTTGCCTGAGACTGGAAGGCTCGTATGACCTCCCAGAACTAATGCCTAGGCTTTAGCTCAGAGGAATAAGGTAGTCTTGTGTCACACAGACAACCCTGGTTTGATATAATAATATGCCATTTAGCAGACGCTTTTATCCAAAGCGACTTACAGTCATGCGTGCATACATTTTTTTTTTGTGTATGGGTGGTCCCGGGGATCGAACCCACTACCTTGGCGTTACAAGCGCCGTGCTCTACCAGCTGAGCTGTCAGTCCCATTGACAGTCTAGAAGTGTGATATATTCCATGCAACCTTTCAGTGCAAAGCCCTATGGGTCACAGTCATTATACACTTTATGATTCTGGTTCAATGCCCTGCTGTGTAGTGCTATGCTTTACAATGCTATGCTGTGTTATGTAGTGCTATGCTTTACAATAAAACGTCTGTGATCTGTACTATGCTTTGCTATGCTGTGCTAAGCTTTGCTATCAGGGCATAACATTTACTTTTTGGTCCACCAGCCACTGTGGCAGGTAGATTAAAAAATCTACAAGCCACTCAGATTTTCTACCAGCCAAAATATTTTTTTTACCGCTAACATTACACCAACAAAACACATGTATCTAAAACAATAAATGTATTACTAGTAAGAAGTAATGTGTATATTGTTTCATTTCATTTTTTCAACCATAATATCCCAGATGAGACAAAAAGTTTCACCTGCCCCTTTAAGGGCGGGAGGTTACCGTGGCAGCGTGAATCCAGTCATGTTTGTGCCTGTGACATTGATTCTGACTAGTAGAAGCGTTGTCTTCTCTTCTCTAGCAGTTGAAACGCAAACATAGAAAAACGACCTCGCTTGTGAACAAAACAATGTAAATAGCCAAGAAACACAAGGACAAAGTCTCACTTCAGTAGACTTTAGTTTAAAGTAAATTAGACAAACTTGTATCCCTGTGCGCAGCGCTACTAAAAATGAATCTTTCACTCAGCTCTTCACGTGCGCACAGCACCCAGCCAGGCAGTGTTGCAGCACGAGGTGGAATAGGTTATATAGGATATGTAGATCTTTGACTTTGTGCGATTAAGTTACCAGCTTTGTAACAAAATGGCAGAAATACTTTGAAAACAGCTACTACAGCATTTATTTTACTATAAATGTGAGTGAAATGCTCGCACTGTGGTTCCCTGACCACCCGCCAACATGGCTGGTGAAATTGACATTTTACACGCCAATGCCAAAATCTACCCGGATTTGGCAGGTGGCGGGTGTTAATTTTAGGCCCTGTTTGCTATGTTGTCATGTGCTAAACTTTGCTATGCGTGCTAAACTTTGCTGTGCTAAACTTTGCTATGCTGTGCTACGCTATGCTAAGCTTTGGTATGCTGTGCTATGCTGTGCTAAACTATGCTATGCTTTGTTATGCTGTGCTGTGCATGGCTTACCTCCATCAGGCCGGTGGTGGGGGAGCTCCAGACCTGGAGGTGGGGGTTGTGGATGGTGAGGGGGGTGGTGGCGTCCTGGGGGATGTTGACGGTAAAGTGCTTCATGTTGACGGATAGTTTGTCGCCTTGCCTGAAGAAGACATACTCCGCCGTCTCCGCCCCGCCGCTCGCAGCCGTACTCAACTGGTACAGCCCAAGACCCAGCGCTGGCACCTGAGCTACGAAGGACAACTGCCCCCGAGAGAAAACACCATAACATGAGATAATGTGAGAAGAGAACATAAACAACAGAAAACGTTGTTTTCACTACGAACTGGTAATACATTGGTGATCAATCTCTAGTCCAAACTGAAAAGACCACAGCTTTGGGTTTCTGCATCCATACACAGACTTGTCTGATACTGCCTGACACTACCTGATACTACCTGCCTGATACTACTTGATACTACCTGCCTGACACTACCTGCTGATACTACCTGATACCACCTGCCCGATACTACTTGATACTACCTGCCTGACACTACCTGATACTACCTGCCTGATACTACCTGCCTGATACTACCTGCCTGACACTACCTGCTGATACTACCTGATACTACCTGCCTGATACTACCTGATACTACCTGCCTGATACTACCTGATACTACCTGCCTGATACTACCTGATACTACCTGATACCACCTGCCTGATACTACTTGATACTACCTGCCTGATACTACCTGACAGTACCTGATACTAACTGATACTACCTGCCTGATACTACCTGATACTACCTGCCTGATACTAGCTGACTGATACTGTCTGATACTACCTGCCTGATACTGCCTGATACTACCCGATACTACCTGCCTGATACTGCCTGACACTACCTGATAATAACTGCCTGATACTGCCTGCCTGATACTGCCTGACACTACCTGATACTACCTGCCTGAACTACCTGATACTACCTGCCTGATACTACCCGATACTACCTGCCTGATACTGCCTGACACTACCTGCCTGATACTGCCTGACACTACCTGATAATAACTGCCTGATACTGCCTGCCTGATACTGCCTGACACTACCTGATACTACCTGCCTGAACTACCTGATACTACCTGCCTGATACTACCCGGTACTACCTGCCTGATACTGGCTGACACTACCTGCCTGATACTGCCTGACACTACCTGATAATAACTGCCTGATACTGCCTGCCTGATACTGCCTGACACTACCTGATACTACCTGCCTGAACTACCTGATACTACCTGCCTGATACTGCCTGACACTACCTGCCTGATACTACCTGATACTACCTGCCTGATACTGCCTGACACTACCTGATACTACCTGCCTGATACTGCCTGATACTGCCTGAAACTACCTGATACTACCAGCCTGATACTACCTGCCTGACACTACCTGACACTACCTGCCTGATACTACCTGCCTGACACTACCTGACACTACCTGCCTGAAACTGCCTGACTCTACCTGATACTACCTGCCTGATACTGCCTGACACTACCTGATACTACCTGCCTGATACTACCTGCCTGATACTGCCTGCCTGATACTGCCTGACACTACCTGATACTACTTGATACTACCTGCCTGATACTGCCTGACACTACCTGATACTACCTGCTTGATCCTGCCTGATACTACCTGCCTGATACTGCCTGATACTACCTGCCTGACACTACCTGATACTACCTGCCTGATACTGCCTGACACTACCTGCTGATACCACCTGCCTGATACTACTTGATACTACCTGCCTGACACTACCTGATACTACCTGCCTGACACTACCTGCCTGATACTGCCTGACACTACCTGCCTGATACTGCATGACACTACCTGCTGATACTACCTGATACCACCTGCCTGATACTACCTGCCTGATACTGCCTGACAGTACCTGATACTACCTGACACTACCTGCCTGATACTACCTGATACTACCTGATACTACCTGCCTGATACTACCTGACTGATACTACCTGACTGATACTGCCTGACACTACCTGATAATACCTGCCTGATACTACCTGCCTGAACTACCTGATACTCCCTGCCTGATACTTCCTGATACTACCTGCCTGATACTGCCTGACACTACCTGCCTGATACTGCCTGACACTACCTGATACTACCTGCCTGATACTGCCTGCCTGATACTGCCTGCCACTACCTGATACTACCTGCCTGATACTGCCTGACACTACCTGATACCACCTGCCTGATACTGCCTGACAGTACCTGATACTACCTGACACTACCTGCCTGATACTACCTGACTGATACTGCCTGATACTACCTGCCTGATATTGCCTGACACTACCTGATAATACCTGCCTGATAATACCTGCCTGATACTACCTGCCTGAACTACCTGATACTACCTGCCTGATACTACCTGCCTGATACTGCCTGACACTTCCTGATACTACCTGCCTGATACTGCCTGACACTACCTGATACTACCTGCCTGATACTACCTGATACTACCTGCCTGATACTACCTGCCTGATACTGCCTGATACTACCTGCCTGATACTGCCTGATACTACCTGCCTGATACTGCCTGACACTACCCGATACTACCTGCCTGATACTACCTGCCTGATACTGCCTGACACTACCTGCCTAATACTGTCTGATACTACCTGCCTGATACTACCTGATACTACCTGCCTGATACTGCCTGATACTACCTGCCTGATACTACCTGATACTACCTGCCTGAAACTGCCTGATACTACCTGCCTGACACTACTTGCCTGATACTACCTGCCTGATACTACCTGATACTACCTGATACTACTTGCCCGATACTACCTGCCTGACACTACCTGATACTACCTTCCTGACACTACCTGCCTGACACTACCTGCCTGACACTACCTGATACTACCTGCCTGATACTACCTGATACTACCTTCCTGATACTGCCTGACACTACCTGATACTACCTGATACAACCTGACACTGCCTGATACTGCCTGATACTACCTTCCTGATACTGCCTGACACTACCTGATACTACCTGCCTGATACTGCCTGACACTACTTGCCTGATACTACCTGATACTACTTTCCTGATACTGCCTGATACTACCTGATATAACCTGCCTGATACTGCCTGATACTACCTGCCTGATACTACCTGACTGATACTGCCTGATACTACCTGCCTGATACTGCCTGACACTACCTGATAATACCTGCCTGATAATACCTGCCTGATACTACCTGCCTGAACTACCTGATACTACCTGCCTGATACTACCTGCCTGATACTGCCTGACACTACCTGATACTACCTGCCTGATACTGCCTGACACTTCCTGATACTACCTGCCTGATACTACCTGATACTACCTGCCTGATACTACCTGCCTGATACTGCCTGATACTACCTGATACTACCTGCCTGATACTACCTGCCTGATACTGCCTGACACTACCTGCCTAATACTGTATGATACTACCTGCCTGATACTACCTGCCTGATACTGCCTGACACTACCTGCCTGATACTACCTGATACTACCTGCCTGATACTGCCTGATACTGCCTGATACTACCTGCCTGATACTACCTGATACTACCTGCCTGAAACTGCCTGATACTACCTGATACTACTTGCCTGATACTACCTGATACTACCTGCCTGACACTACCTGATACTACCTGCCTGATACTACCTGATACTACCTTCCTGATACTGCCTGACACTACCTGATACTACCTGATACAACCTGACACTGCCTGATACTGCCTGATACTACCTTCCTGATACTGCCTGACACTACCTGATACTACTTGCCTGATACTACCTGATACTACCTGCCTGATACTACCTGCCTGACACTACCTGATACTACCTGCCTGATACTACCTGATACTACCTTCCTGATACTGCCTGACACTACCTGATACTGCCTGATACTACCTTCCTGATACTGCCTGACACTACCTGATACTACCTGCCTGATACTGCCTGACACTACTTGCCTGATACTACCTGATACTACTTTCCTGATACTGCCTGATACTACCTGATATAACCTGCCTGATACTGCCTGATACTACCTGCCTGATACTACCTGATATAACCTGCCTGACACTGCCTGACACTACCTGCCTGATACTACCTGGCTGATACTACCTGCCTGATACTACCTGATACTACCTGCCTGACACTACCTGCCTGAAACTGCCTGACACTACCTGATACTACCTGATATTACCTGCCTGATACTGCCTGACACTACCTGATACTACCTGCCTGATACATGCCTGATACTAGTGTTGCACAGTATACCGGTACCACGGTAATATCACGGTGCCAAAACGTCATGATACTTATGACACCAACATTTTAGAATACCATAGTACCGTTTCATATGATACTACCGACTTTTTCAGCCCTACCAATCTAAAGAACTTGCTGGCGCCTGTTATAAAATGTTTATAAAGTCAGTTTTATTTATAAAGTCAGTTGAATTTAAACAACATCCACTAGTCTCTTGTATCCGCAGGTCCAATAATACCCACTTCACTTTCATGCGCATATCACCTGTGGCAGCTATAATTAGCCAGCCGCATCCCCTACCAGCCCCCACTCACCTGCTTCTCTCCGTCCGCTCTTCATGCGTGTCTATTCCTCCGTCAGTTTAAAAAATATATAATTTAGCCGTGATGGCGAGCGGGGATAAAGACCCAGACCCTGATGAGTCTTTTTACATTCGTACATTTGTTACATTGGAGCAGCGTGCAAAGTGAGCAATGTTGTTGATACATTGTATCATTTAATCGCCTATTATAATCAAGAGCACAGACCAGTCTGAGTAGACTTTGCAAGTTCACTGCCATGCAGCCTCTGAGTGTCAGAGAGGGAAAATTGAGCTTTACAGCAAAGAAAGCAGCTTGTCTCTAGCCTAAAAGGTTCAAAGAATATGACCCATATTATATCACCTCATATTATATTACCTCATATTATATCTCCCATATTATATCACCCATATTATATTACCTCATATTATATTACCCATGTTATATCACCCATATTATATCATCCATATTATTTTACCTCATATTATATCACCCATATTATATTACCTCATATTATACAGTGCCTTGCGAAAGTATTCACCCCCCTTTGCATTTTTCCTATTTTATTGCCTTACAACCTGGAATTAAAATGGATTTTTGGGGGGTTTATATCATTTGATTTACACAACATGCCTACCACTTTGAAGATGCAAAATATTTTTTTTTGTGAAACAAACAAGAAATAAGTCTCTTGGGGTATGTCTCTATAAGCTTGGCACATCTAGCCACTGTGGATTTTTGCCCATTCTTCAAGGCAAAACTGCTCCAGCTCCTTCAAGTTGGATGGGTTCCGCTGGTGTACAGCAATCTTTAAGTCATACCACAGATTCTCAATTGGATTGAGGTCTGGGCTTTGACTAGGCCATTCCAAGACATGTAAATGTTTCCCCTTAAACCACTCAAGTGTTGCTTTAGCAGTATGCTTAGGGTCCTTGTCCTGCTGGAAGGTGAACCTCCGTCCCAGTCTCAAATCTCTGGAAGACTGAAACAGGTTTCCATCAAGAATTTCCCTGTATTTAGCGCCATCCATCATTCCTTCAATTCTGACCAGCCCTGAACTGTACTTCTCCACAACTTTGTCCCTGACCTGTTTGGAGAGCTCCTTGGTCTTCATGGTGCCGCTTGCTTGGTGGTGCCCCTTACTTAGTGGTGTTGCAGACTCTGGGGCCTTTCAGAACAGGTGTATATATACTGAGATCATGTGACAGATCATGTGACACTTAGATTGCACACAGGTGGACTTTTGTAAACTAATTATGTGACTTCTGAAGTTAATTGGTTGCACCAGATATTATTTAGGGGCTTCATAGCATAGGGGGTGACTGCATATGCACACACCACTTTTCAGTTATTTATATTTTAGAATTTTTTGAAACTAGTAATTTTTTTCATTTCACTTCACCAATTTGGACTATTTTGTGTATGTCCATTACATGAAATCCAAATAAAAATCAATTTAAATCACAGGTTGTAATGCAACAAAATAGGAAAAACGCCAAAGGGATGAATACTTTTGCAAGGCACTGTATCACCCATATTATATTACCTCATATTATATCACCTATATGATATCACCCATATTACCAGAGATGCTTCTTTCTTTCTATCGGGATTTGCGCGCATTTTAAATAATTTCACAAACAACGTTGTTCAGCTAACAATCTAGTAATTTCACAGTAGGTTTAGCCACATTTGATTGGCCCAGGTAGAAAGGAAAAGGTTATGCTGCTTATGAGATGTGCTTCAAAGGTAGGATTCATACAGGCCTAATGGAAGGCTAAACTATATCAACAATCTATTTCTTTCCGGTGCTCCTTAAATATTTTTTGGTGCCTAATGTTATAAAAGTTGGGAGCAGTGTGTGTATGTGTGTTTGTGGAAGAGAGAGTGGTGTGTGTATGAGAGAGAGGGAGACAGTGTGTGTGAGGAAGGGGGGGAGAGTGTGTGTCTGTGTTAACTGAAGAGTAAAGAAGGTTTCATGCAGTCTTTTCCCCTTACTGACACAATGACATGCAGATCATTATGCATGTATATTCCTTCCTTCCATTCCTGCACCCAAATCACAGGTAGGCCTTTGCAAATATGAGCAAATCAGCCATTCTATGCAGTATTCTATTATACACTGAACAGTGTGAAGTTAAATTTAGTGTGTTGTATTGAGTAGAAGTTGTGAATTTCAGTGACAGGTTTTTGGAAAACGTTTAGAAAACGTGAACAAGCATCCGGGATGGGGCGAACAGGATGCTAGGTCAAGGATTTCTTTCCACCGTGGTATCCTGATACTACTCGGTATCGTGATACTTGGCCCAGTATCGTATAGTTTGTAAAATGTTGGTATCGTGACAAGCCTACCTGATACTGCTTGATATTACCTGATACTGCCTGATAATACCTGATACTGCCTGATAATACCTGATACTGCCTGCTTGATACTACCTGATACTGCCTGCTTGATACTACCTGATACTGCCTGCTTGATACTACCTGATACTGCCTGATACTGCCTGCTACTGCTTGATACTATTTGATACTACCTGATACTACCTGATACTGCTTGATACTATCTGATACTGCTTGATACTACCTGATACTGCTTGATACTGCTTGATACTACTTGATACTACTTGATACTGCCTGATACTGCTTGATACTCGTATTATCATTCATGAACGTATCTGAATTTTAAGCAAAAAATATATTGATGTAGGGGATTAACCTGGATAAATAAAGGATATTAAAAATAATTGATAACAAAACAATCTCACAGACAGTCATACCTGGAAGGCCTCTGTGGATGCTGTGGTGGAGTCGTCCCAGACCACGCTAACCTGAGCGGGGACGGGGTGACCGTGGTCCGTGACCACACGCAGGTGGGGCGTGTTCACATACACGGTCACCACTGACGTGCGGTCCTGCTCCGTGGGGTTGTAGACGACCACAGACCTGAGGGAAAAAGAGCAGTTGGTACAAGCTGCTAATGTTTTGATCTGATAAGTCTGAAAGTACAGACACATATCCAAACAAAACTGTTCAACCTGACCAGACTATAACTTCCTGTACTTTTTCTAAAACATATTTGGAATATGAAAGGGGTCATAATATCAGCCAGAATGTTGTGAGGGAAAAGGAGGACGGCGACATACCTAGGCTGTGAGCTGATTTTCAGAATGGTTTTTTGAGGCAGGGCATCTTGAGCAGGCTGGATGTCATCCTGAGAGACATTTGCATGAGAGTGAGTTGATTTGCAAAATAACACAAATCTGGTGTAGCTACAATTATTTGAGACACATTTGAAAAATGTATTTAATTTTGTTGTTGTGGTATTGGCTGCCGCTTTTGGGAATATATGACGCTATTTAAGCGTCTAAGGCTCATTCACTTCCTAATACAAATTTCATTAGGTTTGGGTGAGTGAGATTCATATCAAGCGTCTTTTCAGCTGCTGTAGCAAAACGAGGAAGTGGAAGAGGTTACATTGCTCTGAAAATTGATGTTGACTTCCTGCCTGGGCAATTTGCATATTAAAATCCTGATGTTGTGCTTCCTTGAGGGATTTTGTCGAAGGTAGGGTGTGGTAAATAAACATTTCAAAAGGTAGCTAACTGCATGCACTTCACTCACTGTACCACCACCATCAACTGTCACCCTTTGAAAATCAATCTACTATCTGAAAATGTTGCTATGCACAACCAACACCCTTGTTTCAACACCGAAATTAAAACACCAAAGCTATTTTTACTCACCATTTGAAGAAAGGCCTTTGACGGATTATGACTGTATGCACTTTTGTCCTTTAGCACCAGCCAGTGAGCGGAGTTGACAATCACTTGTTTCAAATTAAAAATGGAATGAAACAACCTGAGAAGAGAGAATTGTTCTTAGTAAATGCCCAGAGGCTCAAAGCTCTGAGTCAAATAGTGTTTCACTTTCATTCAAACAATGTCTACATCCCGACACTGGATTTAATCACTAAACCATGTCAGTGCAATCCATTTAACTCGTGATGAATCAGTGTGTCCATGTCTACACTGCATCTCTCCCAATCAAATAAGACGATGAAAACAAATAAAACAAGTAATAAAACAGAGTGATACCTGGTACCGTAGTCGATCACCACCAAGTCCTTGCCGGTGCCTGTGATGGCGTCATGGTGCTGGAACAAGCCCAGGTTCCTCCTGGCTTCAGTGAGCAGTCTGTTGTTCTCCACAGCTGGGAAATCATTCAGCTTCCCAAACCTCTGAATATTAGCCAGGGTCAGGGAGTAAAGGATCTCAGCTGCCCTGAAGGACAGACAAAGGGAATAGTTATTTTCTTCACATGAGTTTGCCTTTCCATGGCACCAAGACAAAGATAGACATGGGTCGTGTTCATTAGGTAGAAATGATTTAAACGGGGAGGTGGCATGTAATTTGAATCTGAATCTGAATCTGACCAATAAGAACAAATTTTTTCCCCGTTGCAAAACATTTTGCTACATCGTGCACTCCTGAACACGACCCATGTTCACTCATTTCAGTGCATTCAGTGAAGTGAGAAATAGTTGTTGATATATGGGTTCATCATGGACCAAGAGATAAGTAAAGTACTCCAAATTGACTACAGTTGGACATCTCCAGTATTTGACTGCAATCAGAGTCTCAGCTTGTGTTATTGAACCCATTTAACCCCGAACTACAACAATGAAAACTGAGCTGCTCGGCTCACAAAATAAGAGATTTTCTCATTATCCCTAAAGTATCAAGGAAAACAGCTGGCAGATGAGGCTTTTCTTAAACTACTCCAGCCTTGTGAAACAAACTGTTAGTTGCTATCAGGGAATCAGAGACAACCACTGTTACAATTTCTAACAGCCCTGCCACTTGTTTTGGTATAGAGCTGAGGGATGGAACTGGAAGAATCAATGTAAGCACTCTTAAAGCCATAGGACAGTTTTTTACTACTGTGTATCTTGTTTACAGCTTTTTCTCTCGATATTTGATTGCGCATCTTGATAATCGTACTATGTCCTATGTGTCTGACTGTGTCCTTCTAGATTGTTCTAGATTGACAATGGCAGAGCAACACCTCTTGATTGTGGCAGTATCTCTAAGAAAATCATGTTTTAACACAAAAACCAAAATATTTGATCAATCTAAGGACAATCATGTACCTATCTCTAAGTCTTTGAGCAAGAACAGGACTGGGGAGCCCTAGGATTTCAATGCACTGACTGCATCTTGAGAGCTTCTCACATAAAACAATACACTGAGGCGACTGACCCAAATGCACCGTATAAAAAGCCAATAGTTCTGCCTCCTTTCACAGAGAAAAACATATTTACAGAACGAGACAATGACCTTGAAGGGAACATCTCTTTCAGAGAATTGAGGAGGATAGCAGGCAGACGTACATCTATACCACATACTGTGCACAGTCCTGTTTGCAGCTTGAAAGCAGTCACTGGTTGAGTGCCAAGACTAATTTAACAACTGTTTTGTGATTAGCCATCTCCCTTCCTATATTTAGACACCATCAAATGCAAATACGGTCATGTGTTTGAAGAAAATCCACGAATCCATCCACACAGTATCTGTTGGTGTACTGAATCTAACAAAAACTTATTTCTGTTATGAAGTTGAACCATTCAAGCATAACAATAGATATTGGGACCTCAGCAGGACAGAACAGATTCAAAGTTCAAACGGATTTAAACTTTCTCTGCTGAA
The DNA here is from genome assembly GCF_020615455.1 of Coregonus clupeaformis. Classification (NCBI taxonomy): domain Eukaryota; kingdom Metazoa; phylum Chordata; class Actinopteri; order Salmoniformes; family Salmonidae; genus Coregonus; species Coregonus clupeaformis. The sequence goes on from NC_059200.1 coordinate 25,145,060, forward strand.
ACTTTTCTCATGTGGTCTTTCTCTGCTGAAACTTTTCTCACGTGGTATTTCTCTGCTCTGGGCAATGGTGTGTGAGATGCTGTGTGTATGTGGGGTTCTGGAGTTTGGTCTGTAATGAGGGCTGTGTCTGTGGGGGCTCACAGTGAGACAGTCTGTGGTGGAGAGGGGGGGACCCCAGTGTTGAGGCCCCAGGGCCCTACCTGTGCTGCTGGTTAAAGGCTTTGTAGACACTGGGGCCTGGGGCAGGGGAGGAGACACTCACTACTGCTCTACTACTGAGTCTGATCAAAAACAATGGTGCACGCACACACACACACACACCTCTCATCCACAGTCATCTCTGTGTGCTTAGTTCCTGCACTGACCACTTTGACACTCTCACACCAGGGATCCTGTTAGATTAGGCCTTTATCTCAACAGTCAAAACAAAGGAAATCGATACCTGCTGAGAACACAGTTCTAAACACGGTGACTGAGGGTCTTTACCCCGTATCGGTAGAAAGTAGCGAAACTTTTGGCCAGAAGTTTGGGTACCTGGTAATTTTAGTTGTAGAAGAAACACTTGACTAGAAGATACCAGGAAGACTAGCGGTTGCCAAGGCGTCAGTTCATGGGGAACCAAATAAAGAATACTGTAACCCAATCAAAGACATGGTGAAACTAATCCACTGTGCATTATAAACAGATCATTGATTGGAGAAATTTTTATTTTTTTACATTTGAAGCGACTGAGATAGCCCATAAATAAAACGTGAATAAAAACCACATCTCCAACTGGGCCTGATTATAAAGGCTTGATTAAAATAATATGATTGTTGAAAGAAAAAATTGCATTTTTAATTACATGTTTCTCACCAACTACTCTTGCATATTGATGAATATAAATCCAATAAAATAGTCAAGTTAGGTCTTCTCACTGCAAAGTGTTTGCCACAGTTGATGAAGAAAGAAATGAAAGACAATATAATGGTCCACCATCTAGTAACCTCAAACACTGATCAGACAGACTTGACTTGAATACCTTTTTAGTTAGCACTAGCCTTTATCCTTCATTCACAGTCACGGGGGGTCGTTGCCTTTGATCCAGTCTGTTTCTTTCTTTAGTAAAGGTTTGTTAGATTCATTTGTATTTTAAGAATAATGACTAAAGGATTTCACCCCAAATACAGTATAAATGTGTGAACGGTGTTAAGAGTTATAATGTAGTGGCAACCCACTAACAGAGGGGGGCGGGACTAAACATTCCAGGGTGAAGGGGACTGAGAAAACGGGTAAAAAAAAGCCTCCTAAAGGTGGGCGGAGCAAAGTGCCTTTGTGTGTCAAGGGGTATAAAGCTGTATGTATGGGTTTTGGCGGCAGAGCTCTCCATGATTAAAAATACAGATCATTCTTGCTGGTTGTGGACCTTGAATCATTTATGATTAAAACCATAGCCTTACAACCCCTGGTAATGATTCAAGCTTAGGTTGAATTAGAGATAGAAATTCTCATGACAAGGTTTCTGTAGCAAGTTATTGTTTATGTGGTGGGGGAGTTAGCCCCATGCACAACCCCCAACCTGCAGGGCCAGAGACTGCTTGGTCTGCCTCCTACCCTTCAACCTGTCTGGCTTGGTTGCACCGGCTGGGGGTTTAAGAATAGTTAATAGTTAACAATAGTTATTAATCAATAGTTACATATCGCAATATTATTTTGGACAATATTTTATCGATACTTTGACTCCAAGTATTGATTTGTAAGGCAACGTTAGCTAGGTAGCGTTAACTAGGGCTAGTCGGCTGTAATTTTCATCCTATAGCTTGTTCTTCTACACAAAACATTAAAGCAATTGTCTGAGGATGATGCTTGACCATTTGAAATAAAAAGAAAACGGGACAGTTGGATGAAAAAGCTTTAAATAAAAGATGAAATCCAGGCATGACACATGATTGCGCAAAACACAGGGCCCTAGATGATGACTGTTATGGGAGTTGACCGCTATTCACATACATAGACAGGGTCTGTAACGCCAGCGGGATCTCTCTCTGCATAGATAAACAGGGTCTGTAACGCCAGTGGGATCTCTCTCTGCATAGATAAACAGGGTCTGTAACGCCAGTGGGATCTCTCTCTGCATAGATAAACAGGGTCTGTAACGCCAGCGGGATCTCTCTCTGCATAGATAAACAGGGTCTGTAACGCCAGTGGGATCTCTCTCTGCATAGATAAACAGGGTCTGTAACGCCAGTGGGATCTCTCCCTGCATGCGTTTTCTAGGCGTAGATGACAAGACTCTACAGTCTAGGACAGGGGTGTCGAACTGCTTTAGCCCCGGAGGCTGCATTCATCCTTCAACAATTGGACCCTGCCCGCGGGCCATATGTTTGACACCCCTGGTCTAGGGCATTGCGTTAGAAGACATGCAGGAAACTGACAGTTCATTTTGGGTTTACTTGCATGTAGTACCATGTAGCTCATTTTAATTTACTTTACTGAAATGCTGTTAATTTAGATTTTAGCAGACGCTCTTATCCAGAGCGACTTACAGTTAGTGAGTGCACACATCTTTCATACTGGCCCCCGTGGGAAACGAACCCACAACCCTGGCATTGCAAGTGCCATGCTCTACCAACTGAGCTACAGGGGACTACGTTTTTACGTTTGCATTCGTTTCATTCCCTCATTAGTGTATATACAGTGCCTTCAGAAATTAATCACAACCCTTGACTTCTTCCACATTTTGTTGCGTTACAAAGTGGGATTAAAATGAATTTACGTTTTTTTTTTATTCAACGATCTACACAAAATACTCTGTAATGTCAAAATGGAAGAAAAATGTGAACTTTTAAAAACATTTATGGAAAATAAACACAAATATATTTTGATTAGATAAGTATTCAACCCCTTGAGTCAATACATGTTAGAATCACTTTTGACAGCGATTACAGCTGTGAGTCTTTCTGGGTAAGTCTCTAAGAGTTTTGCAAACCTGGATTGTACAATATTTGCCCATTATTATTTAAAAAAATCTTCAACCTCAGTCAAGTTGTTTGTTGATCATTGCTAGACAGCCATTTTCAAGTCTTGGCATAGATTTTCAAGCCGATTTAAGTCAAAACTGTAACTAGGCCACTCAGGAACAATCAATGTGGTCTTGGTAAGTAACTGAAGTGTATATTTGGCCTTGTGTTTTAGGTTATTGTCCTGCTTAAAGGTGAATTTGTCTCCCAGTGTGTGTTGGAAAGCAGACTGAACTAGGTTTTCCTCTAGGTCTTTGCCTGTGCTTAGCTCTATTCCTTTACTTTTTATCCAAAAAAACTCCCTAGTCCTTGTCGATGACAAGCATACTCATAACATGATGCAGTCACCAACATGCTTGAAAATATGAAGAGTGGTACTCAGTGATGTGTTGTGTTGGAATTGCCCCAAACATAATGCTTTGTATTCAGGACAAGTTAATTTCTTTCCCACTTCTTTTTGTAGTATTACTTTAGTATATTTTTGGAATATTATTATTCTGTTCACTCTGTCATTTAGGTTAGTATTGTGGAGTAACTACAATGTTGTTGATCCATCCTCAGTTGTTTCCTATCACAGACATTTAACTCTGTAACTGGTTTAAAATCACCATTGGCCTCATGGTGAAATCCGGTTTCCTTTTTTTCCCTTTACCCATCAGCCAATAGGTGCCCTTCTTTGTGAGATATTGGAAAATCTCCCTGGTCTTTGTCATTGAATCTGTGCCTGAAATTCACTGCTCGACTGAGGGACATTACAGATAATTGTATGTGTGGGGTACAGAGATGGGGTAGCCATTCAAAAATCATGTTAAACACCATTATTGCACACAGAGTGAGTGCATTCAACTTATTATCTGACGTGTTAAGCAAATCTTTACTCCTGAAGTTATTTAGGCTTGCCATAACAAAGGATTTGAATACTTATTGAATCGAGACATTTTAGCTTTTCATTTGTTATTAATTTGTAAAAAATAATAAACATAATTCCACTTTGACATCATGGGGTATTATGTCTAGATCAGTGACACAACATCTAAATGTAATCAATTTTAAATTCAGGCTATAACACAACAAAACATGGAAAAGGTTAAAGGGTGTGAATACTTTCTGAAGGCACTGAGTATACCAAACATTAGGAACACCTTCCTAATATTGAGTTGCCAAGAAACTGTATATCCCCCCTACCTTGTCACAACACAACTGATTGGCTCAAACGTATTAAGGAAATAAATTCTACAAATTAACTTTTAAGAAGGCACACCTGTTAATTGAAATGCATTCCAGGTGAATACCTCATGAAGCTGGTTGAGAGAATGCCAAGAGTGTGCAAAGCTGTCATCAAGGCAAAGCGTGGCTATTTGAAGAATCTCAAATCTCAAATATATTTTGATTTGTTTAACACTTTTTTGGTTACTACATGATTCCATATGTGTTATTTCATAGTTATGATGTCTTCACTATTATTCTGCAATGTAAAACATAAATGGGTAGGTGTGTCCAAACTTTTGACTGGTACTGTATGTATGTATGTATGTATGTATGTATATGTATATGCAGGGGCGGTGTGTTCATTAGGGCGATATGGGCGACGCACTGCCAAACGGGAAAAGGAAGGGATTTTTTTTCTAATCAATTATATCACGGCAACAGTAGTTATCAGTGTTCTAATCTAGACGTCTGATCTGCCACTAAATGTCCAATCAGGCTAAAGTCGTGCTTCAAATGGCCCCGCCCCTTTTGGGGTGATTTCAGTCAGGTTGAAAATCGCCCAGGAGTCTCTCATAGACTCTCATGTAAAATCTTTTTTTTTTCAAATATCAGAGCTTTCAATACAATCTCTATGGGTTCCGGGAGGGCTTGCACTTACGCGCTTTCGTCATACGTAACAAAAGCTCCTGCTTGCTTGTTGTGAATTATGCTCAGGTGCACATATTTCCAATTCAACCATGAGGCCTTTTTGAAGCAAGTAATGTGTATATCAGTATTGACTTATATGCTGCCCCTGTCTTCATGTTGTTGCTGGACATATCTTTTTTAAAATGTGTGTAGGTCACCTAAATCATCAGAAAAATTGCCCCCCTGAGAATTTTTTCAGGAGCCGCCACTGTGTATATGTATATGTATATGTATATATATATATATATATATATATATATATATATATATATATATATATATATACACACACACACACACACACACACACACACACACACACACACACACACACACGTTCAAAAGTTTGGGGTCACTTAGAAATTGCCTTGTTTTCGAAAGAAAAGCACATTTTTTGTCCATTAAAATAACATCAAATTGATCAGAAATACACTGTAAACATTGTTAATGTTGAAAATGGCTATTGTAGTTGGAAACGGCTGATTATTTATGGAATAGGCATACATAGGCGTACAGAGGCCCATTATCAGCAACCATCAGTCCTGTGTTCCAATGGCACGTTGTGTTTGCTAATCCAAGTTTATCATTTTCAAAAGCTAATTGATCATTAGAAAACCCTTTTACAATTATGTTAGCACAGCTGAAAACTGTTGTGCTGATTAAAGAAGCAGAAGCAAAAGCTGATTAAAGATAGCCCTATTTGGTAAAAGACCAAGTCCATATTATGGCAAGAACAGCTCAAATAAGCAAAGAGAAATGACAGTCCATCATTACTTTAAGACATGAAGGTCAGTCAATCCTGAACATTTCAAGAACTTTAAATGTTTCTTCAAGTGCAATCGCAAAAACCATCAAGCGCTATGATGAAACTGGCTCTCATGAGGACCGCCACAGGAATGGAAGACCCAGAGTTACCTCTGCTGCAGAGGATAAGTTCATTAGAGTTACCAGCCTCAGAAATTGCAGCCCAAAAAAATGCTTCACAGAGTTCAAGTAACAGACACATCTCAACATCAACTGTTCAGAGGGGACTGTGTGTATCAGGCCTTCATGGTCGAATTGCTGCAAAGAAACCACTACTAAAGGACACCAATAAGAAGAAGAGACCTGCTTGGGCCAAGAAACACGAGCAATGGACATTAGACCGGTGGAAATGTGTCCTTTGGTCTGGAGTCCAAATTTGAGATTTTTGGTTCCAACCGCCGTGTCTTTGTGAGACGTGGTGTGGGTGAACGGATGATCTCCGCATGTGTAGTTCCCACCGTAAAGCATGGAGGAGGAGGTGTTATGGTGCTTTGCTGGTGACACTGTCTGTGATTTATTTAGAATGCAAGGCACACTTAACCAGCATGGCTACCACAGCATTCTGCAGCGATACGCCATCCCATCTGGTTTGGGCTTAGTGGGACTATCATTTGTTTTTCAACAGGACAATGACCCAACACACCTCTAGGCTGTGTAAGGGCTATTTTACCAAGAAGGAGAGCGATGGAGTGCTGCATCAGATGACCTGGCCTCCACAATCCCCCGACCTCAACCCAATTGAGATGGTTTGGGGTGCCCAGCAACGACTCTAGTCTAGATAAATAAATCATCTATGTTGCTTGGTCTATTGTTTGGTCAATTGACAGCTAAATTGGCATTCCCTCGTGTACACTGCAACCTTAACCAGACATCCAATCCAGTGCTTACGGTGATTCACTTTCTATGTTGAAACTGTACACCTTTTACAAAATAAATGTAATCTGTGTTGGATGATTATTGAAATGAAACAATAAGTTGCAAATAAGAAATAACGAAGGACCAATAAGTTGCAGAAAATAAACTGTATGTGCTCCTACCTGAGGTGTGACTCCAGCAAGCGGTCCAGGCGTTTGTAGAAGGGTCGGGAGGTGAAGTAGCCGCTCCAGTAGTGGTCATCTCGGTCTGCGTATGTGAAGAAGTCTCCGCTGACCACCGGTAAAGAGGGACTATCGTGACCGGGGTGTATGGCCGACTTACGAAGAGCATTGAAGTAATCAGAGATGGTGCCGAACTGAGCCTAGAACAGAATACGTCAGTTGGAATATAAAGCAAATATATGGTAGAGTACCTGAGAGACAAACTTAAAATAGATCTATCAATAATGTAGGGTAGTTTATGCTGTAGGGTAGTTTACTTTTCTGCTTTATTGAGAGCAGTGTACTATTGCAATAGCTGGACACAAAAAAATATTTCAAGAAGGGCAGGAACTAGGGAGCCAACAAAACACACCATTACACTATCGGGCATCAGTCATTCCAATTATGCGCTGCATCAAAACCTTAAACCCCACCATCTTCCACCAATGCAAACTCAATAAACCTGAAATAAAGCTGGCAGCCGGAAAGGGAAATGGCTAAACAAAACTCCACTCCTGCATATTCACGCAACATTCCAGTGCCCAAGTCACAAGTCACAAGTCAGACCTTGACATGTAGTTCTAGATGAGAGTTCATGTAGTCAAAGAGCTTCTGGTAGTTCTGGAACTGCTGGTCCCACTCCAAGGCCTCTGTGTAGCGGAAGTCGTCCCCTAGGGGGACCATCACAACCTTGGTTCGGAACAGCTTAGACTTCTTCCTGTACTGGTCCAGCAGTATCTGAACCCTAGGGATCATGGGAAAAAGAGTTGACTACTACAACGGATTCACAATTTCTCATGACATATTAAGCTGTAAATGTCAACAAAAATGTGTGTGTGTGTGTTCGTGCATTGCGTGCGTGCACACATGTGTGGAGAGGGGTTGCTTGTGTATTTCCATATGTTACTTTTTAGACTTTTAATGCCTCCCAATTCACTAGTCCAACCCTTGTCCATCTGCCTCTATCTGTTAGGGCCATGTTGTGTAATCAGACAACAAGGGAACACTGGGTGCAAACAAGTTCCTCTTGGATTTGGTACTGTGTCAGAAAGTCCACTTATCATCACAGCCTTCTGTTAGAAAAATAAACTATCTTCTGTTAGCAAACAGAGGGCATATGAAATTCCTATTACCACAACAGATTATCCTACAGTGGCATCAATGTTTTATCTTGTTCATACAACATGTTTCATCCTTGTCTATAACACCATCACACTGAGGACACCATAACACGGAGACACCATAACATCATCACCATGGAGAGAATGTGGACTGTCTGTTTACCACATAAACCAGTGTTTGTAAAACTTTTCTGTACTAGGGAGAGGCAAGCCTTAAAGGCAAGACTTAGTGACCTGCTTTGCTTTTGTCGTGTTTCAAAGTCAAGTTTTTGTTTTTACTGTGAGCCTCAAGCCAAAGACAATTTCCTGCCTCATGTAAATGCAATGGGACAATAAAGATTTTTGAATTTGAATTTTGTATTTCACAGCCAAGTCCAGTGGTTATAGCATAATAATAATAATAATACAGTATATATCATTCTCATTCCATTTCTATCTGATTGGTCACCTCTGTTGTACGTTCCCATCCGTGATTGGCTGAGGGGGGACCCTCCAGGGACAGCTGACCCGCCCACCAGGAAGTCTTTTGAAGTCAAACTGGCAGCAGATCTTGGGGTCGGGACCACACGTGTGGGGAACATCGTAACTGTAAAAGGGCATCATGTGGCATAGAATGTCTGTGCTGGAGGCTGGGTCTGCAGACAGATAGAACATGAAATAGAGCATTCTGATATTTCTTCATTTCCTCAAATTTTATTTTTTGGATGTGTGTATTGTTTTGTATTGTTAGGTATTACTGCACTGTTGGAGCTAGAAACATAAGCATTTCGCTGCACCTGCGATAAAGATATGTGTATGCGAACAATAAAATTTCATTTAAAATAGAATAAAATAGAATATTAAAATAGAATATAGAATAGATGTATATTTTCTTACGGGTAATTAATGTGTGGTAGTTGCATTTGACAGTACAAAGACAACATTTCAGAACGTGGACTGTAAACATATAGCTAGCATGTGATTACATTTCTATCTCAAAGAGACTGGCCATGGCATGCATGCAGTATTCAAAAGTACTAACATTTATACCTTATTAGAAATAACAACTCATGCCTGGTCGATGATAATTATATAAAATAACTTTGGTGGATATAATCTGATCTGGCATTGAACCGATGACTAATTGGCTATGGCCAAGAGAGAAATCCTATTTGTCCAGCAGTGGAAGGGGTCCACTTCCTGAGCTAGAGCACCCTGTCATCTCCCACATTGCACGTTTCTAGCCATGCTCTCTACTATGCCACAGGATGTCTGCCTCTCAAAACAACAGCACAGAGAGGCGTTTCCAACCACTACATCAATGTGGGTTTTCCATGACATGTATTTGACCCCGCATTTGGTCAATTCCATTAAAATTCTAGTCAATTCAGAAAGTAAACCAAATTCCAATTCCAAATGTTCCTCATTGAAAAGTATTGGAAGAGAAGTGGAATTGGAGTTGGAACTTTATTGTACTTCCTGAATTGACTGGAATTGAAATGGAATTAACCCCAACCCTGAAGAGAATATAGAGGGTGAGGAGCATACAGACGATAGTGTTTAGAAATCGTATGTAATATACTGTATTTTAATGTTATTTGACCAGTATAGTGAGTACGTTAGGTAAAATAACATTCTCAGACCAACCGACTGTTATTCGACTATTCCTTCAACTTTCATTTCATTTAAGTCTTCCAACTTAAAAACCACAAGACCTTTACTCATGTAGATAATATATTTGTATATTTCAAAACATTGTCCAGAGACTAAGCTATATCATTAGGGTGTGTATCCCCTTTTGGCCATGTGGTGCCATTCTACCAGTATGGCCAACAAACTGTACTCTACTTTGGCATCAAGAAGTACTCAACTCAACTCTATAACACTGAGAATAACATAAAACACCATAAGAACAGAGCACAAACGGATCTGATCTTTCATCAGTCTGCTATTAAATAATCATAACAGTATTTGATAATTATCCTGACGTAAATAACAACTTGTACAGACAGATGCTCTCTTTGGCATTGCAGACGATTTCGGCGTCTGTCTACCCAGTGAAAAGCATTAATGAGTACTTTATAATTTGGCTTAGGAGTTCGAGTAGTCACACGTTTTTGGACAAAACATCTGGGGGACGGTTGGCTCCATCATGGCTGCATGGAACCACTAACTAACAATGCCTGTTCTGTTACCAATTGCTCCCTGTCACACACACACACATACACACACCCTCTAGTCATGAGGCTGTGGTCTACATTCTTCTTATCAATCAGCATGCTCATCACCAAACCAAGGTTCAAAATGTTTTTCTTTCCTACTGGCCTGGTGCAATGGAACCAACGGAATTGTTGCAAAAGTGCAAACCTGCCCATCTGGCACTCCGATCAGGCTCAATCAAATGCAAATAGAAAGGAATCAAACCCTATTTGAACCCAGGTCTGTTCATTGCATGAACTACCAGCCAGACATGTTTAAGCCATGCAGGCCTCAGTCCATACAAGGAGAATCCCTTATACCACAGACGCTATAAGATGAGACCAAGCACAATCAGAGCCTTGAGAGAGGAGCATGCCTTTCTATATGCTTCTCGTGTAAGGCAGGTAGCCTAGCGGTTAGAGCGTTGGGCCAGTAACCAAAAAGTCGCTAGTTCTAATCCCAGAGCCAACAAGGTGAAATATCTGTTGACATGCCCTTGTGCAAGGCACTTAACCCTAATTGCTCCAGGGTCGCCGTTAATAATGGCTAAACCTGTGACCCCACTCTCCGAGCGTTTCTCAGGGGGAGTTGGGATATGCAAAAATTATCCAATATACACTTGCACATGTGTTAAATAGGACTAATAAAAGCACTCAAACTATTATAATTATCTATGGACATGAGAAATCCCTCTGCTGATAGTCTGAGCGGCTCAATACTGAAGGCTGTCGCTTATCCTAGCGCTGTTAGTTACACAAGCTGACTGCCCAGAGTTCAACACAGGGCATCAAACCATCCACATCATCTGTCACACCAAATATGTACAGGAATTGGAAGTAGCTGGAAGGATTTATTTTCTACTGACTACATGAGTATGTACTAGTCACTCTGAGGTCATGTTCTTTTGTTTCTGTCCATCGACTTACAGTAGAACTAGGACTTTGAATATGCTAAATGCTTAATTTAATGGGTAAGATAGTACCTGAACCACTGAGAACAGAAGCGTGAGGACTGGATCTCTGGCATGTTGAATGCTACAGTAGTGTAAACACTGAGCAGTGTTTTCCCTACAATTGTATAAGTGAGGTGGGCCCCCTTTACCTTGCTCTTTCCCTCTCATTGAAAAGAATAGGCTTCAAGTGATACTACTAAAGAGGCAATGGATGTTTATTTGGGCCTTTTCACCCCGCCTACAAAACAATCTAGCTAGGGGAAACACTGACTCTTGGAGAGCCACAGGGCTACATAAGTCTGGGTACTTGCCCCAGTTCTGTCTCCAAAAGAACTCCAGGGTCTTCTGACTGGCAAAGTGTTTCTTGACTGAGTAGTGCACCCTCTGGATGAGCATGTTGTCCAGGCCAGCTTGTTTCAACAGGTACGCCTGGGTAGGGGAGTGGCCAAATGGATCCACAGCCCAGCCCGTCTGGGGTTTCACTCCTAGCAGGGGAGATTAGAGGGAGAAGTCAGGTTCATGCAGAGGAGGTTGACAACAGTCCTCCTTTTTTTGAGGAAAAATTATAAACATTAAAAAACAATGAAACATGATGTAAAAATATCCTTGAAATAAACATATGTTACACAGGTCATCCCATTGGCTTAATTAAAAAGTTCTCTCTCTCTCTCTCTCTCTCTCTCTCTCTCTCTCTCTCTCTCTCTCTCTCTCTCTCTCTCTCTCTCTCTCTCTCTCTCTCTCTCTCTCTCTCTCTCTCTCTCTCTCTCCTCTCTCTCTCCCCCTCTCTCTCTCTCTCTCTCTCTCTCTCTCTCTCTCTCTCTCTCTCTCTCTCTCTCTCTCTCTCTCTCTCTCTCTCTCTCTCTCTGAATGCTGGGCTATGAAAAGCCAACTGACATTTACTCCTGAGGTGCTGACCTGTTGCACAATCTACAACCACTGTGATTATTATTTGACCTTGCTGGTCATCTATGAACATTTCAACGTCTTCAAGAACGATCAGGCCTTAATGGCCATGTACTCTTATAATCTCCACCCAGCACAGCCAGAAGAGGACTGGCCACCCCTCTGAGCCTGCTTTCTTTCTTGGTTTCCTCCTAGGGTCCTGCCTTTCTAGGGAGTTTTCTGCATTGCTTGCTGTTTAGAATTTAGGCTGGGTTTCTGTATAAGCATTTTGTGACATCTGCTGATGTAAAAAGGGCTTTATAAATAAATTTGATTTGAATTTATATATAAATCACAGTTAAAATCTCTGATGGTTAAAGTGTGCCAATCATTTTGAATCATGCAAAAATAACCAATATGTTGTGCTTGCCAACAAATGTCATTTTTATGATCTCCTTCCAGATAACAAACTCCTGATATATTATGCACTCACCCACATTTCTCTCCAACCATTGGTGTCCCTCCAATAGCTGGTCAATTAATGCAAAGTAATGCGAGTTGGCTTCATCAGGCATCACCCAGCCTCCCGTTGTTATCTCCAACTGGCCTTGCTCAATCAGACTAAACAACATAGAGGAAAATTATCAATCAGGCTCTCAGACAGTCAGCTCAGTCAATTACCGTTTCATAGCTCAAAGCCAAAATGAAAGAAAAAAAAGCTATACAAAAACCCTGCAGCTTTATGAATTTATGAGCTTATTTTTCCATACAGAATTGTAGGTAACACTTTACCGACAGGTATAATGCATATTAATTGTTTTCAAAAATACCAGATTCATGGATGTTATATGGTCAAGAACCTTATGACATGATAATAAGTAGGATTGCAAAATTCTAGTAACTTGTCCAAATTCCCCGGTTTTCCAGAAATACTGGTTGGAAGATTCCTGGAATTAAAAGGGAATCAGCAGGAATACAGAGAATCCTCAAACCAGGATTTCTGGAAAACAGGGGAATTTTGGGAGAGTTACCGGAATTTTGCCACCCTAATAATAAGACATTCTAAAGGTGTCATACATCTTAGGGTGTGTTTGTAAATTCACTCTGGAGTGCCAGAGTGCGCTCTGGGCGTTCATAAATTCAGAGCGTTATCAGATTGTACGTTTGTAAATTCTGAGCGTTTCGCTCTCGGAGCGTTCAGAGCACACACTGGACGCTCTGGTCGCGGAGTACGGTTGATCCGAGCGTTCTGACCTCACAACGGCAGTCAAGCACCCAAGCTAACTGGCTAAAGTTGGCTAGCTTGCTAGCTCCTTCCAGACACAAATGAGAGGACACCTCACTCTGACCATTTTACTCACCCTAGCAGAGCTGGTTAGGCTGTTTTCATGTTATCTAGAGTGACTGTAAATGTGCGGCTGGCAACAATTTAATTACGTTTTTTTGCAGACGTTTACTGACACCGGTCATGTTCAGCGGGTGTTGAGCGTTCGTAAATTCATCAGTTATTCTGCGCTCTGGCACACTCAGGCGAGAGTGCTTTGAAATCGGTGTAGATAGCCAGAGTGAATTTACGAACGCACCCTTAGCTGTACGAGACATCAACTCATGTGTGGCTGAGAAAGAAATCAGGGCCCTACTTATTGCGACAATAAGAACCATCTTCTCCTCTGTAGCGGTTGAATTATCTTACTCCCAAGTCCAAAGAGTAAAATCAACCACCTCAGGAGTTACTCCCATCTCTTGTTAGGACAGGAAACCTCTTGCCATGATTGTGATTCAGCATCTTTTCTCTGTTTGCCGAGCATATTTCAATTGCAGACTTCCCTAACGTATCCCTGGCGAGCCCCTACAATAAGAGTATGGAGCATCAAAACAAAGTAAAACGACTCAGCAATTTTCGTAACATCAAGTTGAAATTGCTCTTTATCTTCTCTCCTTGGAAATGTGATATTTCTCTGGCATCATTCAATCACCAGAAGGTTTCTTTCATTGTTCTATGATTGGACAGGTGGAAGTGGTGTGTAGTGTAGGTCTGTCCTGGTGTTGAAGAGTTGGAGTGGTGAAAGCAGGTGCCATCTTCACTGAGCAGATATCAACACTGCATCCTAACGAGGATGGATGGACGCGTCCCTTCTACAAACCAAAACACGCCGCTCAAAAACATGTTCCTTTCCAATTCTAAAAGTGTGTTCTAAAGAATTAATGAGGTCGTTTGTTTGAATTTCTCGAGCGATGCTTCTCCGTGTACTGTAACAGGGAACATTTTATCATTAAGCGCCAGACCTTCAATTTGCTGACATAAAATTAAAACCTGCAAAGAAAATAAGTTATTACATAAGCAACGACACTCTTCAAAAAAGAGTAAACACTGAATATTCTCCAAAAGAAGGAATGTATCTGGTTTGCTTTGAACTCCCTGCGCATCAAATCAATAGTGAATAAATATTAGTGTTAGATCTCCCTCCATCCTTCACCTTAAGGCTGTTTGCTTGTGCTCCTAATTAGAATTCTAACCTGCAGCTGAAATGTTTATTGCATTTCATACACAGTTTGTGTATCCCCCAAGGCTAGCTGCTGAACCCTACCCGTCAGTAGCTCGTCGTGAGCATGGCCAATGCACACAGCATTTGCACACAGCATTTGTGACACCCTGCTTCTTGCTTTTGGGGCAGTTTTCTGAAGTGGTGGAACAAGCTCCCTCACGACGCCAGGACAGCGGAGTCACTCACCACCTTCCGGAGACACTTGAAACCCCACCTCTTTAAGGAATACCTGGGATAGTATAAAGTAATCCTTCTACCCCCCCCAAAAAAAGTGGTTATAATAATAATAATAATAATAAATAATATGCCATTTAGCAGACGCTTTTATCCAAAGCGACTTACAGTCATGCGTGCATACATTTTTGTGTATGGGTGGTCCCGGGGATCGAACCCACTACCTTGGCGTTACAAGCGCCGTGCTCTACCAGCTGAGCTACAGAGGACCACTGGCTATAAGGTGAATGCACCAATTTGTAAGTCGCTCTGGATAAGAGCGTCTGCTAAATGACGTAAATGTAAATGTAAGTGGAGAACCCTCTGAATCCCCCTCCATGTCACTTCCAGAGAAACCCCTGACTGACAACCATTACATCCCCAAGGGGACAAAGAGTGAGGCAGAGTGAGAGAGAACATGTGTTAACCTATGTGCCTCTCACAAACAACATTTATTTGATGACCTCAAGACCATTTGGAGTCAGTTTGGCTGGTTAAGGCAATTTAAACCAATTTACTCCTGTTACCAGGCAGAGTAAAGAATCGTTGTACTGTAAACTGGGATGCGCCCATTGATTTACCTGGACATATAACAACCGTTTTACGTTGTGGTGTTGTTGATTTAATTTATCTACATCTTCCCCACTTGGCACAGATGTCAGTTCAACATCTAGTTTTGATTTAGATTTGGTTGAGTTGTCAACTAACGTGAAATCAACAAAAAATATAACCATGTCATTGGATTTAGGTTAAAAGGTGGGTGAAAAAAATTGGAAATGCCCTGACGTTGATTACTTTTTTCAAATCCAATCAGTTTTCCACGTTCATTCAACGCCATCACTAGACTTGGGCGATATACCGTTTATACCGTATACCGGGGTATTTTGCCTCGCCGCGGCTGCAGGGCTGCATGCTATGCCACTTCTTATAACTATACACGGAGTGTACAAAATATTAGGAACACCTGCTCTTTCCATGACATAGACTGACCAGGTGAATCCAGGTGAAAGCTATGATCCCTTATTGATGTCACCTGTTAAATCCACTTAAATCAGTGTAGATGAAGGGGAGGGGACAGGTTAAATAAGGATTTTAAAGCTTTGAGACAATTGAGACCTGGATTGTGTATGTGTGCCATTTAGAAGATTTAAGTGCCTTTGAACAGTTTGAGTGTGTCAAGAACTGCAACGCTGCTGGGTTTTTCACGCTCAAGTTTCCTATGTATCAATAATGGTCCACTACCCAAATGACAACCATCCAACTTGACAAAACTGTGGGAAGCATTGGGGTCAACAGGAGCCAGCATCCCTGTGGAATGCTTTTGACACCTTGTAGTCCATGCCCTGATGAATTGAGGCTGTTCTGAGGGCAAAAAGGGAGCAACTCAATATTAGGAAGGTGTTCCTAATGTTTTGTACACTCAGTGTAAGTTAAGTATAACTGTAAGAAATCTAAGATGTGTCAAATAAATAATATCCGGCTCAGGGCTCCAGCTATGCATTTGGTTTGCTAACTTGCTGGCTAAGTGTCTAGATGTCAAGATCAAGCTTCTTGGTTACAGCAGAGACATTCAATCCCCTCCTGGATCAAGATCCCTGTTGCCTAAATTGTTTTGTGCATCAAAAAATCTTGTGTGCACTTCCAGTAATACCGTATACCCCGGTATGGTACAGAAACGGTATGACGGTATGAAAATCTGGATACCACCCAACCCTAGTTATCACATAGAATTTTGGGGTTGAAATGACGTGGAAACAACGTTGATTCGACCAGTTTTTGCAAAGTGGGTCACTTCTAATTTAATTACATTGTTTATAAACCCTATAAAACCGCTAGCCCTAAGCAAGGTTATGACCTTGTTTTAATTCAAATGGGAATAACAAAGGAGCTTCGGAATCTTATTGCAAATCCACTGAGGAATTAGATTCCACATTACAGCAGCCAAACTATATCAACAATACAATAACATAATCCATAAGTGATTTGCTGCTCATATTCATTTCAGTATCACCTTGAAGCTAGAATGACAGAGACAGACAGACAGACTACCTCTTGACAGCATCTCTCTTCTGGTCGTCGATGTTGTCCCACCACTTGGAGAAGTAGGAGATCTCGGACCAGATCATTTTCCTGCGGCTGTCCTCGTGGAGTTTCACCACCATGTTGTTCAGGATGTGCTGGGTCTGGTCTCGGTAGTAGTCGTCAAACGTCTTCAGCCATCCTGAGAACGTACAAATGGACAAATATGACAAAGTGGTAGAGCATTCATTACAACTGTAGACTGTCTGTCTGTCTGCCATAGAGTCAATAAACTGAGTCAATAAAGCCATCATCATCAGGTGAATGAGCAGAACATGTGGTTCAATCAATATGCCACATCCATTGATTTCACAACATAATGTCATCATATTTCCAATGAAAATCAATGCATTCAAAAAAGTCTGAACATCGCATTGTTCTTTCCACTGCAAGATAAAATAGGATAAATGATTCAGTAGAAGGCACACAGGCATGAGTGCTTTTAAACTGTGCAAGGGCGTGAGTATTGTCATTAGCTACTGTATACAACTCTAAGGGAGAACCTGCCCAGTTAAACCAGAAACCCAGCTTGGGTTACTGAAGAATTACCCAATCTCAGGCACAGAGAATACACTGGCCTTGGCTGTTACCAGGCTGCAGATGCTACTACTGTGCTTACACGTGATGTGACAAACGCCCAGAACCATCAGTACTGATTACTCTTATTGCCTACACTAACGCCTTAGTCCCTAGAATTTCTAGTGAGGGACTACGCCTTTTAGTCACACTGCAATACAGCATTTAAATGCTGTGTTTCTGTGCAAAATATACTATTGAGGAAATTTATAGAAACAGGCTTCTTATGAGTCTGATCAATTGTTTTATTTTTCTGATATATATATTTTCTACTGGTAACAGGACAAGACTTTCATCAATTGCTCTATGACATTTTGTCAATAAATATCAGGCCATTTGAAAGAAAGAGAGCAGAAAGAGCGTTTTTATAATGAGAGGTCACACTGATGGTCAAAACCGATAGGATAGGGCTCTTCCTCCATTGTTACAGTAGTGGTGCCACCCCACACACATCTTCATGTTGTATACTAGCAATAAGGCCCGAGGGGGTGTGGTATGTGGTATATGGCCAATATACCACGGCTAAGGGCTGTTCATAGGCACGACGCAACGTGGCCAAGCGCGCCTCCAACTGAAAGCGCGAACCACCGCATTTAACCATGGCAAGGTGACTGGGAATATGGCAGAATACAAACAGTGTAGCTACTCACTCCGAGTCACAATTCAACAGCTCAGACACGAGACATATGTGGCAGGGTCTACAGACAATCACGGACTACAAAAGGAAAATCAGCCACCGACGTCTCGCTTCCAGACAAGCTAAACACCTTCTTCGCCCGCTTTGAGGATAACACAGTGCCACCGATGCGGCCCACTACCAAGGACTGTGGGCTCTCCTTCTCCGTGGTCGACATGAGTAAGACATTTCAAATAAAATCACATTTATTTGCCACATGCACCGAATACAACATTACCGTGAAATGCTTACTTACAGCCCTTAACCAACAATGCATTTTTTTCTTACTAAAAAAGTAAAATAAAACAACAACAACAAAAAAGTGTTGAGAAAAAAAGAGCAGAAGTAAAATAAAATGACAGTAGGGAGGCTATATACAGGGGGGTACCGGTGCAGAGTCAATGTGCGGGGGCACCAGCTAGTTGAGGTAGTTGAGGTAATATGTACATGTGGGTAGAGTTAAAGTGACTATGCATAAATAATTAACAGAGTAGCAGCAGCATAAAAAGATGGGGTGGGGGTGCAAATAGTCCGGGTAGCCATGATTAGTTGTTCAGGAGTCTTATGGCTTGGGGGTAGAAGCTGTTGAGAAGCCTTTTGGACCTAGACTTGGCGCTCCGGTACCGCTTGCCGTGCGGTAGCAGAGAGAACAGTCTATGACTAGGGTGGCTGGAGTCTTTGACAATTTTGAGGGCCTTCCTCTGACACCGCCTGGTATAGAGGTCCTGGATGGCAGGAAGCTTGGCCCCAGTGATGTACTGGGCCATACGCACTACCCTCTGTAGTGCCTTGCGGTCGGAGGCCAAGCAGTTGCCATACCAGGCGGTGATGCAACCAGTCAGGATGCTCTCGATGGTTCAGCTGTAGAACTTTTTGAGGATCTGAGACCCATGCCAAATCTTTTCAGTCTCCTGAGGGGGAATAGGCTTTGTTGTGCCCTCTTCACGACTGTCTTGGTGTGTTTGGACCATGATAGTTCGTTGGTGATGTGGACACCAAGGAACTTGAAGCTCTCAACCTGTTCCACTACAGCCCCGTCGATGAGAATGGGGGCGTGCTCAGTCCTCTTTTTTTCCCCTGTAGTCCACAATCATCTCCTTTGTCTTGGTCACATTGAGGGAGAGGTTGTTATCCTGGCACCACACGGCCAGGTCTCTGACCTCCTCCCTATAGGCTGTCTCATCGTTGTTGGTGATCAGGCCTACCACTGTTGTGTCGTCAGCAAACTTAATGATGGTGTTGGAGTCGTGCCTAGCCATGCAGTCATGGGTGAACAGGGAGTACAGGAGGGGACTGAGCACGCACCCCTGAGGGGCCCCTGTGTTGAGGATCAGCGTGGCAGATGTGTTGTTACCTACCCTTACCACCTGAGGGCGGCCCGTCAGGAAGTCCAGGATCCAGTTGCAGAGGGAGGTGTTTAGTCCCAGGATCCTTAGCTTAGTGATGAGCTTTGAGGGCACTATGGTGTTGAACGCTGAGCTGTAGTCAATGAATAGCATTCTCACGTAGGTGTTCCTCTTGTCCATGTGGGAAAGGGAAGTGTGGAGTGCAATAGAGATTGCATCATCTGTGGATCTGTTGGGGCGGTATGCAAATTGGAGTGGGTCTAGGGAATCTGGGATAATGGTGTTGATGACCAGCCTTTCAAAGCACTTCATGGCTACAGACGTCAGTGCTACGGGTCGGTAGACATTTAGGCAGGTTATCTTATTGTCCTTGGGCACGGGGACTATGGTGGTCTGCTTGAAACATGTTGGTATTACAGACTCAGTCAGGGACATGTTGAAAATGTCGGTGAAGACACTTGCCAGTTGGTCAGCACATGCTCGGAGTACACATCCTGGTAATCCGTCTGGCCCTGCGGCCTTGTGAATGTTGACCTGCTTAAAAGTCTTACTCACATCGGCTACGGAGAGCGTGATCACATAGTCATCCGGAACAGCTGGTGCTCTCATGCATGCTTCAGTGTTGCTTGCCTCGAAGCGAGCATAGAAGTGGTTTAGCTCGTCTGGTAGGCTTGTGTCACTGGGCAGCTCGCGTCTGTGCTTCCCTTTGTAGTCTGTAATAGTTTTCAAGCCCTGCCACATCCGACGAGCGTCAGAGCCGGTGTAGTACGATTCAATCTTAGTCCTGTATTGACTCTTTGCCTGTTTGATGGTTCGTCGGAGGGCATAGCGGGATTTCTTATAAGCGTCCGGGTTAGAGTCCCGCTCCTTGAAAGCGGCAGCTCTACCCTTTAGCTCAGTGCGGATGTTGCCTGTAATCCATGGCTTCTGGTTGGGGTATGTATGTACGGTCACTGCATGTTAAAACCCGCAAGGCTGCCGGCCCAGACGGCATCCCTTGCCGCATCCTCAGAGCATGCGCAGACCAGCTGGCTGGTGTGTTTACGGACATATTCAATCTCTCCCTATCCAGTCTGCTGTCCCCACATGCTTCAAGATGGCCACCATTGTTCCTGTACCCAAGAAAGCAAAAGTAACTGAACTAAATTACTATCGCCCCGTAGCACTCACCTCTGTCATCATGAAGTGCTTTGAGAGGCTAGTTAAGGATCATATCACCTCCACCTTACCTGTCATCCTAGACCCACTTCAATTTGCTTACCGCCTCAATAGATCCACAGACGATGCAATAGCCATCACACTGCATACCGCCCTATCCCATCTGGACAAGAGGAATACCTATGTAAGAATGCTGTTCATTGACTATAGCTCAGCATTCAACACCATAGTACCCTCCAAGCTCATCATTAAGCTTGAGGCCCTGGGTCTGAACCCCGCCCTGTGCAACTGGATCCTGGACTTCCTGACGGGCCGCCCCCAGGTGGTGAAGGTAGGAAACAACATCTCCACTTCGCTGATTCTCAACACTGGGGCCCCACAAGCATGTGTGCTCAGCCCCCCCCCCCCTGTATTCCCAGTTCACCCATGACTGCGTGGCCAAGCACGCCCTCCAACTCAATCATCAAGTTTGCAGACGACACAACAGTAGTAGGCTTGATTACCAACAATGACGAGACAGCCTACAGGGAGGAGGTGAGGGCTCTGGGAGTGTGGTGCCAGGAAAATAACCTCTCACTCAACGCCAACAACACGAAGGAGATGATTGTGGACTTCAGGAAACAGCAGAGGGTGCACCCCCCTATCCACATCGATGGGACCGCAGTGGAGAAGGTGGAAAGCTTCAAGATCCTTGGCATACACATCACTGACAAACTGAAATGGTCCACCCACGCAGACAGTGTGGTGAAGAAGGCACAACAGAGCCTCTTCAACCTCAGGAGGCTGAAGAAATTTGTCTTGGCACCTAAAACCCTCACAAACTTTTACAGATGCACAATTGAGAGCATCCTGTCGGGCTGTATCACCGCCTGGTACGGCAACTGCACCGCCCGCAACGGCAGGGCTCTCCAAAGGGTGGTGTGGTCTGCTGAACGCATTACCAGGGGCAAACTCCCGCCCTCAAGGACACCTACAGCACCCGATGTCACAGGAAGGCCAAAAAGATCATCAAGGACATCAACCACCCGAGCCACTGCCTGTTCACCCCGCTGTCATCCAGAAGGTGAGGTCAGTACATGTGCATCAAAGCTGGGACCGAGAGAATGAAAAACAGCTTCTATCTCAAGGCCATCAGACTGTTAAATAACCATCACTAGCACATTAGAGGCTGCTGCTGCCTATATAAATCACTGGCCACTTGAAATGGAACACTAGTCACTTTAATAATGTTTACATATCTTGCATTACTCATCTCATATGTATATACTGTATTCTATAATATTCTACTGTATCTTAGTCCATGCCGCTCTGTCATTGCTTATATATATATATATATATATATATATATATATATATATATATATATATATATATATATATATATATATATATATATATATATATCGCTACCATTCAAAAGTTTGGGGTCACTTAGAAATGTCCTTGTTTTTGAAAGAAAAGCAATTTTTTTGTCCATTAAAATAACATCAAATTGATCAGAAATACAGTGTAGACATTGTTAATGTTGTAAATGGCTATTGTAGCTGGAAACAGCTGATTTTTAATGGAATATCTACATAGGCGTACAGAGGCCCATTATCAGCAACCATCAGTCCTGTGTTCCAATGGCACGTTGTGTTTGCTAATCCAAGTTTATCATTTTAAAAGGCTAATTGATCATTAGAATCTCAGACTGCCCATCTTAATATTTTCTTTTTATTGGCCAGTCTGAGATATGGCTTTTTCTTTGTAACTCTGCCTAGAAGGTCAGCATCCCAGAGTCGCCTCTTCACTGTTGACGTTGAGACTGGTGTTTTGCGGGTACTATTTAATGAAGCTGCCAGTTGAGGACCTGTGAGGCGTCTGTTTCTCAAACTAGACACTCTAATGTATTTGTCCTCTTGCTCAGTTGTGCACCGGGGCCTCCCACTCCTCTTTCTATTCTGGTTAGAGCCAGTTTGCGCTGTTCTGTGAAGGGAGTAGTACACAGCGTTGTACGAGATCTTCAGTTTCTTGGCAATTTCTCGCATGGAATAGCCTTCATTTCTTAGAACAAGAATAGACTGACAAGTTTCAGAAGAAAGTTATTTGTTTCTGGCCATTTTGAGCCTGTAATCGAACCCACAATTGCTGACGCTCTAGATACTCAACTAGTCTCAAGAAGGCCTTTTTATTGCTTCTTTAAATCAGCATAACAGTTTTCAGCTGTGCTAACATAGTTGCAAAAGGGTTTTCTAATGATCAATTGGCCTTTTCAAATTATAAACTTGGATTAGAAAACACAACGTGCCATTGGAATACAGGACTGATGGTTGCTGATAATGGGCCTCTGTACACCTATGTAGATATTGTGTTAAAAATCTGCCATTTCCAGCTACAATAGCCATTTATAACATTAACAATGTCTACACTGTATTTCTGATCAATTTGATGTTATTTTAATGGACCAAAAAAATGCTTTTCTTTCGAAAACAAGGACATTTCTAAGTGACCCCAAACTTATGAAGGGTAGTGTATATTCTTAAATTCCATTCCTTACTTAGATTTGTGTGTATTGGTTATATGTTGTGAAATTGTTAGATATTACTTGTTAGATATTACTGCACTGTCGGAGCTAGAAGCGCATGCATTTTCGCTACAGCCGCAATAACATCTGCTAAACACGTGCATGTGACAAATAACATTTGATTTGATATACCACATTTACATTTTAGGCATTTAGCAGACGCTCTTATCCAGAGCAACTTACAGTTAGTGAGTGCATACATTTTTCATACTGGCCCCCCTTGGGAAACGAACCCACAACCCTGGCGTTGCAAGTGCCATGCTCTACCAATTGAGGTACAGGGGACTGTCAGCGAATTAGCATTCAGGGCTCGAACCCCCGAGTTTATAATGTGGTATAGACAGGTTGGTTGTTTAGCAACAAAACAGACATGTGCGCAACTATGGGGCAAAACAGACTGGGTTGGCTTAGATTGTTGACAACATGTAAACTATATTTTGTCTCCAATATTTATTGAAAACATAAATACATTTGCACAATGAGCACTTGTTGTCTCTCAAATACATCATCTAATTTGTTGGTTAGCTAGCTAGCGAATTGTAGCCATATTAGCATAAATGTCAATCAAAACCCCTCAAAACAAGACATGGTATCAAGAACAAGATACAATTAGCTGAAATGAGCAACCTACGATTCCCCACATGGCAGTTTCTTGTCATTGTTGCTAGCTATCTGGCCATCCAGAATCATAACAACACACGGCCTTCTGCCCCATTGAAGCGCGTGCATCGTTTTCGTGACGTTGTCAGCTAACCCGTCTATAATGCTTGTCTTTATGTTGTGTACTGTGGTATAATGCTTGTTCCCTTGACAGACTATGAAACACAATTAACCCAGGAAGGAGCGAAATTTGAATCCTGACTCTGCTGTGGAGCGGCCTACGCTTTGCTTCCTGTCTGCACAAGGTGTGACTGCATTAAGTAGAGAAAACAAAGCATTGAAGAAGTCACAGAAGAATGTCCAGTGTTTCCAGGTTAGCTTTAAAGGGACAATACACTCCAAAATAAACATTGCAAAATTGTTTTCAAACCTCTAAAGTAGTCTTGTGTAAATCCATGTCCCACGCATTCGATTGTGAAGAACTACAACCTGATTTACGAGTGTAACGTCCCTTTAATGCTCAGAAGTAGTGCACTGCTTACCAGGATCATTGTGTGAGTGGGGCACAACAAATACTTGTAGTGGCTCACTGTCCCATTCATTCTCCTGGTAGGTGATATCAAAGCCTTGTTTCCACACTCCCCCATCAGCGTTGTCAAAGGTCAGGAGGTCATACACATCTAGCAACTGAAAAATAAACAACAACAAAAAACAATGAGTGGGATATTCTTGAGGTACCATGAAGAAGACTAACATACACTGAAGTATATCTAACCTCTTTATTGTCAACAATGTATTATTAGGAGTATTAAGAGTATTGCACATTACACTGTGACACTACGGGGGCAATGCGTGGCTTAGTTGGTAGAGCAAGGCACTTGCAATGCCAAGGTTGTGGGTTCAATTCCCACGGGGGACCAGTATGAAAAATGGATGCACTCACGACTGTATGTCGCTCTGGATAAGAGCGTCTGCTAAATGACTAAAATGTATGGTTTGCAGCAAAGCCTCACTTTATTAGGCTATGTACTCTAGAACTGTTTACGGAAGTTTCATGTATTTGGTTCCGATTCAGTTTTGTGTTTACTTTAAGTCACAGTGGCGGTTAAAGTGTCTAATCCACCACAGAGAAAATAAAGAAAACAAGAAAGAAAGCAGTGCATCTGTTCCTGGAATTCTGTGTAGGATAACAGTCATATCAGCAGGTCAGAAGAATGCAAATGAGAGATGGAACTTCTAACACAAATCGAGACCGCTTGGGGGTTTCTTTGGGACTCACGCCAACTTAAATATCTCTCTTTGTCTATTGGCCAAATAAAATGATGGACTGAATGGAATGTGATACAGAGAGGACAAGATGACAGAATGTCTGCTCTATGGTACAAAAGCCACTGACTAAAGCCATGATTTTAATAAAAGGAATATAAATCATAGAAATGAGCTTGTTATCAATATTGGTGTCAAGAACAAATATGATGAGATATACTGTATATCAGGGTTCCCCAACTAGCGGCCCGCGGATGGTTTTATTTGTCCCCCCAAGTCTTCGGAGCAACAAAAAAAGTATATATATTTTGTATTATTCTTTTGGGGAATTTTCATTGTTGGACATAAAAGACTGTAAAAACACCAGGAAATCAGCTCCAAGTGAGTTTAATTAACGAAATCTGTTCCCAAGTATTCCCACACATAGAGAGACACGTGATCGTACACAAATGTAAGCAAGGTTTGAAATGATTATGTTTTAGTCAAACATTATATCTGTTTGGGCTCTTGCGGTCAATTTGCAGTATACAAATTATTTGTAATTTTGTTCCGGCCCCCCGACCAGCCGCTCATTAAAAAATCGGCCCGCGGCTGAATCTAGTTGATGATCCCTGCTGTATATACAGACATATTGTGGCTGGGAGGCTGTCTCATTCTGTATATTTAAGCACAGGAGTGATAGGTTTCTTTTCGATCCGTAACATTCTTGCATATAGAGTGACTTAACTGTACCTAAAAGGTATTAACTCTATCTAAAGAAACCGGTCTTTCAAGTCAAACCGCAGTCTCATCCTTTTACATTTCCAACATATACAACCAGATACATTTCTGATGAGCTGGCATTCAATATCTCACCTGACTTGATGGACAACTGGAAAGGAAAAGGATAGTCCAACCAGACCAGATAATATAACCAAAACCCATTCAGATTACACCTTTTTGAATTAATTCCAGCTGTATACTAATGCATTACGCGTTCTGTGTGCTCATGATATTAATTTGAAAAATATTCAATAACATATTCATGGTACATAGTATAATGGTAGTGTAATGGTTTTTACATTTGTCCTTCATTTCAACACCATAACCACGACACATTGTAATAAGTATCTTCCCTATGGCTATTACAAGGCTTCATATTTCACACTAGGAGCAATTCAGCATGGAAGGTTGGCATCATGGTAATGAGGTCATGATGGTGTCTCTTTGTATAATGATGTAGCTTATTAAAAGAGGTGAAATTCAGAGTTAAATAAAAATAAACACTGGCTGTTAACTTTGTGCATGGAGGTTTGTTCACTTCAAACTTTCCCTGGAGTATGTTGAACAGATCGGATCGTAGTTCAATCCTACAACAATGTCGCTACACAAATACCTGAACTGTTTGTTTCTCATTGTATCCACCTTATAAAACTCTTACCTGCACTGCATCTGCTGGCTTGGAGAACTCCCTTGCTGCAAACTGACAGTCTTGGGAGTCAATATGGAGGACCAGTGAAGGCGAAGCCAGAAGTTCTAGGTAGGGCCCTTGGCTCATGTTCCCGCCGTCAGGACCCCCTCGGCCATCCTTGACCGACTCCTTCAGGTTGATCACAGAGTCCCTGATGTTGGCTATGATCTCATTGTTCTCTGACAGTAGTCTCTCCAAGCTGTCAATCTTATCCTGGAGGATGGACAACTGGCCCTGATGAAGGAGAAGCAGGGACGGAGGAGAACACATTTACTGGCTTTATACAATATAGTATGCATATAATTATGCAATAAATATTTATAAATTAGTTATAATGAGTCTATTAATATGTTAATTGACTGTCAATAAACTAGCTGTAAACCCTTTATAAAAGTAACCGTATTGTAGTGTTACCAAAATGAGGACCTATGTCATCCATGGTGACAAATCCAAAGTGTCAATGCATTTAGGGTTAATTTTTAAGACCTCAAGGAAAAGATGTGGAAATGACGAATATATAGAAAACAAGAGGTCAGTCACCTTCTTGTTGCACAAACATGACCACTTTGACCAGTTTCCACTTAGTCTCGGAAATCCCAGACCTTGGGCAACAGAACTGGATGAATAATAGGTGTATAATAATATAGGTGTGTGCTGGAACATTGTTAACATTGTGGGAGGCTACCTGTCTGCTTAGGAAGACTAGTTTTCACTCATTCCGGAATGGAATTATGCAACATACAACCCTGCCCACGATCTAGATCTCAATGTGCAAATGAACACTGGAGTTTTCAGGAAGTCATACACAATTATGTTCATTGGAACCATGTCTGTTGCAAGACGATAACTCTATCATGTAACACAAAGACGGTATGTCGCCTACTGTACAGGCTACAGTTGAAAATGTGTTTACATTGTCTGGAACGTTGAATAGGCCTACATTGTAACGTTAAAACATTGTATGCTAATTAGTAAGCCTACAGCAGCCAGTTCTCTATGTGGTTAGCTACACAACATAGGATATTGAGGAAATGGGCTACTTTACAAAGTCATTAATATTTGTGCAACCATGTAAAAACAACGTTCCACTCAAGTTATACGCTACGATATTACACATGCATGTCTGATCTAGACTGCAAAAAGTGAGAAAATAAGTAGCCTATCTGAACCAAACAGCCAACGAAATGAAAAACTTACATTTTGCAATCTATCCCCACCATTGTTTGGACTTTTGGTATGGTCTAATTGCAGGTGATCCAGCATCAGGTACAATGAGAAGATGACAACACAGAATATGGCACTTCCATAAACAGTGAATTGCCGACTTATCTTCATCATTATTTACGATCGATTTAACCTATAGTTATGTAGATCACCCTCAGGGAATGGTCGATATCTTGACTCTGTGGTGAGGATCAGAAAAATCTCATGCTATTCCAAAAAAATATAGTTACAAATTCTTCTTTAGTGTGTTGCCACGGAACTAACATAATTGTCCACATTCACTCCTTCTATGAACAATCAGCTTTAAAAAGCTGGGTCTGGAACCGAAAGGTAGCCTGAATCATGGCTGGAACCACAGACTGAAAGAGTTGTGATTCAGCAGATCGTGTTGGCCAGTGCCGACGACCCCGTCTTCTTCCAGCATTTGTCTTCTGTTAAAATTAAGTAAGGAAGTGAAAAGCATAGGTATGAACGTGCGCCGCCTACCGACTCACAACTTTTTTCATTTGGGACGCACAGGTAAAGTCGTGGATGCGTTTTTAGTCCAGCGCACAATGCGTAAGGAACGTTTCCAATTCCATATTTTTGCATTCATTGCCCTTCCTAGTTCCTATCCTATTCAGCTATTGCATCTTCCAGACATTCGTCTCCACTCCAATCATTCATTGGTGTTGCGAAAACTTGGCCATTAACTCCAGAAAGCACTCATTTAGAGACTGTGTGAAAACAGCTGCATGGACATGTTCAGCACCCGCTCCTGATGTTTAAAGGCTCTCCAAGTGCCAGCTTTACTACCTGATCTCGTTCGTATTTTCAACATTTGGAATTCAAAAAGAGAGAAAGTGTTCCAGATGTGACGCCATTTCATTGGAAAAGTCAGAAGCGTTTGTGGAAATGAACAAGCTCCATGTACCGTCAAATGTTAATTCCTTACTCCCTCATGATTATAATATTAGAGGCAAACAAGTTGAAAACGCCACAAATTTAAGTCAGCATTTATGGATTGAGAGAAGCGAACGCGCAATTAATATTTTCTTAGCGTTACCAGTTTCCTTTGTGAATGTAATCTCACAATTGAGAAGCGTCTCCCCTTCTTTCTCCAGGCCACAGTCAATAGTAGTGGGGTATGGATGGAAGCACAGAAACTTGTATACGCCTCCTCTGACATCATTTGGTGACGAGAAATATGCCATAATTTGTATAAAATCTAACAGGCAAAAAATATATATAAATGAATGGGTTAGTTCGGAGAGTGAATTATCATCTGTTTATTGTCTATTAGTGTGACGAGGTGTGAAGGAAGGAGTTAGGCGCAGGAGGTAAAATACCGAAGTCCAGAGTTTATTCCGTTTACATAAATCAAACGCTCCTAGCGTCAAAACGAAACTAACAAGGGAAAACATCCACCTTGGCATAAACACTAAGAATAGTAGCTCAACCACGCTACACACTCTCACAACAAACAATCACTCACAAAGAGAAGGGGAACAGAGGGAACACTTATACACATACTAATAAGGGGACTGAGCACCAGGTGTGTGTGATTGACAAGACATGACAAGTGGAGTGATGAGAATGGGATCGGCAGTAGCTAGTACTCCGGTGACGACGAACGCCGAAGCCTGCCCGAACCAGGAGGGGGGCAGCCTCGGCGGAAGTCGTGACAATTAGGCTTAATATAGTAATAATAATAATAATAATAAATACTTGTTTTGATCAACTTTTGTAATTGTATTATCAAGGTCAACTCATCTACATTTGGCAGAATTCATTTACTCGTTTAAAGATCTGCTTCATTAATCATTATCTTGCTGCAGAGTAAATGTTCTTCAATGTTAATTTTTTTTCCCAATATTTTCTCTGGTGGAGCAAGCTTCAAAGATCCCCATCCCTTGCTTGGAACTCAAGCTGATTTAGGAACCAATTTCTATGAAGCCTCTTTAGCCTGGTGAGCAGGGCCGGTTCTAGGCATAAGAGACATAAGCGATGGATTAGGGGCCCCCCCCCAAAAAAAACTATTATAATTATTATAATTTTTTTATGTAGGAGCTCAGTTGGGGTCTCAACTTAATAACATCCGACGAGCGTCAGGGCCGGTATAGTAGGATTCGATCTTAGTCCTGTATTTACATTTTGTATGTTTGTTGGTTCCAGCAGTCGCCTACTTACTTTGTCACCTGAGCTTGACGAGTCCGGAGAGCTCATCCGAGTTGGTGGTAGACTACGTCGTGCCGAAATCTAGAACATGCTACAGTTCATCCCATCGTCCTCGATCCTGGTCATCCATCCACTGGACTCCTGATCCAAGATTACGACAACCGTCTGTGCCATCCTGGCCCTGAGAGGGTGTTTTCAGAGATCCGCCGCACCCTTTGGATCCTCCGCGGGCGGGAAGCCATCCGTCGCTTCCAGCACAACTGCACAGAATGCCGTAGATTGAAATCTAGACCTGCTGTCCCCAAGATGGCTGACCTGCCAGCTGCACACCTGCGCCTCTTCAAGCCAGCCTTCCACTCCACGGGCATGGACTGCTTCGGGCCCTTCCAGGTCAAACTGGGGCGGCGCGTCGAGAAGAGATGGGGGATAATCTTCAAGGGTCTCACTACGAGGGGTGTGTACTTGGACCTCCTGACCAACATTGATGCCGACTCCTTTCTGATGGCCCTTAGAATATTCATCGCCTGCCGAGGGACGCCGGCTGAGCTGTTCTCTGACCAGGGAATGAACTTCCGGGGAGGCGAGAAGGAGCTGCGCGAGGCCTTCGCTAATTTGTCTCCCAACCTGCAAGAGCAGCTTGCAAAACAGAAGATTGCCTTTCGCTTCAACCCCCCTGCAACACCGCACTTCGGAGGAGTTTGGGAGAGAGAGATTCGCTCCGTTAAGACTGCCCTCTACACTACAGTGGGTGCCCAGTCATTGACCGAAGAAGTGCTCAGAACTGTACTCATTGAAGTGGAGGGTATCCTGAATTCGAAGCCCTTGGGCTACGTGACCTCCAGTATCACAGACTAGGACCCTGTGACCCCTAACCTCCTGTTGATGGGGCGGCCAGACGTATCCCTGCCGCAAGTGGTGTATCCGGAGACTGAGCACCTCAGCAGACGTTGATGAAGACACTGCCAGATCCTGACGGATCATTCTGGTCCAGCTACATCAGGAACTACCTACCCAGCCTGCAAGCTCTCCAGAAGTGGCATTCCATCCCTGCCGTCCTCAAAAGGGATATTGTGGTTATGTTGGTGGACCCCCAGCTTCCGAGAGCCCTCTGGCCCATCGGACGTGTCATTAAAGTTCACCCAAGCGCAGATGGTCATGTGAGGTCTGCCGAGGTCAAGATCAAGGACAGAGCATACACCCATCCTGTTGCCTGGTTGGTAATCCTCCCAGCTCTCCCGGACAGAGAAGACGACGACAGTACGCCTGCCGTAACTCCTCCCAAGAGCCCTTAGCCTTTCTCAGGTGATAATTGACGTCGCAATTTGGGGCGGCTGTACAAAAGACTATTGACAGTAAATATTAGTTCATCATAGGAGAGCTGTAGCTCCGCCCACCGGTGATGTGGAGCAGAGCATGCTGGGCGATCTCTGAGGAGAAATAATTAACTAGAGAAGCCGTGATAAGTTCCAGCCATCTCCTGTGATTACCTTTAGTTAGCATTCTTTGTTTTAGCCAAGGCCAGTGTGCATCCTTCAGAAATGTGAGTTAATATTTCTTACAATTCATGTGTTGTGGACGCACTCCTTTGTTATGCTAATTAGCGTTTTTACACCAAGCTAGCAACTGTAAGCTTGCTAACCCTGTTTTTTGTCATCTCATTTCAGACATTTAGCCTTTCAGTGTCTAGTTTTATATGCTGTTATATGGATGTATACTGTATAGATTATGTGGGTATTTTGTTAGCAATGAGCCTTGTGGATGCATTATCAAATCAAATCAAATCAAATTGTATTGGCCACATGCGCCGAATACAACAGGTGCAGACACTACAGTGAAAGGCTTACTTACAGCCCTTAACCAACAGTGCATTTATTTTTAACAAAAAAGTAAAAATAAAACAACAACAAAAAAAGTGTTGAGAAAAAAAGAGCAGAAGTAAAATAAAATAACAGTAGGGAGGCTATATACAGGGGGGTATCGGTGCAGAGTCAATGTGCGGGGGCACCGGCTAGTTGAGGTAGTTGAAGTAATATGTACATGTGGGCAGAGTTAAAGTGACTATGCATAAATAATTTACAGAGTAGCAGCAGCGTAAAAGGATGGGGTGGGGAGGCAGTGCAAATAGTCTGGGTAGCCATGATTAGCTGTTCAAGAGTCTTATGGCTTGGGGGTAGAAGCTGTTGAGAAGTCTTTCGGACCTAGACTTGGCACTCCGGTACCGCTTGCCGTGCGGTAGCAGAGAGAACAGTCTATGACTAGGGTGGCTGGAATCTTTGACAATTTTGAGGGCTTTCCTCTGACACCGCCTGGTGTAGAGGTCCTGGATGGCAGGAAGCTTGGCCCCAGTGATGTATTGGGCCGTACGCACTACCCTCTGTAGTGCCTTGCGGTCGGAGGCCAAGCAGTTGCCATACCAGGCGGTGATGCAACCAGTCAGGATGCTCTCGATGGTGCAGCTGTAGAATTTTTTGAGGATCTGAGGACCCATGCCAAATCTTTTCAGTCTCCTGAGGGGGAATAGGCTTTGTCGTGCCCTCTTCACGACTGTCTTGGTGCGTTTGGACCATGATAGTTCGTTGGTGATGTGGACACCAAGGAACTTGAAGCTCTCAACCTGTTCCACTACAGCCCCGTCGATGAGAATGGGGGCGTGCTCAGTCCTCTTTTTTTCCCCTGTAGTCCACAATCATCTCCTTTGTCTTGGTCACGTTGAGGGAGAGGTTGTTATCCTGGCACCACACGGCCAGGTCTCTGACCTCCTCCCTATAGGCTGTCTCATCGTTGTCGGTGATCAGGCCTACCACTGTTGTGTCGTCGGCAAACTTAATGATGGTGTTGGAGTCGTGCCTGGCCATGCAGTCATGGGTGAACAGGGAGTACAGGAGGGGACTGAGCACGCACCCCTGAGGGGCCCCCGTGTTGAGGATCAGTGTGGCAGATGTGTTGTTACCTACCCTTACCACTTGGGGGCGGCCTGTCAGGAAGTCCAGGATCCAGTTGCAGAGGGAGGTGTTTAGTCCCAGGATCCTTAGCTTAGTGATGAGCTTTGAGGGCACTATGGTGTTGAATGCTGAGCTGTAGTCAATGAATAGCATTCTCATGTAGGTGTTCCTCTTGTCCAGGTGGGAAAGGGCATTTCAGACATTCAAGTTCATGCTGTTGTGTGAGGATGATGGTGCTGCTCAGTAGTGCTGTGTAGATGCACTCCTCTGATCATTCATTAGTGAAGTCACAGCCATGTTGTTAGGTTGTATTGCCCTGTGCAGCAGATAACCTATTGTAGCCATATTATTTATAGCTCATGTAATTTGAGGTTGTATTAAGCCTATACCTGCCATTTACTATTGTATTTAATTTAGCTCTTTTCAGAACCACACAAACTCTTGGTTAACACAATTGTCAAGCCATACACTGTGCTGTACTGTTCCGTTACTGCTCTGTGAATCAGCGCCATTAAACAACCTCAACTGGAATCCTACCGGTCTGTCATCTGTGCCCTTACAAGCAACTGGGAGAGAACACATAGTGCTAAGTAAAACCTAACCCTACAGAATATACAGTCCCACCAAGTCCTCAACTACACAGCTTCTACCACCAGGCCATCAGACTGTTGAAGAGCTAAACCCTAGCTGTCTACTAGATAGATAGCCGTTCTCACCATTATTTGTTGCCCGCACCAACATCCCCATCAAACAACCAATATATGTCATCATGACACATAATAAACAATGTAAAATAACTTCATAGTAATTGACCATAACCATTGTCTACATAATACACCAGTGAATGAAATCCTTTACATACAGTGGGGAGAACAAGTATTTGATACACTGCCGATTTTGCAGGTTTTCCTACTTACAAAGCATGTAGAGGTCTGTAATTTTTATCGTAGGTACACTTCAACTGTGAGAGACTGAATCTAAAACAAAAATCCAGAAAATCACATTGTATGATTTTTAAGTAATTAATTTGCATTTTATTGCATGACATAAGTATTTGATCACCTACCAACCAGTAAGAATTCCGGCTCTCACAGACCTGTTAGTTTTTCTTAAAGAAGCCCTCCTGTTCTCCACTCATTACCTGTATTAACTGCACCTGTTTGAACTCGTTACCTGTATAAAAGACACCTGTCCACACACTCAATAAAACAGACTCCAACTCTCCACAATGGCCAAGACCAGAGAGCTGTGAAAGGACATCAGGGATAAAATTGTAGACCTGCACAAGACTGGGATGGGCTACAGGACAATAGGCAAGCAGCTTGGTGAGAAGGCAACAACTGTTGGCGCAATTATTAGAAAATTAAAAAAGTTCAAGATGACGGTCAATCACCCTCGGTCTGGGGCTCCATGCAAGATCTCACCTCGTGGGGCATCAATGATCATGAGGAAGGTGAGGGATCAGCCCAGAATTACACGGCAGGACCTGGTCAATGACCTGAAGAGAGCTGGGACCACAGTCTCAAAGAAAACCATTAGTAACACACTACGCCGTCATGGATTAAAATCCTGCAGCGCACGCAAGGTCCCCCTGCTCAAGCCAGCGCATGTCCAGGCCCGTCTGAAGTTTGCCAATGACCATCTGGATGATCCAGAGGAGGAATGGGAGAAGGTCATGTGGTCTGAAGAGACAAAAATAGAGCTTTTTGGTCTAAACTCCACTCGCCGTGTTTGGAGGAAGAAGAAGGATGAGTACAACCCCAAGAACACCATCCCAACCGTGAAGCATGGAGGTGGAAACATCATTCTTTGGGGATGCTTTTCTGCAAAGAGGACAGGACGACTGCACCGTATTGAGGGGAGGATGGATGGGGCCATGTATCGCGAGATCTTGGCCAACAACCTCCTTCCCTCAGTAAGAGCATTGAAGATGGGTTGTGGCTGGGTCTTCCAGCATGACACGACCCGAAACACACAGCCAGGGCAACTAAGGAGTGGCTCCGTAAGAAGCATCTCAAGGTCCTGGAGTGGCCTAGCCAGTCTCCAGACCTGAACCCAATAGAAAATCTTTGGAGGTAGCTGAAAGTCCGTATTGCCCAGCGACAGCCCCAAAACCTGAAGGATCTGGAGAAGGTCTGTATGGAGGAGTGGGCCAAAATCCCTGCTGCAGTGTGTGCAAACCTGGTCAAGACCTACAGGAAACGTATGATCTCTGTAAATGCCAACAAAGGTTTCTGTACCAAATATTAAGTTCTGCTTTTCTGATGTATCAAATACTTATGTCATGCAATAAAATGCAAATTCATTACTTAAAAATCATACAATGTGATTTTCTGGATTTTTGTTTTAGATTCCGTCTCTCACAGTTGAAGTGTACCTATGATAAAAATTACAGACCTCTACATGCTTTGTAAGCAGGAAAACCTGCAAAATCGGCAGTGTATCAAATACTTGTTCTCCCCACTGTAAGTGGGGGAGATACTGTATTTTGTGTGGGCTAAATGGGTCCACAATGAGACCACAGCTCCCTGGTGTGACTGGACAGGATCATCTCTGCTGGCACAATCTAGCAGACCATGTAGAGATTGTTAATGACAGGGCGTCGATCACACACAGACGTGCGCACATGTAAACACACACACAGGCACACATGCACACACACACACACACACACACAGAGCAGCCTCTAGTCTTTTGGGGACCCTGAGTGCGATTTGATTGCCCCCTCCACCTCTCGAGCAAAACATTTTAGTGGCCTCTCTCTTGGCGGCGGAGAGAATTTATTTGACATTTTCAGCAATTCTACTCATTTTGCCTCGATTTATACCATGTTCATATGATATCTGTGTGAATAACAAAATCAATGGGTGTCCCCTGGAGGTTGGGGGCCCACTGGCAGTCAGGGCCCCT
This sequence comes from Coregonus clupeaformis, assembly GCF_020615455.1. Lineage (NCBI taxonomy): Eukaryota > Metazoa > Chordata > Actinopteri > Salmoniformes > Salmonidae > Coregonus > Coregonus clupeaformis. The sequence continues at coordinate 25,180,677 of NC_059200.1, forward strand.
GGGCACGTGCCCTTTCTGCCCGGTCAGTAATTCAGTCATGATTACTACAATGTTTAGAAAGCTGGCTAGACTAACTTACCTAGCGATCTATAAAACGTTAGCTGACATGGGCTAATTGAGTGACTAACATAACAAGAGGAAAACTGCTAATGCACTACCATATTTCGAAATTGCAACCTTGTGTATTCTACTATTCTAACTCCCAACAGTAAGTGGTTGGGGGCCCCCTACCGGCCACGGGGTCTGCATATTGGCAGAGGCGGCACTGCACACACACACAAGGACCAACCACTTACAGTTGCTGCCGTTTTTATATCAATATCACATCATTTCTGGGTAACAATGAAGTACCTTGCTGTAATAGATTTCCATTAAAATGAGCAAAAATAGCCCATTTTCTAAAGCAATAATTTTGCTAGGACTGTCTGGGAGTGGTCTGAATGGAGAGGGGACAACTGAAAACTAGCTATTATTGGCAGAAAAGTTTGGAACTCTTTTTGTTATTGGTCTATTAACCATGTACCACATGGTGATATCACCATGGAAAGCCGAAACTGCTTATTAGAAGGTCCTGTGTATATTGTATTTTCAACCAGCAACTATCAGGAAATAACACTGATTCATTTGTTTCACACTTTTACAGTGTTAGTTTTCTCAGCTGTTGTATAGTTAAGCAACAAGGCCCGAGGAGGTGTGGTATATGGCCAATATACCAGGGCTAAGGGCTGTTCTTATGCATGATGCAACGCAGAGTGCCTGGACACAGCCCTTAGCCGTGGTATATTGGCCTTATATCACAAACCCCTGAGGGGCCTTATTGCTATTATAAACTGGTTACCAACGTAATTAGAGCAGTAAAAATAAATATTTTGTCATACCCGTGGTACATGGTCTGATATACCAAGGCTTTCAGCTAATCAGCATTCAGGGCTCGAACCACCCAGTTTATAATATTGTAATGAAACAGGCAGGGAGCAGGTCTCGAACCCTCAACCTTCTAGCCCGAAGTCCAGCGCACCATCGACTGTGCCCGCTTATAAACCCAGGGTCGTTACAATATGATACAAAACACAGGAAAATCTAAATTTTGACTGCACTTGGCCTTTAACACACACCATGGTCACCACTGCGGTTACTATTTATTAATACTATTTATTTAAGCTGCTATATAAGTCACTTCTCACTTTACTACTTGTATATAACAGTTCTCGTAATTTGACACAGCACATTTTATAAATCATACTGTATATTGTATATCCCTGTTTATAGCTCCATTCTTGTGTTTAATTTAATTTAATTCCTCTTGTATTACTACTTTAATTTAAAATGTTAAACTCTGCATTGTTGGGAAGGGCTCATAAGCAAGCATTTCACTGTAAAGTTGTATTCAGCGCATGTGCCATTTTTATTATTTTATTTTCCTATCGTTTTTATTACTTTTTTCTTCTACTTTTTTATTACTACTTGTAATTTTTGGACTTTTTATTTGGCATTTGATTCTTGATTGATATCGTAGGCTACTGCATTGTCGAGGAGAGTGTGGTCCTCTGTAGCTCAGCTGGTAGAGCACGGCGCTTGTAACGCGAAGGTAGTGGGTTCGATCCCCGGGACCACCCATACACAAAAAAAATGTATGCACGCATGACTGTAAGTCGCTTTGGATAAAAGCGTCTGCTAAATGGCATATTATTATTATAGTTAGCGAAGCATTTCACTGTACAATTTGCATTTACACCTGTATCCTGTGCACGTGACCAATACACATTGCTTTGATTTTGATTTGATTTATTGGATGATAATCTATTTTAGTCACCAATAAAGATGTTCCAGGTGTTTAATAAATCAAATTGCACAAGCCACACATTTGTTATACTTTTTTATTGAGGTGTCCTGCGCTTCTCTCTTATTATAGTAGAGGTATGGTTTAAAGCCCCTTAAAATCGATTGCCAATGCAGTCTCAGCAGCAGATTGGACAAAGCCTGTCATATGACACTAAGTTTGCCGATGACGTTAGCGTAAATTTATTTTTTTCGCAGTTTCGGTCGGAGAGAAAGCCTGCGGGACAGGTAATACAGCAACCACTTTGAATAATGGATGTCGATATAGGTTAAAAGAAACAAGAACATATGGGGACCAGTAATGTTTGATTAATAACAAGTGGACCGTTTTGTCCCTTGCCGTTTGGAAATTGCTAGCTAACGGGATGCATTGAGGAGGAAGGTCTTTTGACAAGCTAGCTAGCATAACACGATAGTTAGCTAGCTAACGTTACTTAGGCCAAGGCCAAGTATTTTTCCGTCTGCTAAACACGAATCTTATTTTCTGAATACACCCTAATAATCTGTGAAGTAGCAGCCAAATAACCAGCTAGCTATACTGCCTACTGTTCTCGTAAGCTATAGCAATTTGTTTTGGGTGCTGTGCAGTTAGCTAGCTAGCGAATGACGTTAGTAAAATAACTTTGCAACCAAGCTAGCTAGACAACAATGGCAAGCCGGTTGCAATAATTATGTAGCTAGCGTGCTAGCTACACTATTGCTTATTCCGTTTCATTGCTGTCTAGTTTGCTCCAAAATGTAACTAAGTGTTTATTGTTTGCTATTAACTCGCTATCAAGCTAGCTTGTAAAATAATTGTATAAACTAAATGAGTGTCCTTTATAGTCTTGTGACATGCAGGAGACCAGGTTCGAACCCAGTCAGTCACCAAGAGGTCATGGCTAGAAGGGATCTAGTTTTTGTCAAATTAACGTCAGAATTGACTTTTCGTAGCAGGTTAGGAGAATTTACGCAGCAGTTTTGGATAATTAAAAATAAATCAACTTTTTACGTTAATTTGACAAAAGCTGGATCCCTTTATCCATGACCGTCACAAGAGCAATATTAAAGGGGAGTGGAAAGGCTATCTGTAGAAGGGCCATGACCTGGCATTTCAACTATATTATTATGGGGTCCTTCTAACGCAGCCTGTGATCGTCATAGAGGGGAACAGAAGACACGTCCATGCACCAGAGAGTCTTAGCTTTCATGAATGGGGTCATAATAGCTCGGTTCAAATGCTAGAGCCAAATTAATTGGAAGGAAATCAATTAATCATGCTACATTGGCATCAGAAACGGCCAGAAGTTTGTTTATCACAGTGAGTGTTTGATTCTATCTGTTCACCTTTACCTTTCCTGGCTGGCAAAGTACCAGGATGTTGTCTCTGGTTTTGAATCTGAATTTCAGTTGAATTTTAAAACTGAATATGAATGCATCTGAGATGTTAAATATATGAAACTTTGATAAACTTGAAATGATCATTTGTAAACTTGATACAGACAATGAATGCAATATCTACCATATTGAAATCGAATATATAAATATTGAACTTGAATATTCCATTAAATTGAATTTTTAAACGGAATGCAATATTCTGAGTTCTGAATTCAATGATTCAATTTGTGCATTACAAATTCAAAAATATTACATTCAAATTCAATATCCTAAAACAAATGAAAAATTATGGAATTCAAATACAATTTCTGTTGGCACTGAAATCGCTTCATATAGGCCTATCATTTGTTATGATAATTGAACTGTTAGGACTGAATTTGGTAGTATAATACCTTCTCCCCTTTCCTTAATCTCAATTTCGGTCACATTTGTAGCTAGGTCAACAACTGTTGTAGCAAGTCATTGAACGTTTACTTTGCTTTCATGTCATGTTAGTCATATTTGTTATATTGCTTTAATTTGCCAACTTTTCCAGACTGTTTGTTTTTAAGTGTAAAGAAGGCCTCCACAACTGTTATGGTTTGCAGCAATGTTTCTTGTGTCTTTACTGCTTTGTGTTTTGTATGGATCTAAGCTCAAAGATGCAGTTATTCTCACACTTCCTCTTTTTAGACAATAGGTATATTTTGACAATATGGTACCCTATTTTATTTTAGCTTATTTTTAGACATATTGTTTGTAACAATATACTCTACAAACATGTCAAATTTCCAGAGTGAGCTCTCTGGTACTTTTAATGATATTACCCATTTTATACATAGAAATTAGGTCAATAACCAAGCACAGCCCTCCTTTAGGATTAAACATTAAACAAATTACCAGCAGAGGGAGTTCCCTTTGAATCAATTTTCCCATTCACTGTGTTGGTGGTGCTCATTAAATTAGTAGTGAGCCCACTGGAAATGTTATGTACTTGTAGAGTATATTGTTCCAAACAATGTCTTAAATGAACAAAATCAAAAAGGTACTTTTGAGATATTAACATTAATATTTTCAATGTTGAATAAATTAATGTGAAAAATTGTATTTCAGAATCAAGACATACTCCATATGTTAGAGCACACTGTAAGGAGTATAATGACACCAATATGTTGTTTGTGTCATGTACGGTTCACAGATCATAGTGTCTTACAGGAGGCATGTATAGGTCTAAAAAGTCACTTTCATCATGATTTTCAAAAAAATTGTTTGCGATACAAATGTAAAAAGCATGTCAAACATCCTTCCTTCCAATTAATTTTCTATGTGAGAATTGCCTGAACAATCTGAGATACCAAAAATATTTTTGTGCTTCTCTGGCATGGAATCATCCAATAGGTCAGATTAAACCATCAGTCACTCTTTTCAACTTTTAGTTTGGCGCTGTGTGTTTCAATGTTGTTATTTCCTCTCTCTCTAGTGATGGGTCAGGAAGCTGGCAAGCCAGCCTGGCCCAAACCAGCTGGTGGATATCAGACAATCACAGGAAGGAGATACGGCAGGAGGCATGCATACGTTAACTTCCGTCCAACCTCTGACAAGCACAGGAACCCAGCCAGAGTGGAGGATTGGCCAGATACGGAAATGGACGGTGTCCATAGAGCGCATTCCATATGTACGTTCACGGTGCAATAGATCTATATGGCTAAGTCCCATTTGCAGTGCATTGAATAGCTGAGGGACAAGCTGTAGGCTATTTGAGTCAGGCCTATATTTCTACATGTGAACAACATGATATCAAGGTCAACAAATCAATTAAAGTTATGTTTATTATTTATTTGACATCATGGCAGACCACTAAGCAACTCCTGTAGTGAGTAGCAGCATGTGAGTAAGTACTGCACCGGGGCAGGTTTGGATCGATTTATCCTGTGACATGAAATTCAGTGTGAGGAGCTAAGCCTATAAACCCCAATCTGCGCCATAAATGGTGGCTGGCTGGAGCTGCTGCATGCTATGTCAGTATTTAGCAAATGTAATAGTTGTGTATTGGCAAGTCATGGTAATAGTAGATGTTTTGATTGTGTTTTAGCTGTAACTAAATGCGCCTCTCCTAGCTTCAACAGGGAACATCTCCTCGATGCTTCACGCCATCTTTCCTGTGTCATCGAATTCGGTTCACGCAGAGGTGAAAATCAAATCTGGCAAAGATCCTCCCCACAAGAAACAGTCAACTTCTAGGAAGTCATCGGAAGCCCACTCCATCCACTACAAAAATAGTGACCAACCTGTAGCCTCAGACCAGGACCAAAATGGCGTCTCGAAGAAAAGTGCAGAAGCCAGTGCATGGCCTATCCCCGAGGACGAGGACAGCAACCCTTCTAATTCCAGCATATTGAGCTTTGTAAATATTGATGCTTACGAGCCAGACAGTAGCGGCGGCGAGGAGGAGGGGGGGCAGGGTTCCGATCCGTCTCACGGTCTCCAGAAAAGACTGGATGACATGATCTTCGAGCTGGGTAAAGAGTTTGACTATCTCAGCGGTTTGCACTCGTATTTGTACACAAAATCTAGTGAAGGGACGACAGACTGTTCCCTCAGAGACACTGAGTCAGTGAAAGATTCTAGAACAGATCCAAGATCAGATTCTAACACAGAAGAAATCCCTCCTGAGTGGAATATATCAGAACGCAACAGAACAGATCACACGGAAAACAGCACAGAGGACCACCCACCAGAGGACCTAGCAGTCGGTGGCTCTCCTGTTGGCCCCAAAGGTCCTGCTGAGCTGGGGAACGACGACCAGAGAGGGACCCAGTCAGAGATGGTGGTGAGGCCCAAAATTCGTAAGCAGACGAGTGAAACACACCTGGAGAAGAGGAAGAGTTCTCACGGCGAGGAGGCGCACTGTGGCTCAGCCAAACAGGCCAGCAAGACCAAGTGTGTGTCTGCACCGCCATTCTTCCTGACACAAACGGAAAGGCCAAACCAGGAGTTTCTCTTTGATTACCCTCGGACTGATTCATATGGGTTTAGCCCTATCGAGAGGAGGGGTGAACATGAAGATTCTTGTAGCAAAATGAATTCAGATGATGAAAAGGACATCTGGGAAGATCTTGAGGACTTCAATAAGACATGTGTTCCTTTCATGAAGGCTGAAGAAAGGTATAATATACCTTAGATTGTCATTTTTACATATCACCCTTTTATTGCTCTTAGATCATAGTAAAATAGGACAAAACCGTGTGTATTTATATTATAGTCAGCAAGTGTATATATGGTCAGTGGGATCTAATCACAAGTGTTGGATTTCTGTGAAGGGAAAATGTCAGTTAAACATTTGCACTATAATTTGGGATTATTCATAAATGTTAGACAAGGCATTTTCTAGGTCTCTGTTGATCAAAGACATTGCAACTCACAATCCAATTGTTGCCTTTCTGGGAAAGTGTGAATACGTAGCTCTCTTTTGTCCTGATGGTGTCAATTGAGGAAGCGGAGGTTGCTAGCGAAGCTCTTGTGTTTATACTGCTAAGACCTCACTGCTAAGCAGATTAGGTGTGGTGCTTACTAGGTGGACTGACGCGTGTGTGTGTTTGCAGCTCGGAGTGCAGTGAGGGGGAGTGGTCAGCCTTGTGGACGTCGGACTCTGGCCTGGAGAAGGAGCGTGGCTCCAATCAGGAGAGCTGGGAGACGCTGCCCGGCCTGGACGAACTGCACAGCAGCAGTCTGGAGGATGTCCCCGAGCTCAGCCTGCCCCTTGAGTAAGCACCAAAATACTGGCCTTATACGGGTCACTCCTGATAACTGCAACATAATACAGCCTTATACGATCACTTCTGATAAATGCAATCAATGGCTTGGGAGTGGCCTAAATGCAGACACTAATCTAGAGTAATGCAGATATGAGTAATAGTCTGGAGTAGTTAAACGGGGAAGTATTTGAATTGTGACTGGGGGACCACTGCATTTAAATGTATGTATATCTAATGTATACTATATATTCTATATGTCATTGGTAAGCACAGCCAGCCCTCAGACCGACACCTCCATGTGTTAATGCTGTGATGTGTAACCAGGGTGTGGGCTGGAATAACGATTAAGCTAAGTGCCACAGCAGCACAGTCTCCAAGCAAAGTCTTACATTAATACATTAAATCAGTTGAGGTAGGCTGAATCATTCCCATGGATATTGATTTTATGATTAGTTAACTAAGATATGTAAACTACTGTATATGTATATAATTTGATCAAATCGTATTGGTCGCATACACATATTTAGCAGATGTTATTGCGGGTGTAGTGAAATGCTTGTGTTCCTAACTCCAGCAGTGCAGTAATATCTAACAATTTCCAACAAATCACACAAAATACCTTTCTGCATAGCCTACATTTCCGGTGCATACTATATTTTTGATTCTCATTTGCAAGGTGAAAACTTGGTCGTGTCCATTAGGGCACAAAACGAAAATGAGCGTTTCTTATTGGACAAGTCTCCCCGTTTCAGTCCATTTTCTTCCTGCTGGTGCCCAATGAACACAAGCTGTGTTTGTGCACTGTGCAGGGAGCCGACCCCTCTGGAGGAGGGAGAGATTCCGTGGTTGATGTACAATGAGGAGACGGGCAGCAGTAGTGACGAAGACCCAGATGGCATGAGTCACTTTGTCCACCCAGGCCTCTTCATCCTGGACGGGAACAACAACCTGGAGGATGACTCCAGCGTGAGCGAGGACCTGGACGCTGAGTGGAGGTGGGGAACAATTTAAGAGTTTTAACTCCAAATTGTGAGATATAATTCATGATTTTTATGATAGTTTTCTGGAGGTGTGTAGAATGTTTGACGTTTTACTCCTGTAATGTACTTTGATGCGTTGACATTTACAACGTGATAGATAGATAGATGTATGTAGGGCCAGGAGGTTTCCTGACCAGGATTTTTTTTTTTTTTTTGCTTCATCTTAGGTTGTTGGATGACTTTGGAGAGGGCTTTGGGATGGCCCAGGCTATTTCCTATGTGGATCCTCAGCTCCTCACATACATGGCTCTTGAAGAGCGCCTGGCCCAAGCTATGGAGGTAAGGCCAAAGCCCTAGACTCTTACTATGACACAAGTCACTCTAATCAAGTCCACAGAAGTGCAGACAGAAGGATCTTAGGATCAAATTTGTTGACCACCACCATTCCATCTCTAAATGTTTGCTTCAAGTGTGCTTTTCAAGATTGTGCCATCCTATGTTGACGCAGTGAGTTCCTGCTCATCCAACCTGGAGTTGAATTCATGTGTGCTATCACAGCTGTGTACATACCGCCACAAACAAACACCAAGTTGGCACTCCGCAAACTGTACAAGATCATTAGCCAGCAAGAATACTTTCACCCCCGGAAGCAGTCTTCATTGTCGTGGGTGACTTGAAACCGTCTAAAGCAAATTTTCCCAAAATATTACTGACATGTATCCTTCCCCACAAGAGGATCCGCCGTGCTTGACCATGTATACACAAACATCCGCGACGCGTACAAAGCCATCCACCGAAAGTAATAAAGGGAAATATATTTTTAAAAAGGATATATGTATGTATGTATGTATGTATGTATGTATATTTTTTATTTAACCAGGTAAGCCAGTTGAGAAAAAGTTGTCATTTACAACTGCGACCTGGCCAAGATAAAGCAAAGCAGTGCGATAAAAACAACAACACAGAGTTACATATGGAATAAACAAAACGTACAGTCAATAACACAATAGAAAATCTATATACAGTGTGTTATGGAGGTAAGGCAATAAATAGGCCATAGTGCAAAATAATTACGATTTAGTATTAACACTGGAGTGATAGATGTGCAGAAGATGATGTGCAAATAGAGATACTGGGGTGCAAATGAGCAAAATAAAAAACAATATGGGGATGAGGTAGTTGGGTGGGATAATTTCAGATGGGCTGTGTACAGGTGCAGTGATCGGTAAGCTGCTCTGACAACTGATGCTTAAAGTTAGTGAGGAAGATAAGAGTCTCCAGCTTCAGAGATTTTTGCAGTTCGTTCCAGTCATTGGCAGCAGAGAACTGGAAGGAATGGCGGCCAAAGGAGGTGTTGGCTTTGGGGATGACCAGTGAGATATACCTGCTGGAATGCATACTACGGGTGGGTGTTGCTATGGTGACCAATGATCTAAGATAAGGCGGGGATTTGCCTATAAGTGATTTATAGATGACATGGAGCCAGTGGGTTTGGCGACAAATATGTAGTGAGGGCCAGCCAACGAGAGCGTACAGGTCACATTGGTGGGTAGTATATGGGGCTTTGGTGACAAAACGGATGGCACTGTGATAGACTACATCCAATTTGCTGAGTAGAGTGTTGGAAGCTATTTTGTAAATGACATCGCCGAAGTCAAGGATCGGTAGGATAGTCCGTTTTACGAGGGCATGTTTAGCAGCATGAGTGAAGGAGGCTTTGTTGCGAAATAGGAAACCGATTCTAGATTTAACTTTGGATTGGAGATGCTTAATGTGAGTCTGGAAGGAGAGTTTACGGTCTAACCAGACACCTAGGTAGTTGTAGTTGTCCACATATTCTAAGTCAGACCCGCCGAGAGTAGTTATTCTAGTCGGGCGGGCGGTTGCAAGCAGGGTTCGATTGAAGAGCATGCATTTAGTTTTACTAGCGTTTTAAGAGCAGTTGGAGGCTACGGAAGGAGTGTTGTATGGCATTGAAGCTCGTTTGGAGGTTTGTTAACACAGTGTCCAATGAAGGGCCAGATGTATACAAAATGGTGTCGTCTGCGTAGAGGTGGATCTGAGAGTCACCAGCAGCAAGAGCGACATCATTGATATACACAGAGAATAGAGTCGGCCCGAGAATTGAACCCTGTAGCACCCCCATAGACTGCCAGAGGTCCAGACAACAGGCCCTCCGATTTGACACATTGAACTCTATCTGAGAAGTAGTTGGTGAACCAGGCGAGACAGTCATTTGAGAAACCAAGGCTATTTAGTCTGCCAATAAGAATGCGACGATTGACAGAGTCAAAAGCCTTGGCCAGGTCGATGAAGACGGCTGCACAGTACTGTCTTTTTTATCGATCATGGTTATTATATCGTTTGGGACCTTGAGCGTGGCTGAGGTGCACCCATGACCAGCTCGGAAACCAGATTGCATAGTGGAGAAGGTACGGTGGGATTCGAAATGATTTGGATCTAGAGTGTCATCCCCTTTGAAGAGGGGGATGACCGCGGTAGCTTTCCAATCTCTGGGGATCTCAGGCGATACGAAAGAGAGCTTGAACAGGCGGCTAATTTTAGAAAGAAAGGGTCCAGATTGTCTAGTATGTATATGTGTGTGTGTGTATACAGTTGAAGTCGGACGTTTACATACATTTAGGTTGGTCATTAAAACTTGTTTTTCAACCACTACACACATTTCTTGTTAACAAACTCTAGTTTTGGGAAGTCTGTTAGGACATCTACTTTGTGCATGACAAAATGTAAATCAATCCCAGAACAACAGCAAAGGACCTTGTTGACCAGGTTTGTAGGCCTCCTTGCTCACACATCATTTTCAGTTCTGCCCACACATTTTCTATAGGATTGAGGTCAGGGCTTTGTGATGGCCACTCCAATACCTTGACTTTGTTGTCCTTAAGCCATTTTGCCACAACTTTGGAAGTATGCTTGGGGTCATTGTCCATTTGGAAGACCCATTTGCGACCAAGCTTTAACTTCCTGACTGATGTCTTGGGATGTTGCTTCAATATATCCACGTAATTTTCCTTCCTCATGATGCCATCTATTTGGTGAAGTGCACCAGTCCCTCCTGCAGCAAAGCACCCCCACAGCATGATGCTGCCACCCACGTGCTTCATGGTTGGGATGGTGTTCTTCGGCTTGCAAGACATCCCTTTTTCCTCCAAACATAACGATGGTCATTATGGCCAAACGGTTCTATTTTTGTTTCATCAGACCAGAGGACATTTCTTCAAAAAGTACGATCTTTGTCCCCATGTGCAGTTGCAAACCGTAGTCTGGCTTTTTTATGGCGGTTTTGGAGCAGTGGCTTCTTCCTTGCTGAGTGGCCTTTCAGGTTATGTCGATATAGGACTCGTTTTACTGTGGTTATAAATACTTTTGTACCTTTTTGCCTCCAGCATCTTCACAAGGCCCTTTGCTGTTGTTCTGGGATTGATTTGCACTTTTTGCATCAAAGTACGTTCATCTCTAGGAGACAGAACGTGTCTCCTTCCTGAGCGGTATGACGGCTGCGTGGTCCCATGGTGTTTATACTTGCGTACTATTGTTTGTACAGATGAACGTGGTACCTTCAGGCGTTTGGAAATTGCTCCCAAGGATGAGGTCTACAATATTTTTTCTGAGGTCTTGGCTGATTTATTTTGATTTTCCCATGATGTCAAGCAAAGAGACACTGAGTTTGAAGGTAGGCTTTGAAATACATCCACAGGTACACCTCCAATTGACTCAAATGATGTCAATTAGCCTATCAGAAGCTTCTAAGGCCATGACATAATTTTCTGGAATTTTCCAAGCTGTTTAACGGCACAGTCAACTTAGTGTATGTAAACTTCTGACCCACTGGAATTGTGATGCAGTGAATTATAAGTGAAATAATCTCTCTAAACAATTGTTCGAAATATTACTTGTGTCCTGCACAAAGTAGATGTCCTAACCGACTTGCCAAAACTTTAGTTTGTTAACAAGAAATTTGTGGAGTGGTTGAAAAACAAGTTTTAATGACTCCAACCTAAGTGTATGTAAACTTCTGACATCAACTGTATGTGTATACATACATACGTGTGTGTGTGTGTGTGTGTGTGTGTGTGTGTATATATGTGTGTATGTGTATATATATATATTTATTTATTTGACATTTACATTTTAGTCATTTAGCAGACGCTCTTATCCAGAGCCACTTACAGTTAGAGTGCATACATTTTTCATACTGGCCCCCCATGGGAATCGAACCCACAACCCTGGCGTTGCAAGCGCCATGCTCTACCAATTGAGCTACAGGAGGGCCAGATAGATAGATAGATAGATAGATACATACATACAGTGAGGGGAAAAAAGTTTTTGATCCCCTGCTGATTTTGTACGTTTGCCCACTGACAAAGAAATGATCAGTCTATAATTTTAATGGTAGGTTTATTTGAACAGTGAGAGACAGAATAACAACAAAAAAATCAAGAAAAACGCATGTCAAAAATGTTATAAATTGATTTGCATTTTAATGAGGGAAATAATTATTTGACCCCTCTGCAAAACATGACTTAGTACTTGGTGGCAAAACCCTTGTTGGCAATCACAGAGGTCAGACGTTTCTTGTAGTTGGTCACCAGGTTTGCACACATCTCAGGAGGGATTTTGTCCCACTCTTCTTTGCAGATCTTCTCCAAGTCATTAAGGTTTCGAGGCTTACATTTGGCAACTCGAACCTTCAGCTCCCTCCACAGATTGTCTATGGGATTAAGGTCTGGAGACTGGCTAGGCCACTCCAGGACCTTAATGTGCTTCTTCTTGAGCCACTCCTTTGTTGCCTTGGCCGTGTGTTTTGGGTCATTGTCATGCTGGAATACCCATCCACGACCCATTTTCAATGCCCTGGCTGAGGGAAGGAGGTTCTCACCCAAGATTTGGCCCCGTCCATCGTCCCTTTGATGCGGTGAAGTTGTCCTGTCCCCTTAGCAGAAAAACACCCCCAAAGCATAATGATTCCACCTCCATGTTTGACGGTGGGGATGGTATTCTTGGGGTCATAGGCAGCATTCCTCCTCCTCCAAACACGGCGAGTTGAGTTGATGCCAAAGAGCTCGATTTTGGTCTCATCTGACCACAACACTTTCACCCAGTTCTCCTCTGAATCATTCAGATGTTAATTGGCATCTTCAGACGGTCCTGTATATGTGCTTTCTTGAGCAGGGGGACCTTGCGGGCGCTGCAGGATTTCAGTCCTTCACGGCGTAGTGTGTTACCAATTGTTTTCTTGGTGACTATGGTCCCAGCTGCCTTGAGATCATTGACAAGATCCTCCCGTGTAGTTCTGGGCTGATTCCTCACCGTTCTCATGATCATTGCAACTCCACGAGGTGAGATCTTGCATAGAGCCCCAGGCCGAGGGAGATTGACAGGTCTTTTGTGTTTCTTCCATTTGCGAATAATCGCACCAACTGTTGTCACCTTCTCACCAAGCTGCTTGGCGATGGTCTTGTAGCCCATTCCAGCCTTGTGTAGGTCTACAATCCTGTCCCTGACATCCTTGGAGTGCTCTTTGGTCTTGGCCATGGTGGAGAGTTTGGAATCTGATTGATTGCTTCTGTGGACAGGTGCTTTTATACAGGTAACAAGCTGAGATTAGGAGCACTCCCTTTAAGAGTGTGCTCCTAATCTCAGCTCGTTACCTGTATAAAAGACACCTGGGAGCCAGAAATCTTTCTGATTGAGAGGGGGTCAAATACTTATTTCCCTCATTAAAATGCAAATCAATTTATAACATTTTTGGCATGTATTTTTCTGGATTTTGTTGTTGTTATTCTGTCTCTCACTGTTCAAATAAACCTACCATTAAAATTATAGACTGATCATTTCTTTGTCAGTGGGCAAACGTACAAAATCAGCAGGGGATCAAATACTTTTTTCCCTCACTGTATATGTGTGTATATGTATGTGTGTGTATATAGATGTATATGTGTGTGTGTGTATATATATATATATATATATATATATATATATATATATATATATATATATATATATATATATATAGGGGGATTGGAAGTGATGCGGACAATTACATTGGAAGTTACAATCTATCTGCAATATTAAAGCTGATCTACCCCCTAAAAAAGAAAAAAAAAGCCATCCATCCACTTCGGCCAATCAAATCACATCTCTCTGTTCCTACTCCCCGTCTTCAAGCAGGAACTCGAGGGAGCCACCAACACAGAGAATAGTGAGGCGCTGGTCAGAGGAGGCAGACTCAATGCTGCAGGATTGTTTTGAGAATATTGATTGAAATATGTTCAAAGATTCATCCACCCAGAACTCATCCATCAACATTGAGGAATATACATTGTCAGTCACAGGCTTCATTAGGAAATGTGTTGATGACGACGTACCCACAATAACAATCCGGACATACTCCAACCAAAAACCCTGGATGGACGGAGATATCCGTACAATGCTGAGAGCCTGTACTGCAGCATTCAATGTCAGCAGAACGGAACCCGACGACTCGGTGGCATGCGAGCAGGTACAAGCTCCGCAAATCTATTAGGAATGCAAAAAGATAATACAGACTCAAACTTGAATTGATGTTCGACCACTCAGACTCGCGTCGCATGTGGCAAGGACTACAGACTATCAAAGACTACAAAGGTAAATCCAGCTGTGCGGTGCCCACCGACACCTCCCTCTCAGACGCACTTAACACATTCAATGCTGTAGCTCAGTTGGTAGAGCATGGCGCTTGCAACGCCAGGGTTGTGGGTTCGTTTCCCACGGGGGGCCAGTATGAAAAATGTATGCACTCACTAACTGTAAGTCGCTCTGGATAAGAGCGTCTGCTAAATTACTAAAATGTAAGGCAGACAGTACAGAGCCATCCAGGAAGATTCTTGCTGTCCGGACAACCAGGTACTTCCGCTCTCCAAGGCTGATGTGTGAATACTCACAAAGCCGCCGGCCCAGATGGCATCTTTGGTCGTGACCTCAGTGTGTGCTGACCTGCTGGCGGGCGTTTTCTCTGACATCTTCAACCTGTCCCTGTCCTAGGCTGTAGTCCCCACCTGCTTTAAGGAGACCACCATCATCCCAGTGCCCCAAAAAAAACATGACATTCCAAAATTACTATCGCCCGTTGCGCTAACCTCGGTCATCATGAAGTGCTTGGAGAGGCTGGTCATGGCCCACATCAAGGTCACCATGCCAGGCACACTGGACCCACTCCAATCTGCCCACCGCTCCAAAAGATCCACGGAAGATGCCATTTCTAACGCTATTCATACGGCCGTAACACATTTGGACAAAAGGAACACCTACGTGAGAATGCTGTTCATTGACTATTGTTCTCTCTGAGCTTGACACCAAGCTCCAAGCCCTGGGTCTGGACAACACCCTCTGCAACTGGATCCTGGACTTCCTGACGGACAGACAACAGGCTGTGAGGATTGGCAACAACTCCTCCACTACTCCTCAGTCCTCTGTTGCACTCCCTGTTCACCCACGACTGCGTGAACTTTGCCCCTCACCAACTCCCAGTTTGCTGATGACACCACGGTTGTAGGCCTGATAACCAACAACGACGAGTCAGCCTATAGGGAGGAGGTAAGTGAACTGGCATTGTGGTGTCATGAGAACAACCTCTCCCTCAATGTCAGCAAAACAAAATAATTGATTGTTGACTTAAGGAAGCAGAGGAGGGAACATGCCCCGATCCACATCAATGGGACTGTAGTAGAGAGTGACAAGTTTTTTTTAATTCCTCGGCGTCCACATCACCAAGGACTTGTCATGGACCAACAACAGCGTCTCTACTTCCTAAGGCGGCTCTACTTCCTACGGCGGGTCCTCTCCAAATACTACCACTGCACCATCGAGAGTGTCCTGACCGGTTGCATCACAGCCTGGTACAGGAATTGCTCCATCCACGACCGCAAGGCCCTCCAGCGGAGAGTGAAGATGGCCCATCACTGGGACCGTGCTCCCACCCATCCAGGACATCACTGGGACCGTGCTCCCACCCATCCAGGACATCACTGGGACCGTGCTCCCACCCATCCAGGACATCACTGGGACCGTGCTCCCACCCATCCAGGACATCTACTCAAAATGGTGCCTGAGGAAAGCACACAGCATCAAGGAACTCACACACCCCAGCCATGAGCGGTTCACTCCTTTACCATCAGGCAGACGGTATCGGAGCATGAGGCCTGATACCAACGGGCTCAGAAACTGTTTCTATCTACAAGCCATCAGACTGCTGAACACTTGAACTGGACTGACCATCTACTCTGATTCTCCGCACTTAGCACACATCACAACTGCTTCTACCAGACTCTTATTATACTGCTTGTGTAAATATTGTACTATAAATTGTGCCTTCTTGTATTATACTTATACAAAAATGTACTTTGTTGTTTTTCTTATTTCTCATTGTTGTTGCATTACCGAGAAGGAACCTGCAAGTGAGCATTTCATTGGATGATGTATACCATGCATATCCCGTACATGCGACTAATAACTTGAAACTTGTTGCTGTCTTGTCCAACACAGACATTTCTAACCATGTAACAATGTGTACCTACCTACACTGTAATTACATTGTACGCATCCATGTAAATACATAGGGACATTGGCACCTGATGTTCTTTTGTTGTGGTTCACAGGCGGCTCTAGCCCACCTGGAGTCCCTGGCCATCGACGTGGAGCAGGCCCACCCTCCGGCTACAGAACAGATCATAGAGTGTCTGCCTCAAATCACTATATTGGAGGACCCCAGTGGTAAGTTCACAGTGCTAGAAGACCACAGTGGTAGGACCACATCTTCTTATCCTAACAGACTGGCCCTTCCCTCCGCTCCCTTTGAATTGGCTGTATTGTTAATGTGTGCAATTGTCCTTTTTGCATTGGCAACAATAGACTCAGTCATTCTGGGTGTAAGTAGTGAAATACTGCTAAATGTGCAATATATTCAAGGATTCCATGAATGTCATAATTCACAATGACCTTTGAAAAAGATCAAGCAAAACCATATTTCCAGTGGTGGAACGAGTAAGATTAGTTATTTTAATTTTGACATGTGCTAACTACTGTAAATGGCCTAACTAATGCAATGGTTAATACCAACATGGAGTGCCTTTTGTATCAGGATCAAAAGACATGTAATTAGTGGGACCATCCACTCTGTAAATCCCCACCCTCAGTCTTGTACTCAGTTTTACTATTAGCCGACCGGACCAGCAGTCCAGGCCAGACTGACTGTCTGAAAGAAACCAGCTGCTAATATATAGACTCTAATATATAGACTCACATATATATATTACGCAGAGCACTCTGCTCATTAGTCTGTATGAAATGGATCATAAAAAAAAGTATTCAGCAGGCTGAGTTTGTCTCAACACATCGACGCATTCCATATGGAAATATTCCGCTGTTACTGATCCGATGTTGATTAATGTGGTGTCAAGATAAGAAATAACTTGCAGTGCGTAAAGCAATGCATAATATGAAGGATGGGAACATAATGTAAATGTGTGAGAGGGGGGCAAGACAAAATGTATGCACCGGTGTCGCGTCAAGTTTCCCCGGGAATAAATCGCAGTATGCAGGCGTCGAGGCAAGATGGCCGCCATTCGTCATGCCATGTCGGAGCGAGCGGTTCCATCTGTGTGCTTGTGGATCGACTGAATGGAGTCTGATGGAATGTAAACGTGTGGGGCTGTGAATACAGAACAGAGTGGATGAGGCCGGGGCTGCAGAACATGAAGTGATAGATGGCCCAGCGCCGCGCTCTGACACTTATGATTTAGTTCTTCTTGTGCGGCTCTTTATCCTTGTCTTTCTCGCTCCCTCGCCTTTCTTTCTCTCTTTCCTTTCTTTCACCCACTCTCTCTCTCTTGCTATCTCTCTCTCTCTAGGGCAGGAACAGTGCTGTGCCATCTGCTGTGGTGAGTACGTCAAAGATGAGATTGCAACCCAGCTGCCGTGCCACCACATGTTCCACAAGATCTGCGTGACTCTCTGGCTCCAAAAGGTACGTGTGTGACTGACTGAATGAGGGCCTCTGTGTGTGTGTGTGTGGAGAATAACTTATTTTGAAGCCCATTTAGACTATTGTTTCTAAAGCGTTTATGTACATGGCCTGTACTGCACATCAGCATGTAATTGAAATGTTCTTTAAGTGATGAGGGTGGTGGCATCAGTCTATATTCAGTGTCAATGTATTTTGAGTGATGATATGAAAATGTTTATACTGATTTATGGTATCTTCTCTCTCTAGTCTGGGACTTGCCCTGTCTGTCGTCACATTCTGTCGCCTGTTGTCATGGAGACCACTGCTAACACCTCGTTTGTGTCGGATCAGGACATCCCACCGTCCAATCACAGCGCAGCCGGAATGCGGTGAATTCACTGATGACCAATCAACAGCCAGAAAAGAAAAAGAGGCCTATAACACTTCAATGAAAATAAGTTCTTATTACTTTTTCTTTCATTGCCGCTCTCTGCAATGTAACTCTATGAATGAGATTGTTGATTTAGTTCTGCACATGTAAACAAGTTCAAGATGTCCGAGTGACAGTTCAGGCTTATTTTCTGAGAAAATATTATCTGTATAATGTCAAGTCTTTGTTATGAATGTATGTTTTAATGAAGGTTAGGAAATTGCAATTTTCGTTTTGCCTAGATTTGTTAAAGCGTCTCA
The DNA here is from genome assembly GCF_020615455.1 of Coregonus clupeaformis. Classification (NCBI taxonomy): domain Eukaryota; kingdom Metazoa; phylum Chordata; class Actinopteri; order Salmoniformes; family Salmonidae; genus Coregonus; species Coregonus clupeaformis. Next base: position 25,199,300 of record NC_059200.1, read on the forward strand.
GATTTTACTTGCACACATTTTTCAATACAGATGAAAGCATTGCTTATGTACCTCACATTGTACTCATTTCAAAATAATTTTAGTTCCCGTGTTCAATAAAGGCTGTAATGTGGGTAAGTCTTGGAAGAACTATCAAAATCAATGGAAGGCACTAACTTCCTTACGAAGAGATTGTATACATCCACTGTAGAAGCCATTCAGATAAAGCTGTTTATACAAGAGATTTAGCACACCACCATCTTTATTTACCCAACGTAAACCTCTGAGTGCCTGTTGAATGGAAGAGGATAATCAACTATTTGAATTCTGAATATGGATTTAAAAGATGTTCATTAATTTCTCCACCTTCCCAAATCAAAGTGTCAAACAGAAATAACACGTGATGTTGAATTCAAAGAGCCAAAAGAGATTTTATTGCAAGTACACAGTATAAACATTGAGGTTTAGACATTGACTGGACATACCATGGTCATCAAGGTTGTGAAAGCTAACAAGGGGGCATATACAGGCGTTCCTTTCCAGGTGTGTAACGGCGAACACATTTAAGGACATTTTTCAATTACAACCACACTAGCTAGTTTTTATTTACTCTAATATGGGCTAAGTATAACAATTTGATAATCATTTTAAATCCAGTGCATTGTCCACTTGTTACTTTAGATATGGTCTTTCTTAATAGGGAAGGATATGTTGGGCTAAACACTAGTTGACACAACAGTACTATTGTGCCTTGTCAGTGTCTTTTTAACATGGCCAAAAGTGCAATCAAAATATATAAGGTCTCTTGTGGCAATAAATATCCCAGCTCTTTAAATTAGTCTGACGCATATAATCAAATAACAATATACTTTAGGAAAAGAAAGAGCTCAGTAATGCACATACCTTCGAATGCTGTAAAGTTGGCCTTGGGAGTACATACCAGAATGCTAACGTTAATGCAGCACAAGACATTCACATTGAATTGTGAAGCTTAAATATACTTTCACTCAAAAAATAAATGAGTAACAAAATGAAAGACAACTTCATTCAACACAAGTGTAATGTATTGACCAGTAATGTAGAGCAGATTTTAACTACTCATGGGGAAATCTAGACTTGGTACAAGAAGAATACAAATTAAAAAACAAATTAAACCATAGAACAAATTCTATAAAAACAAATGCAAATATTTTAATACAAAATGCTAAGGATACTATTTAAGTGTCTCAAATAAATAAGAGAGTTACTGAAAAAGGTGTATGCCTTTCAAATGTGTTTAAACAGATATCTTATTTGTGCTCATCAACCAGTAGTTAAGATGTAAGCACCCTTCGCCTATTCATTTTTCTTACTAGGTTGTCTGGAATGCTAAAAAAAACAATTCAGGAGGTAATTTGACGAGAAATGAATGAACAACTGTTACACCAGTCTACAAACCAAAGGCAGTGTCTCAAATGACACCCTATTCACCATATAGTGTACTACCTTTTGCATATTAGTGCACTATATGTGGAGTTGGGTGTCATTTGTGACACAGAAAGATGAGGATACAGCATAGGTGAGCAGGAGACATTGTATAAAGGATAGGAAAGAGGAGTTTTCCAAAAATCATTTATACATATACTAAAAATGTACAAACAATCATGACGATACAGACAATGTTTTCTTTATAGAATACATCATTGGAAGAAACACTTCCAATAGAGATACACACATAAAACGTGATCTACATTTGCATAAAAAAGTATTTACAAAATACAGGAGGAGGAATGTTTCATTTTAAAGTTTGGAAGACAAGAGTTCCATCATTCTAATAGGAGTGAAACTCATGAATGGATGTGATGTGTTACTTCACAGAAGATGCTTTTGAAGACACGCTTGGGCTGTCAACACAAATGGCAAGAAGGAGCTTGGTTTACATAGAAACAACATGGCACCCTCAGAGAAATGACATCATACAGGAGTGGCTGGAATAGCGAATACACTATATTAGGGGCAGGAGAATTACCTTGCCAGGACAACTGTAGACCAGGCATAGACTAGGCCCCAGAGTCTCTCCTGGTCATGTCACATGGTCAGATACAACTCCTGGCCCTAAGTATACTTCATGAAAACAAGTTCACTGTTCATTTCTGAATGCATGTCTATCAACGATGTACAACAGTAGTTTTATTAAAAAATTGGAAGTAAAAAATATAAAAAATGAATGCATGAAAACTGGAGCTCCTTACAACTCTCGGAGCTATGTAAAAGTGGACAAAATGCTACATTCACATTTCACGTCAGATAGAACAGTTATGATCATTTTCAAATTATGAGTGTTGAGCTTGTAACAACTGACAGAGACCAAAACGTAGAAAATAGCCAGCAATCTGGAGGGTCTAAAACATTGAATAATTCAAAGTAAAATTATATTAATTATAAATAAACAGCCTTATTGCAATATTTCTACATTACAAAGCCCAAATAATTATAGGAAAAGGGTGTCACAAATTGCACTTATCCTTGTATGTTAAACTCAAAAGGTTTTCTCGATTAAATGGTGGGCGTGAAGAGAAAACTTTACGAGATCTTTGGACAGAAATGATTTGCAGATCTCAACTCAAACTGTCACATCACAATAAGACTTTACAGGAAGAAGAAAATACTTACTGCTGAATGTCGAAAAGTCAAGCTTGAGACAAAAACAGGACACTATACCCTTAGGTATAAATTGTTACGTCCTTGGGTAGGAACTGCTGGTAAAGAGAACAGGTTCTCAAACACAATCTGTCTCTGAAGACTGAAATGAGCTACAGAGTGCATCTACACATTAGTATTTTACACAGAGCACAAGACTCCTTTGCATTTTCAAGTAATCATATTACTCATGTAACCTTAAAAGGCCCAAACTCAGGGCCCTAAAAAAACCTAGAAACGTTGACATTTCTCATTATCGTGGCTATGCCCGAGTGATGCCCAATAGCAAAAACTACAGAAGTCATATGTGCAATGGAGCATGATCGATTGTATCTATTGTACACATGTTTGCGTGGTTTTGTCTCAAAACACCTTTAGTTGCAGAAATAAAAGAACACCAGGTAAAAAATAAAAATAATACTGTCATATTTTGACAATGATCCAAGCTAAGCAGAGATATCTCTCCTTGATAATGGCTCAAAACAGTTGCCTAGGCAAATAACACAGTGATTTTTGTGACAAAGTATACACCGTGAGTACAATCACAAAAAGTAGCATCAAGGCTGTAACGTTCTGTGGTGTTTCTCTCGGGTTGTAATGGGGTGATCCCCTGGACGTGATGACATGACCTGGTCCACCTTCCCCTACCAGGTTGCTATTTCTTCTTGATCGAGGCCAGTTCTTTCTGAAGGTCGGCGAACTTCGGCCGGTTTTCAGGTTTGTACTCCCAGCACTTCTGCATGACTTTGTAAATCTCCTCAGGGCACTTTGTTGGACAGGACATTCTGTAATCTAAGATGGGGGGAGACAGACACAGAGGGAAACTTTAATTGAATTTCCTAGGATTGATCGAGGCATGGTAATCAGGGATATACGTTTAGAGAACAAATTACCACCCAATGCAGTTCTCTTCATGACTTCTTGAAGTTCAAGTAATTGTCTCTAAAGGGCCAACTCCAATGCAAAAGAACAGACAGACGACCCCATTAAAGTATTCCTTTGAGTTCTCTCATTTTCGTTCAGTTTTATACCAAATCATTACCGTTTATTCATTCTTAAAGAGCGTTACCAGTCAGAAATGCCTTCAGCAGACCTCTACATGGCCAGAAGTATGTGGACACCTGCTCGTCGAACATCTCATTCCAAAATCATGGGCATTAATATGGAATTGATCCCCCCTTTGCTGCTATATTCTGGGAAGGCTTTCCACTAGATGTTGGAACATTGCTGCGGGGACTTGCTTCCATTCAGCCACAACAACATTAGTGAGGTCAGGCACTGATGTTGGGCGATTAGGCCTGGCTCGCAGTCGGCGTTCCAATTCATCCCAAAGGTGTTTGGTGGGGTTGAGGTCAGTGCTTTGTGCAGGCCAGTCAAGTTCTTCCACACCAATCTCGACAAACCATTTCTGTATGGACCTCGCTTTGTGCATGGGGGCATTGTCATGCTGAAACAGGAAAGGGCCTTCCCCAAACTGTGGCCACAAAGTCGGAAGCACAGAATCGTCTAGAATGTCATTGTATGCTGTAGCGTTAAGATTTCCCTTCACTGGAACTAAGGGGCCTAGCCCAAACCATGAAAAAACAGCCCCAGACCATTATTACTCCTCCACCAGACTTTACAGTTGGCACTATGCATTGGGGTAGGTTGCGTTCTCCTGGCATCCGCCAAACCCAGATTCGTCTGTCGGACCGCCAGATGGTGAAGTGTGATTCACCACTCCAGAGAACGTGTTTCCACTGCTCCAGAGTCCAATGGCGGCAAGCTTTACACCACTCCAGCCGACGCTTGGCGATCTTAGGCTTGTGTGCGACTGCTCGGCCATGGAAACCCATTTCATGAAGCTCCCGACGAACAGTTCTTGTGCTGACGTTGCTTCCAGAGGCAGTTTGGAACTCGGTAGTGAGTGTTGCAACCGAGGACAGAGGATTTTTACGCGCTAGGCGATCCCGTTCTGTGAGCTTGTGTGGCCTACCAATTTGTGGCTGAGCCGTTGTTGCTCCTAGACGTTTCCACTTCACAATAACAGCACTTACAGTTGACCGGGGCAGCTCTAGCAGGGCAGAAATTTGACGAACTGACTTGTTGGAAAGGTGAGCTCTTCAAAACAGGCCATTCGACTGCCAATGTTTGTCTATGGAGATTGCATGGCTGTGTGCTCGATTTTATACACCGGTCAGCAACGGGTGTGGCTGAAATAGCCGAATCCACTCATTTTAAGGGGGGGGCACATACTTTTGACAATGTAGTGTATGTGCAGTCTTATATAATTAGCAACTCCCTCACAACAGGAAAAATCGTAAGGCACAATCTGTTGATGACTTAAGAATTATCTTGTCAAGAGGTAAACAAAAATAAGAAAAGAAGCTCTTAAAATACTGGAGAACAGACACCTCTGTCTACTGACATGACAATAAGCAGAGGAGTTGGCTAAAGCACAAACAGATCCAGCTACCAGGCTAATAGAGACATGCTGGCAGATCAACACAACACTGAACCCTTGGAGGGATGTCTTCTTACCTTTCTCCACTTGCTCTCTGGCCTGCTGGTTGGTCATCCCAGGGTAAGGACACACTCCTAGACTAAACGTTTCCCATAGGAGGATGCCATAACTCCACACGTCACTCTCTGAGCTGTATCTCCCTGGAATAACGACCAAACACAACCACACTGTCTCAGCCATCAAGTATTGAAGAAGAAATGCTGTGAAATGCTAGGGATGCTGTGTCATCAAGAAGAATTTATCAAACTATCCTACCTCCTGCAGAGCTACAATCATATACTCCTAAAAGAACATCGCTATTGAGAGTTTTTTCTACAGTAATTGCTCTTTGCTGGGTTAGGCCTATGTTGCTGTTAACCTATACAGTGAGGGAAAAAAGTATTTGATCCCCTGCTGATTTTGTACGTTTGCCCACATGATCAGTCTATAATTTTAATGGTAGGTTTATTTGAACAGTGAGAGACAGAATAACAACAACAAAATCCAGAAAAACACGTCAAAAATGTTATGAAATTGATTTGCATTTTAATGAGGGAAATAAGTATTTGACCCCTCTGCAAAACATGATTTAGTACTTGGTGGCAAAACCCTTGTTGGCAATCACAGAGGTCAGACGTTTCTTGTAGTTGGCCACCAGGTTTGCACACATCTCAGGAGGGATTTTGTCCCACTCCTCTTTGCAGATATTCTCCAAGTCATTAAGGTTTCGAGGCTGACGTTTGGCAACTCGAACCTTCAGCTCCCTCCACAGATTTTCTATGGGATTAAGGTCTGGAGACTGGCTAGGCCACTCCAGGACCTTAATGTGCTTCTTCTTGAGCCACTCCTTTTGTTGCCTTGGCCGTGTGTTTTGGGTCATTGTCATGCTGGAACACCCATCCACGACCCATTTTCAATGCCCTGGCTGAGGAAAGGATGTTCTCACCCAAGATTTGACGGTACATGGCCCCGTCCATCGTCCCTTTGATGCGGTGAAGTTGTCCTGTCCCCTTAGCAGAAAAACAGCTCCAAAGCATAATGTTTCCACCTCCATGTTTGACGGTGGGGATGGTGTTCTTGGGGTCATAGGCAGCATTCCTCCTCCTCCAAACACGGCGAGTTGAGTTGATGCCAAAGAGCTCGATTTTGGTCATCTGACCATAACACTTTCACCCAGTTCTCCTTTGAATCATTCAGATGTTCATTGGCAAACTTCAGACGGGCCTGTATATGTGCTTTCTTGAGCAGGGGGACCTTGCAGGCGCTGCAGGATTTCAGTCCTTCACGGCGTAGTGTGTTACCAATTGTTTTCTTGGTGACTATGGTCCCAGCTGCCTTGAGATCATTGACAAGATCCTCCCGTGTAGTTCTGGGCTGATTCCTCACCGTTCTCATGATCATTGCAACTCCACGAGGTGAGATCTTGCATGGAGCCCCAGGCCGAGGGAGATTGACAGTTATTTAGTGTTTCTTCCATTTGCGAATAATCGCACCAACTGTTGTCACCTTCTCACCAAGATGCTTGGCGATGGTCTTGTAGCCCATTCCAGCCAATCTTGTCCCTGACATCCTTGGAGAGCTCTTTGGTCTTGGCCATGGTGGAGAGTTTGGAATCTGATTGATTGATTGCTTCTGTGGACAGGTGTCTTTTATAGAGGTAACAAACTGAGATTAGGAGCACTCCCTTTAAGAGTGTGCTCCTAATCTCAGCTCGTTACCTGTATAAAAGACACCTGGGAGCCAGAAATCTTTCTGATTGAGAGGGGGTCAAATACTTATTTCCCTCATTAAAATGCAAATCAATTTATAACATTTTTGACATGCGTTTTTCTAGATTTTTTTGTTGTTATTCTGTCTCTCACTGTTCAAATAAACCTACCATTAAAATTATAGACGGATCATTTCTTTGTAAGTGGGCAAATGCACAAAATAAGCAGGGGATCAAATACTTTTTTCCCCCTCACTGTAAATCTATTTGGAGGTTTGATAAAGAAATTGGTGAAAAAGAAAGGCCTTCCAGTTTACCATAATTCAAAGCCTCTGGAGCCGTCCACTTGATAGGGATCTGTTTGAGGCCAGACGATGAGTAGATCCCATCGTCCTCTTGCCTTGACATCCCAAAGTCGCTGATCTTCAGCAGGTTGCTCTCTCCCACCAGACAGTTCCTGGCCGCCAGATCCCTGAGGGAGACGGACGGGGGGAGGGATAATAATATCACTTTACTTCCACTCTCCCTCCATCCTCCTCAGATGGAGGAATAATCCACTACATGACCAAAAGTATGTGGACACCTGCTCGTTGAACATCTCATTCCAAAATCATGGGCATTAATATGGAGTTGCCCCCCTCCCCCCCTCCTCTTTGCTGCTGTAACAGCCTCCAGTCTTCTAGGAAGGCTTTCCACTAGATGTTGGAACATTGCTGCGGGGACTTGATTCCATTCAGCCACAAGAGCATTAGTGAGGTCAGGCACCGATGTTGGGTGATTAGGCCTGGCTCGCAGTAGGCGTTTCAGCACTCAGCGGTCCCGTTCTGTAAGCTTGTGTGGCTTACCACTTCGCGGCTGAGCCGTTGTTGCTCCTAGATGTTTCCACTTCACAATAACAGCACTTACAGTTGACCGGGGCAGCTCTAGCAGGGCAGAAATATGACGAACTGACTTGTTGGAAAGGTGGCATCCTATGATGGTGCCATGTTGAAAGTCACTGAGCTCTTCAGTAAGGCCATTCTACTGCCAATGTTTACCTATGGCGATTGCATGGCTGTGTGCTCGATTTTATACACCTGTCAGCAAAGGGTGTGGCTGAAATAAACAAATCCACTAATTTGAAGGGGAGTCCACACACTTTTGTATACAGTTGAAGTCGGAAGTTTACATACACTACCGGTCAAAAGTTTTAGAACACCTACTCATTCAAGGGTTTTTCTTAATTTTTATTATTTTCTACTTTGTAGAATAATAGTGAAGACATCAAAACCATGAAATAACACATGGAATTATGTAGTAACCAAAAAAGTGTTAAACAAATCAAAATATATTTTATATTTGAGATTCTTCAAATAGCCACCTTTTGCCTTGATGACAGCTTTGCACACTCTTGGCATTCTCTCAACCAGCTTCATGAGGTAGTCACCTGGAATGCATTTCAATTAACAGGTGTGCCTTGTTAAAAGTTAATTTGTGGAATTTCTTTCCTTCTTAATGCGTTTAAGCCAATCAGTTGTGTTGTGACAAGGTAGGGGGGTATACAGAAGATAGCACTATTTGGTAAAAGACCAAGTCCATATTATGGCAAGTACAGCTCAAATAAGCAAAGAGAAATGACAGTCCATCATTACTTTAAGACATGAAGGTCAGTCAATCCGGAAAAAGTTTATTCAAGTGCAGTCGCAAAAACCATCAAGCGCTATGATGAAACTGGCTCTCATGAGGACCGCCACAGGAAAGGAAGACCCAGAGTTACCTCTACTGCAGAGGATAAGTTCATTAGAGTTACCAGCCTCAGAAATTGCAGCCCAAATAAATGCTTCACAGAGTTCAAGTAACAGACACATCTCAACATCAACTGTTCAGAGGGGACTGTGTGAATCAGGCCTTCATGGTCGAATTGCTGCAAAGAAACCACTACTAAAGGACACCAATAAGAAGAAGAGACTTGCTTGGGCCAAGAAACACGAACAATGGACATTAGACCGGTGGAAATTTGTCCTTTGGTCTGGAGTCCAAATTGGAGATTTTTGGTTCCAACCGCTGTGTCTTTGTGAGACGTGGTGTGGGTGAACGGATGATCTCCGCATGTGTAGTTCCCACCGTAAGGCATGGAGGAGGAGGTGTTATGGTGTGGGGGTGCTTTGCTGGTGACACTGTGATTTATTTAGAATTCAAGGCACACTTAACCAGCATGGCTACCACAGCGTTCTGCAGCGATACGCCATCCCATCTGGTTTGGGCTTAGTGGGACTATTATTTGTTTTTCAACAGGACAACGACCCAAATCACATCCAGGCTGTGTAAGGGCTATTTTACCAAGCAGGAGAGTGATGTAGTGCTGCATCAGATGACCTGGCCTCCACAATCCCCCGACCTCAACCCAATTGTGATGGTTTGGGATGAGTTGGACCGCAGAGTGAAGGAAAAGCAGCCAACAAGTGCTCAGCATATGTGGGAACTCCTTCAAGACTGTTGGAAAAGCATTCCAGGTAAGCTGGTTGAGAGAATGCCAAGAGTGTGCAAAGCTGTCATCAAGGCAAAGGGTGGCTATTTGAAAAATCTCAAATATACTTTTTTGGTTACTACATGATTCCATATGTGTTATTTCATAGTTTTGATGTCTTCACTATTATTCTACAATGTAGAAAATAGTAAAAATAAAGAAAAACCCTTGAATGAGTAGGTGTCCTAAAACTTTTGACAAGTAGTGTACACTTAGGTTGGAGTCATTAAAACTCGTTTTTCAACCACTCCACAAATTTCTTGTTAACAAACTATAGTTTTGGCAAGTCGGTTAGGACATCGACTTTGTGCATGATACAAGTAATTTTTCCAACAATTGTTTACAGACAGATTATTTCACTTATAATTCACTGTATCACAATTCCAGTGGGTCAGAAGTTTACATACACTAAGTTGACTGTGCCTTTAAACAGCTTGGAAAATTCCAGAAAATGATGTCATGGCTTTAGAAGCTTCTGATAGGCTAATTGACATCATTTGAGTCAATTGGAGGTGTACCTGTGGATGTATTTCAAGGCCTAAAGATTAACGTACTTTGGTGCGAAAAATGCAAATCAATCCCAGAACAACCGCAAAGGACCTTGTGAAGATGCTGGAGGAAACAGGTACAAAAGTATCTATATCCACAGTAAAACGATTCCTATATTGACATAACCTGAAAGGCCGCTCAGCAAGGAAGAAGCCACTGCTCCAAAACCGCCATAAAAAAGCTAGACTACGGTTTGCAACTGCACATGGGGACAAAGATCGTACTTTTTGGAGAAATGTCCTCTGGTCTGATGAAACAAAAATAGAACTGTTTGGCCATAGTTTGGAGGAAAAAGGGGGACGCTTACAAGCCGAAGAACACCATCCCAACCGTGAAGCACGGGGGTGGCAGCCTAATTTACATTTACATTTTAGTCATTTAGCAGACGCTCTTATCCAGAGCGACTTACAGTTAGTGAGTGCGTACATTTTGGTTTTCATACTGGTCCCCTGTGGGAATCGAACCCACAACCCTGGTGTTGCAAGCACCATGCTCTACCAACTGAGCTACACAGGACTCATGCAGTGGGGGTGCTTTGCTTAAGGATGGACTGGTGCACTTCACAAAATAGATGGCATTATGAGGAAGGAAAATTATGTGGATATATTGAAGCAACATCTCAAGATATCAGTCAGGAAGTTAAAGCTTGGTCGCAAATGGGTCTTCCAAATGGACAATGACCCCAAGCATACTTCCAAAGTTGGGGCAAAATGGCTTAAGGACAACAAAGTCAAGGTATTGGAGTGGCCATCACAAAGCCCTGACCTCAATCCTATAGAAAATGTGTGGGCAGAACTGAAAAAGCATGTGCGAGCAAGGAGGCCTACAAACCTGACTCAGTTACACCAGCTCTGTGAGGAGGAATGGGCCAAAATTCACCCAACTGATTGTGGGAAGCTTGTGGAAGGCTACCCGAAACGTTTGACCCAAGTTAAACAATTTAAAGGCAATGCTACCAAATACTAATTGAGTGTATGTAAACTTCTGGCCCACTGGGAATGTGATGAAATAAATAAAAGCTGAAATAAATAATTCTCTCTACTATTATTCTGACATTTCACATTCTTAAAATAAAGTGGTGATCCTAACTGACCTAAGACAGGGAATTTTTTACTAGGAGTAAATGTCAGGAATTGTGAAAAACTGAGTTTAAATGTATTTGGCTAAGGTGTATGTAAACTTCCGACTTCAACTGTATATAGTGTATCACTTTACTTCCACTCTCCCTCCATCCTCCTCAGATCATGGGGGTGCAGCAGAGCGGAATGAGAAGCCTGGATGGTACGGTGAAGTGTGGGTGTGACAAAGAGATGGGCTGTGATGGTTTCTAAATACAACAGCAAAACACATGACCACAGCACCTTCATGAGGGGCCTGTTGAGACTCTCAAAGTAGCTACATCCTGTCTGCCTATGATGGCAAACAGTAAGCCTTTGTTTGGATATGAACCAACAATCATGACCACAACCTAAATGGGTCCACAACGAGACCACAGCTCCCTGTTGTGACTGGACAGGATAATCTCTGCTGGCACAATCTAGCAGACCATGTGGGGATTGTTAATGACAGGCGTCGATCACAAACACACGTGCAATGCACACACACGCACACACACGCACACACACACACCTACCTATAAACACACACGCGTGCGCATAAAAATGTGAACACACACACAGACACAGGGTGTATTAGCTGGAGCTTAATCTCTACAGAACAAAATGAATGGATTTTGTGGTAGAGAGAGAAGAGAGAGACTGCTTCTGACAGAGGCTAGCCATATTGGCTGACAGGAATACTCATCATGGACATTAACATTTTCATATTAACAATATGCCATTAAATAAATGACTGAAATAGGAGGCAATCAGGACACCGAAAACAAACACGAGTTGTAACAGATGGGGAGCTCAACTACCACTGTCCATGTTAAGGTCACCATACGGTCTGTAATCTGATGATGTGAACATTTCTACTCTGCAGAGAGAAAAGTCATCCACCAGATTTGGTGGGCCCTGATGCAGGTGGCTGGGATGACCCTGTACAATGTGTGTTTTTGTGTGTGTGTGTACACTACAGGTATGTGTACACACATACCTGTAGCTCAATTGGTAGAGCATGGCGCTTGTAACGCCAGGGTAGTGGGTTCGCTCCCCGGGACCACCCATACGTAAAAATGTATGCACATGACTCTAAGTCGCTTTGGATAAAAGCGTCTACTAAATGGCATATTATTTATTATTATTATTATGTGTGTAAGTATGTGAAAGTGTGTGTGTGTGTACGCTCGTATATGCGTGGGTGCGACGTGCATGTGTACATGCTCGCAGGACAGATTGTGCCCTGCATCCCTCCCATTTCAATTTCATAGCCCTCATCTGCAGCCCCTCTGTGAGAAGGGGGCCTACAGCTACTCTGGTATTTTTCAAAGTGCTTCTCCTGTCATTTCTGCTGACTGCCGGCACCGAGCCACAGAGTTGGGCTAAATTAGGCTGTCACTCAGGGAGACTGGCCCCGGTGAGATAAGTAAGAGCAATGCACCGGAGATGATTTGATAGCCCCGCTGTGCTGTGAGAAATGTAAGACTGATTGCAGCAGCAGTAGCACCTCTCTCTCTCTTGCTGCGACTATCTGGCTTGCTGGAAATATTAGTTTTCACCTGAAAACACAATCTCAAATTGGTGTGTTACCATCAAAAGGTGACAGTGTTGTAAACTGCAGTAAAGCAGAGAGAGATCCATGTTGTCCTCTCACATATCTTACTTTAGGGGGCCTGGCATTATAGAGGGGAAGACATTTCATGGGGTTTAAATTCAGTTAGGTTTGAAAATGTAGTAGGCTTGCTGCTAGGTTAAGAATAGTTTCATGTATGAAGTTTTGTGTCATATTTAGAAGTAAAAATAAGAAAACTGAAATTCTGTTAAAAGCATGAGCAATCTATTGAACAATAGACAGATAGGGCAATTTGTTGGAATTAGGGCAGTATACCGCATTTTACTATATACACCAGTATTGATGCACAGACAGGTTTGGGCTTTTACTTTACCATCTATAATGGTATTTCAATGTTTGGTTTGTTAATTGTGATACGCAACTCTGCCATGTGTAATGTCCATTTTTATCGTTTACTCTGTTTTCTCCCTGTCCTCCTGCATGCTGCTTCCCACACCAAACCCTGCCCCCTGTCACTCAGGGAGAGCATGTAAAGGCGGAAGTTGGGAGAGTTTTTGTTCGGGTGGTTCAGTGAAACAATTTTAGTTTCTGAGGTAGACGTTTTTGGTGAGGGAGGCCCTGCTCTCTCCGCTCCCAGATGCTTAGCTCATTTCATTCCGATCTCCTCTGCATTTTTGTAGCCATTTGCTACAGCCTGTCAACTATGCCTCTGCCTATCCCTGTTCTCTCCTCTCTGCACAGGCTACACAAACGCACCACACCGCGTGGCTGCTGCCTCTCTAACCTGGTGGTCCCTGCACGCACCACCCACGTGGAGTTCCAGGTCGCAGGCAGCCTCTGGAACTGCCATTCTGCTGCCAACAAAGCTGACTTCATCCCAGCCTATGCCAACCTCCAGTCCCTCGACTTCCTGGCGCTGACGGAAACATGGATCACCACTGAAAACACTGCTACTCCTACTGCTCTCTCCTCGTCTGACCATGTGTTCTCGCATACCCCGAGAGCATCTGGTCAGAGGGGTGGTGGTACAGGAATCCTCATCTCTCCCAAGTGGACATTCTCAATTTTTCCCCTAACCCATCTGTCTATCTCCTCATTTGAATTCCATGCTGTCACAGTCACTAGCCCATTTAAGCTTAATATCCTTGTCATCTATCGCCCTCCAGGTTCCCTTGGAGAGTTCATCAATGAGCTTGACGCCTTGATAAGTTCCTTCCCTGAGGATGGCTCACCCCTCACAGTTTTGGGGGATTTCAACCTCCCTATGTCCACATTTGACTCATTTCTCTCTGCCTCCTTCTTTCCACTCCTCTCCTCTTTTGACCTCACCCTCTCACCGTCCCCCCTACTCACAAGGCAGGCAATACGCTTGACCTCATCTTCACTAGATGCTGCTCCTCTACTAATCTCACTGCAACTCCCCTCCATGTCTCCGACCACTACTTTGTTTCCTTTTCTCTCTCGCTCTCCTCCCACACTACTCACTCTGCCCCTACACAGATGGTAATGCGCCGCCGCAACCTTCGCTCTCTCTCTCCCACTACTCTCTCCTCTTCCATCCTATCATCTCTTCCCTCTGCTCAATCCTTCTCCCTCCAATCTCCTGATTCTGCCTCCTCAACCCTCCTCTCCTCCCTTTCTGCATCCTTTGACTCTCTGTGTCCCCTATCCTCCCAGCCGGCTCGGTCCTCCCCTCCAGCTCCGTGGCTTGATGACTCATTGCGAGCTCACAGAACAGAGCTCCGGGCAGCGGAGCGGAAATGGAAGAAAACTAAACTCCCTGCCGACCTGGCATCTTTTCACTCCCTCCTCTCTACATTTTCTTCATCTGTTTCTGCTGCTAAGGCCACCTTCTACCACTCTAAATTCCAAGCATCTGCCTCTAACCCTAGGAAGCTCTTTGCCACATTTTCCTCCCTCCTGAATCCTCCCCCCCTCCTCTCTCTCTGTGGATGACTTCGTCAACCACTTTGAAAAGAAGGTTGACGACATCCGACATCCGATCAACAACCTGCCCGCTTGACCCCATCCCCTCCACCCTTCTCCAGACCATCTCCGGTGACCTTCTCCCCTACCTCACCTCGCTGATCAACTCATCCTTGACCGCTGGCCATGTCCCTTCCGTCTTCAAGAGAGCGAGAGTTGCTCCCCTTCTCAAAAAACCAACACTCGACCCCACTGATGTCAACAACTACAGACCAGTATCCCTTCTTTCTTTTCTTTCCAAAACTATTGAGCGTGCCGTCTTTAGCCAACTCTCTTGCTATCTCTCTCAGAATGACCTTCTTGATCCAAACCAATCAGGTTTCAGGACTGGTCATTCAACTGAGACTGCTCTTCTCTGTGTCACGGAGACTCTCCGCACTGCTAAAGCTAACTCTCTCTCCTCTGCTCTTGTCCTTATAGACCTGTCTGCTGCCTTTGATACTGTGAACCATCAGATCCTCCTCTCCACCCTCTCCGAGCTGGGCATCTCCGGCGCGGCTCACTCCTGGATTGCGTCCCTACCTGACCGGTCGCTCCTACCAAGTGGCGTGGCGAGAAGCTGTCTCCGCACCACGTGCTCTCACCACTGGTGTCCCCCAGGGCTCAGTTCTAGGCCCTCTCCTTTTCTCCCTATACACCAAGTCACTTGGCTCTGTCATATCCTCACATGGCCTTTCCTATCATTGCTACGCTGACGATACACAACTAATCTTCTCCTTTCCCCCTTCTGATAACCAGGTGGCGAATCGCATCTCTGCATGTCTGGCAGACATATCAGTATGGATGACGGATCACCACCTCAAGCTGAACCCTGGCAAGACGGAGCTGCTCTTCCTCCCGGGGAAGGACTGCCCGTTCCATGATCTCGCCATCACGGTTGACAACTCCGCTGTGTCCTCCTCCCAGAGTGCGAAGAGCCTAGGCGTGACCCTGGACAACACCCTGTCGTTCTCCGCCAACATCAAGGCGGTGACCCGCTCCTGCAGGTTCATGCTCTACAACATTCGGAGAGTACGACCCTGCCTTACACAGGAAGCGGCACAGGTCCTAATCCAGGCACTTGTCATCTCCCGTCTGGACTACTGCAACTCGCTGTTGGCTGGCCTCCCTGCCTGTGCCATTAAACCCCTACAACTCATCCAGAATGCCGCAGCCCGTCTGGTGTTCAACCTTCCCAAGTTCTCTCACGTCACCCCCCTCCTCCGCACACTCCACTGGCTTCCAGTTGAAGCTCGCATCCGCTACAAGACCATGGTGCTTGCCTATGGAGCAGTGAGGGGAACGGCACCTCTGTACCTTCAGGCTCTGATCAGTCCCTACACCCAAACGAGGGCATTGCGTTCATCCACCTCTGGCCTGCTGGCTCCCTTCCTCTGCGGAAGCATAGCTCCCGCTCAGCCCAGTCAAAACTGTTCGCTGCTCTGGCACCCCAATGGTGGAACAAGCTCCCTCACGACGCCAGGACAGCGGAGTCACTCACCACCTTCCGGAGACATTTGAAACCCCACCTCTTTAAGGAATACCTGGGATAGGATAAAGTGTTCCTTCTAACCCCCCAAATTGTAAAGTGGTTATCCCACTGGCTATAGGGTGAACGCACCAATTTGTGAGTCGCTCTGGCTAAGAGCGTCTGCTAAATGACGTTAATGTGCCCTTGAGCAAGGCACTTAACCCTAATTGCTCCTGTAAGTCGCTCTGGATAAGAGCGTCTGCTAAATGACTAAAATGTAAATGTAAATGTATGTTGTTGCTCAACCACGGAGTCACAAGATTTTTCTTGCCGTTCACTCTGCATGGTCAGATAGATGCAACAAGATATTGGTGACAACAATGCTGATTTCCACAAGCGTTCTACAATTACACTATTAGTTTGTGTACCTTACTGTCCGCTAGTTTTTCTTTTTTTAGCAAGTTGTGTCTTGCGGCTAAAATATATTGTGTTAGCCGCTAATGCTAATCGTTAGTTAGCTGGCTAGCTAGCTAGCTTGCTAAATGTACTAAGAGTCAGCAAACGTAGCTAGGTAATACAGCATGGTACCAGCACAGATAGAACAATGAGACAGATATTTCACCGGATGTATAAATGTGAAGCATCCGCTTGGCGTTTCCACGCCAAGTGTCTGGCAGTGGGAGAAGCTGGAACGAGATGGATTTTCGCAGACGTTTAGAAAATGTTGTCATCGATGAAACATTTGATCTCAATACAGTTTTCTGTTCCCAAAACTAAAATTTGTTACGAACAGAGTAGACTACGTTTTGTAGACTCACCCTTTGCTAAAGTTGTAAAAAATGGCATTGTTTAAAAGGAGTGCAAAGGCTAATTGAGTTATTGTATTGAGTTACTGTGCTCTTCACAGAGTAGTCGTTCCCTAACGGTAATATGCAAATGTGGCTACAATGCGCCAATAGGATCTCGCAAGCTCGTGCTTGGCTCTGCCCAGCTCCTTGCTTGTTCTGCCCACTATGACCCGTTTGTTCCCATTTGAAACGACGGGCTGTGGTCTATCTTGGTTTAGTTATAACATCTTTGGTACCAGTGCTGGTGTAGGCCTAGATAAGCATGTTGTTTGTGCAATGGTATCTTCTAAATCAGAGAGGAGTTACCTCTGGTTCGTTCAGCCATCCCTATGGGGAAAGAATAGGGTTTTGGGATAAACGCCAAAAATAAGGTCTGAGGTTAACACAGGCTTAGGAGATCTTATAAGTTTTGTTCTATGAGATAATATCAGTCAGTTAACATGATCTTTATGAATTATGACGCATATAATTTATGTTCTTTATGTACTTTTTTGAATTACATAAACACTTCAAAATTCACAGAAAGTGACGTTAGCTGATGAAGATTAATTCATAGAACAAAACGTATATCTCCTAAGCCTGTGCTTACCACTAGGGATGTGACAAAGGAAACATTTTGTTTAACGTTTAAAACAGCCATTTTTTAACATCGGTTTCCATTAAAACGATAAGAAAAAAATCATACAATTCCACATCAATTTACAATGCAGAATAACGGTCCTATTACATACAGTACCAGTTAAAAGTTTGGACACACCTACTTTATTTTGACTATTTTCTACATTGTAGAATAATAGTGAAGACATCTAAACTATGAAATAACACATATGGAATCATGTAGTAACCCAAAAAGTGTTAAACAAATCAAAATATATTTTATATTTGAGATTCTTTTAAGTAGCCACCCTTTGCCTTGATGACAGCTTTGCACACTCTTGACATTCTCTCAACCAGCTTCATGAGGTAGTCACCTGGAATGCATTTCAATTAACAGGTGTGCCTTGTTAAAAGTTAATTTGTGGAATTTCTTCCCTTCTTAATGCGTTTGTGCCAATCAGTTGTGTTGTGACAAGGTGGGGGGGTATACAGAAGATAGCCCTATTTAGTAAAAGACCAAGTCCATATTATGGCAAGAACAGCTCAAATAAGCAAAGAGAAGCGACAGTCCATCATTACTTTAAGACATGAAGGTCAGTCAATCCGGAAAATGTCAAGAACTTTGAAAGTTTCTTCAAGTGCAGTCTCAAAAAACATCAAGCGCTATGATGAAACTGGCTCTCATGAGGACCACCACAGGAAAGGATGACCCAGAGTTACCTCTGCTGCAGAGGATAAGTTAATTAGAGTTAACTGCACCTCAGACTGCAGCCCAAATAAATGCTTCACAGAGTTCAAGTAACAGACATCTCAACACCAACTGTTCAGAGGAGACTGTGTGAATCAGGCCTTCATGGTCGAATTGCTGTAAAGAAACCACTACTAAAGGACACCAAAAAGAAGAAGAGACTTGCTTGGGCCAAGAAACACGAGCAATGGACATTAGACCGGTGGAAATCTGTCCTTTGGTCTGATGAGTCCAAATTCCAGATTTTTGGTTCCAACCGCCGTGTCTTTGTGAGACGCAGAGTAGGTGAACGGATGATCTCCGCATGTGTAGTTCCCACCGTGAAGCATGGAGGAGGAGGTGTGATGGTGCTTTGCTGGTCTACTGAGTGGCGCAGTGGTCTAAGGCACTAGCTAACTGTGCCACTAGAGATCCTGGTTCGAATCCAGGCTCTGTCGTAGCCGGACGCGACCGGAAGAAGACCCATGGGGCGGCGCACAATTGGCCCAGGGTATGGGAGGAAATGTCCGGCAGGGATGTAGCTCAGTTGGTAGAGCATGGCGTTCGCAACGCCAGGGTTGTGGGTTCGATTCCCACGGGGGCCAGTATGTAAAATATATATATATATATTATATATATATATATATATATATATATATATATATATATATATATATATAAATAATGTATGCACTCACTAACTGTAAGTCGCTCTGGATAAGAGCGTCTGTTAAATGTAAAATGTAAATGAGAGAATGCCAAGAGTGTGCAAAGCTGTCATCAAGGCAAAGGGTGGCTACTTTGAAGAATCTAAAATCGAAAATATATTTTGATTTGTTTAACACTTTTTTGGTTACTACATGTATTATTTCATAGTTTTGATGTCTTCACTATTATTCTACAATGTAGAAAATAGTAAAAATAAAGAAAAACCCTTGAATGAGTAGGTGTGTCCAAACTTTTGACTGGTACTGTATGTACGACCGCTAGACTGAACACACACTTGCAGCATTAGCGAAGGGACCGAGCAGGCAGGCCAGAGCGAAGGAGAGAGGGGCAGAAGAAGGCAGAAGCGTGCTCATATGTTTTGGTAATCTGCATCTCGCAATGTCTTGTTTTACATGCCTTGCAAATTCACCAAGTAGCCTAAAATTAGCCTCTTCCTCTCTGGTTTTATTTTGAATTACACAACTTCCCCAGGTCTTTATAGCCTATTGGCTATAACAAGAAAACAATGTTTTGTGATAACTGAACTGTGATTTTAATTATGTGAAGAAAAAAATAATAGTTTTTTAGTTAGGGATTTTTCTTAACGATAAGGATCCCAACTTCGTTTAAACGTTTTAACGTTCACACCCCTATTTATTCAAAAACCTTCCAAAAAACTCCATTCATTTCCCCATAGGCTTTGACCAACAAGCCATGGCGGAGTTAGGGCCTACAAAACGATGCTATTACTATTTCTCTCTATAAGCGAAGCATGAATATGTTAGCTAGCTAGCTACACGAGGTAAGAAAACATGAAATGTAACATCTAATTAGAGTCCCCTGGAAACACTTTGGTTCCTTCCCCGTCAATAATTCCTCCCTGGTTTATTAATTCGTTCTCATGTCAAACAACAATGTATTCAAGGTGCTGCCCACTATATTCCAAATATATAATTAGAATAATCATTATATTTTCACGATTCCAACAGTTCATCAGTTAACTAGGCCTAGATTCTTGCCCATTTCATGCAGCCCTTGGTGGCACAGTGTGGAAATGATAACAAAAGAGCAGGAAATGCAGAAATTGATGAAAATACTGAAAATTATTTTTGTTTGAAGTTGGATTGAACAGTATAAAACAATCAGAATGGAGAAAGCCCCATTGAAATCACTTATCATTTCTGTGTTGCCACCCTAGGGTTATGAACTACTCAAAGCATATTTAGAACGTTGTGAAAAACTATTGTGATATGATATTTTGGCTATATGGCCTAGCCCTAGTTGGAATACTCTATGGAGAATAATAAACATACTGTACATGTTGCATACAGTATTCCAGATTGATGTTGACAACGCTAAAACAAGGCAAAATCTCCATACCTGTGGATGCAGTTTTTGAGCTCGAGGTAAGCCATTCCTGCAGCAGCATCTAAAGCAAACTTCACCAGCTGTTTGGTCTTCAGGTCTTCCTTCCTCTTCCGTAGAAACGACAAGAAGTCCCCTCCTTCAAATAGGATATAAAATGTATATTCACAATTGTTACATTGGTCATCGCTTGTAAATTACTTTTGAAATTGCACACTACCTGCGAAACTACAACTGAGTCTCAAAAAGTTATCTGTATGGCAGTAATGTATGCTGCTGGACTTACCTGACACTAGCTCCATCACAATGTAAATAGGCTGTCGTTGTGTGCAAACGCCTATCAACTTCACAATGTTTGCATGGTCATATTGCTTTAGGATCCTGTAGAAACAAGAAAGTACCAATATGAGATAATTACATATTTGTCAAATCTCTAAACACCAGACTAAAAGCGTGTTAAGTGAAATAATGTTAGATGAGTGAACGGACGTTTCAAGGTACTTGAAGGGACCTGCAATTGATTGACAGCTGTCATTTTCATCCACTATATTGTAGGACATGCGCTTCTCTCACCTGGCTTCTGATAGGAACTAGGACATGTGGTCCTCTCACCTGGCTTCTGATAGGAACTAGGACATGTGGTCCTCTCACCTGGCTTCTGATAGGAACTAGGACATGTGGTCCTCTCACCTGGCTTCTGATAGGAACTAGGACATGTGGTCCTCTCACCTGGCTTCTGATAGGAACTAGGACATGTGGTGCCCAAGAACGCCAAGGTAACCTGCCTAAATGACTACCGCCCTGTAGCACTCACGTCTGTAGCCATGAAGAGCTTTGAAAGGCTGGTCATGGCTCACATCAACACCATCATCCCGGAAATCCTAGACCCACTCCAAATCGCATATCGCCCCAAGAGATCCACAGATGATGCAATCTCAATTGCACTCCACACTGCCCTTTCCCACCTGAACAAAATGAACACCTATATGAGAATTCTGTTAATTGACTACAGCTCAGCGTTCAACACCATAGTGCCCACAAAGCTCGTCACTAAGCTAAGGACCCTGGGACTAAACACCTCCCTCTGTAACTGGATCCTGGACTTCCTGACGGGCCGCGCCCAGGTGGTAAGGGTAGGCAACAACACATCTGCCACGGTGATCCTCAACACGGTGGCCCCTCAGGGATGCGTGCTTAGTCCCGTCCTGTACACCCTGTTCACCCACGACTGCGTGGCCAAGCACGACTCCAACACCATCATTAAGTTTGCTGATCACAGACAACAATGAGACAGCCTATAGGGAGGACGTCAGAGACCTGGCAGTGTGGTGCCAGGACAACAACCTCTCCTTCAACGTGCGCAAGACAAAGGAACTGATTGTGGACTACAGGAAAGGGGGGGGGGACACACACCCCCATTCACATCGCCAGGGCTGTAGTGGAGCAGGTCGAGAGCTTTTTTATATATTTTTTTTACACTGCTGCTACTCGCTGTTTATTATCTATGTATAGTCACTTTACCCCTACCCACATGTACAAATTACCTCGACTAACCTGTACCCCCGCACAATGACTCGGTACCAGTACCCCCTGTATATAGCCTCGTTATTGTTATTTTATTGTGTTACTTTTTTTTTAAACTTTAGTTTATTTAGTAAATATTTTCTTAATTCTATTTACTTAAAACTGCATTGTTGGTTAAGGGCTTGTAAGTAAGCATTTCATGGTAAGGTCTACACCTGTTGTATTTGGCGCATGTGACAAATAAAAATGAGATTTTGTCCTCTCACCTGGCTTCTGATAGGAACTTAATCTTCAGCTCCTGTGGAAGATCCTCTTTACATGTTTTGACTGCCACAGGAGTCTTGTCCCGCAACGTTCCTTTGAATACCTCACCAAAGTTGCCCTAAGAACAAAGAAAACACAGAGATATAGTAACAGAAGTTGGTTTAATCAAACATATATTGACATCATTGATGATGGATGTCAAAACTAATCAAAGATAACATCTGTCCTACAGATGTGTTGAAAATGAAAAGGATATCTAAAATCACTAACTTTGCCAAGAAGCTCTCCAAGACTAACATCCTCGTGGTTGAGTATCCATTTTTTATCCTACAGAAGACGGAACAAAACATACGCAATGTAAACACAAGACACAGAACATCCACAAAAAAATCAACCACAAAAACCTTGATGCCTCAAAAACATCAGAGCAAGAAAATAATTTCAAAGTATTTCCATCTTTGGCCCTGCTCAACATAACACATTCCAACGGCCAGTCTCATCGAATAAAACAATGATCAAATCCAAATCGCATTCTTCCAAGTGCGAGGTGGTGCCTAATGGTCAAATTTCACCGCTTTTCCATGAAATGCTTGAAGAAAGACCATTTAAAAACACTTAGCATTCCTAGGCTTCAGCAGATCTATTACAGTAGTAATGACAACAACAATTAGCCCTGTGTTGGTGATGGCTGAGGCAATTAAAACAGCATTATGTTCAACACCAGCAGGCCAGCTAAGGAGGACTCCAGGTCTTCTTTATGATTAAACCTGGGTATTAACAGTGTTGGCCTATTTCCCCCTATCCAGGTCACTTAAAGCATATTGGATGCAGCTGCAACACAGAGTGGATATTAAAAAGACATTTGCACTATTATCCATGAGAAATGTGTCCTGAAAACGTCATACTACTTGTTATTTATTTTGCTCATTTGTACCCCAGTATCTCTATTTGCACATCATCTCTTGCACATCTATCATTCCAGTGTTAATACTAATTGTAATTATTTTGCACTATAGCCTATTTTATTGCCTTACCTCCATAACTTGCTAAATTTGCACACACTGTATATTATATGTATTTCTGTTGTATTTTTGACTTTGTTTTGTTTTACCCCATATGTAACTCTGTTTTGTTGTTTTTATCGCACTGCTTTGCTTTATCTTGGCCAGGTCGCAGTTGTAAATGAGAACTTGTTCTCAACTGGTTTACCTGGTTAAATAAAGGTGAAATAAAAAAATAAAAAAATACAGGTCTGGAAACCAGGAATTCATCCTGTCAATTAGGGCTGGGAATTGCCAGGGACCTCACGATACCGATACGATATATATTGCGATTCACACGATTCTATACGTATTGCGATTCAATACTGTGATATTATTGCGATTTGATGTTCCAATCACATGGCTACCATATGTCTGCTACTGAGGGACGAGAGCCATGAGAAAACAAGTTTTGATCAGTCATGGAAATAAAAGTGCTGGAAACAAATTGTCTCCTTATTTAAAAAGAAGATGGAAAACAAGCTATGAAGGAAAAATACTGGAGTTTTGGTGCAGGTACAGCCAACTAGCCCAAAAATAATATTGCGATATTGTCAAAACGATACGATATGTCATCAAAAATAATATCCCGATATTTAACTGTATCTATTTTTCCCTCATCACTACCAATGTCAATTGGTAAAATAGCCAAGGCGTCTTCTGGAGCACATTATGATCAATGTCATTCAAAACAGAACAGCCTGGTATTGTAACTCTCTGAGAAGCTCAATTCTAATACGTTGTATTTTTTTTTTTATGGATTTTTATTTTGTTTATGTGGAGAACCTAGTTAGAACTTCATCAACAAAAAGTTGTTCAACTGTGATCACAGCTTTACTGATAAATATAACTACAATATTTAGTTAATGTCAGATTCTTATTCAAGGGCTTATTCCTGACCATCTATTAGCCTCCTACCACAAACACCACAAGCTTCTGGACAACCTGAGCATATTGATGAGTTTCACAGTGTGATTAAAGGCCTCCATGACAGCTTGATGGCTTTAGCAATAATTACATTCCCACCCCTGTTGTGAAACCACTCATTCACTTCTGATCTGAATCACAGGGTGAATGAACAAAAGATAGGAGAGCAAATATGTTTTACCTTGACGACTGGGTTTAAAAGCACCACCCCAGACTTCTTGGTAATAACTTGCTTTGAAGTATAATGGTGTTCAATTAACTGAGGAATGGTCGGGAAGCCAGTGCCTTCAAAACGATACTGGTTCTGTGGACAAAGAGGCGGCACAGAGCATGGGATTGATTAACTACAAAGTTGAGTTGGAAGCTTTTCTAATCATCATCTTTTGTGTTACGGAAACAACTTCACAAGCAATTACTAGTAGCTGTCATCTGAACAAATTAAATTAAAACACATCAACCATAGAATTCCTTGCCAATTAACTTCAGTTTCAACCAAGGTGCCTGTGATCTCTCATCTCTGTGTCTTAGTGACAGACATAAAGTAACCATTGGCTGACGCACATCATCACATCAAATATACCTGACTACACCTTTATATATATATATATATATATATATATATACACACACACACACAGTGCCTTGCAAAAGTATTCATCCCCCTTGGTGTTTTTCCTATTTTGTTGCATTACAACCTGTGATTTAAATTGATTTTTATTTGGATTTCATGTAATGTACATACACAAAATAGTCCAAATTGGTGAAGTGGAATGAAAAAACTAACTTGTTTCAAAAAATTCAAAAAAATAAATAACGGAAAAGTGGTGCATGCATATGTATTCACCCCCTTTGCTATGAAGCCCCTAAATAAGATCTGGTGCAACCAATTACCTTCAGAAGTCACATAATTAGTTAAATGAACTGTGTGCAATCTAAGTGTCACATGATCTGTCACATGATCTCTGTATATATACACACCTGTTCTGAAAGGCCCCAGAGTCTGCAACACCACTAAGCAAGGGGCACCACCAAGCAAGCAGCACCTTGAAGACCAAGGAGCTCTCCAAACAGGTCAGGGACAAAATTGTGGAGAAGTACAGATCAGGGTTGGGTTATAAAAAAATATCTGAAACTTTGAACATCCCACGGAGCACCATTAAATCCATTATTAAAAAATGGAAAGAATATGGCACCACAACAAACCTGCCAAGAGAGGGCCGCCCACCAAAACTCACGGACCAGGCAAGGAGGGCATTAATCAGAGAGGCAACAAAGAGACCAAAGATAACCCTGAAGGAGCTGCAAAGCTCCACAGCGGAGATTGGAGTATCTGTCCATAGGACCACTTTAAGCCATACACTCCACAGAGCTGGGCTTTACGGAAGAGTGGCCAGAAAAAAGCCATTGTTTGAAGAAATATATAAGCAAACACGTTTGGTGTTTGCCAAAAGGCATGTGAGAGACTCCCCAAACATATGGAAGAAGGTACTCTGGTCAGATGAGACTAAAATTGAGCTTTTTGGCCATCAAGGAAAACACTATGTCTGGCGCAAACCCAACACCTCTCATCACCCCGAGAACACCATCCCCACAGTGAAGCATGGTGGTGGCAGCATCATGCTGTGGGGATGTTTTTCATCGGCAGGGACTGGGAAACTGGTCAGAATTGAAGGAATGATGGTGGCGCTAAATACAGGGAAATTCTTGAGGGAAACCTGTTTCAGTCTTCCAGAGATTTGAGACTGGGATGGAGGTTCACCTTCCAGTAGGACAATGACCCTAAGCATACTGCTAAAGCAACACTCGAGTGGTGTAAGGGGAAACATTTAAATGTCTTGGAATGGCCTAGTCAAAGACCAGACCTCAATCCAATTGAGAATCTGTGGTATGACTTAATGATTGCTGTACACCAGTGGAACCCATCCAACTTGAAGGAGCTGGAGCAGTTTTTCCTTGAAGAATGGGCAGAAATCCCAGTGGCTAGATGTGCCAAGCTTAGAGACATACCCCAAAAACTTGCAGCTGTAATTGCTGCAAAAGGTGGCTCTACAAAGTATTGACTTTGGGGGGTAAATAGTTATGCACGCTCAAGTTCAGTTTGTCTTATTTCTTGATTGTTTCACCCCAAAAAATATTTTGCATCTTCAAAGTGGTAGGCATGTTGTGTAAATCAAATGATACAACCCCACCCAAAAATCCGTTTTAATTCCAGGTTGTAAGGCAACAAAATAGGAAAAATGCCACCAGGGTGAATACTTTCGCAAGTCACTGTATATATATATATATATTTATTTTTGTGTGTACTTTTTACCCCTTTATCTCCCCAATTTCGTGATATCCAATTGGTAGTTACAGTCTTGTCCCATCGCTGCAACTCCCGTACGGACTCGGGAGAGGTGAAGGTCGAGAGCCATGCGTCCTCCGAAACACGACCCTGCCAAGCCGCACTGCTTCTTGACACACTGCTCGCTTAACCCGGAAGCCAGCCGCACCAATGTGTCGGAGGAAACACGTACAACTGGCGACCAGCCCGCCACAAGGAGTCACTAGAACGCAATGGGACAAGGACATCTCGGCCGGCCAAATCCTCCCCTAACCCAGACGACGCTGGGCCAATTATGCACCGTCTCATTGGTCTCCTGGTTGCGGACGGCTGCGCCACAGCCTAGGATCATACCCGGGTCTGTAGTGACGCCTCTAGCACTGCCATGCAGTGCCTTAGAACGCTGCGCCACTCGGAAGGTCCTACACCTTTATATTTTGTCTCTTTTACTGCTGAAACCTAGTGGCTCTGCAGTGAGACAAACACCTAGCCTGGTCTGAGATCTGTTTGTGCCATCATGTCAACTCCTTGTCATGCCAAACATGACACAAACAGATCTATGACCAGGCTAAGAAATGCCTTTCGTTTTATTTAGAACTGAACAAGTAGAACTCACGTCTGCAAACTGGATGATGAAGTGTCTCCGCTGTCCCTCGGAGAAGACAGACAGGACGTACTCGCCAGGCTTGCCGTGGCTCTCCCGGACCAGGAAGTCTCCCTGCTCTTTGAGCAACTCCTGGGCCTCGGTCCTGGGGATGGCCCCATGGTACCACTCCTGGTCCCCCAGGGGCTTCTCACTGGTTGGGATCACGTCGAAAAACTGCTGGACACGTACAATGGAATGATATGACATGATGATATGATGATAATGTCAGTTAGGAATCAATCGCTGTTCAATTGCAAGTCAAGAGAGCTATAAATTCTGTGTCACTCCACTCAGATTAAACAGGTAATGCACAATTTGAATGCAATATCTATGATAGACAGGATAGTTTCCACACTCACTACACAAGAACACAATGCTTTTAAAACCTGTTTTTTTTTAACAGACTTTAGAATTTACCGATGATGAGCCAAGGACTGATTTGGGAGAGCGGATGATGCCAGCGAAGGAATGACGCAAGGTGTCAAACTTTGATGTCCTGTCTTTGCCTTTGTCCTGAAAATACAGACATTTGGTTGAAAATCTGTTGAGAATAAACAGTTGAGCAAGCCGACTACAGTATACTATAGTGTATCAAATAAAATAAAATGTTATTTGTCACATGCGCCGAATACAACAGGTGTAGACCTTACCGTGAAATGCTTACTTACAAGCCCTTAACCAACAATGCAGATTTTAAGAAAATAGAGATAAGAAAATATTTAATAAATAAACTAGTCAAAAAAATTAACAATAATAACACAATAAAATAACAATAACGAGGGGTACCGGTACCGAGTCAATGTGTGTTGGTACAGGTTAGTCCAGGTCATTTGTACATGTACAGTGGGGAAAAAAAGTATTTAGTCAGCCACCAATTGTGAAAGTTCTCCCACTTAAAAAGATAAGAGAGGCCTGTAATTTTCATCATAGGTACACGTCAACTATGACAGACAAATTGAGAGAGAAAAAATCCAGAAAATCACATTGTAGGATTTTTTATGAATTTATTTGCAAATTATGGTGGAAAATAAGTATTTGGTCACCTACAAACAAGCAAGATTTCTGGCTCTCACAGACCTGTAACTTCATCTTTAAGAGGCTCCTCTGTCCTCCACTCGTTACCTGTATTAATGGCACCTGTTTGAACTTGTTATCAGTTTAAAAGACACCTGTCCACAACCTCAAACAGTCACACTCCAAACTGCACTATGGCCAAGACCAAAGAGCTGTCAAAGGACACCAGAAACAAAATTGTAGACCTGCACCAGGCTGGGAAGACTGAATCTGCAATAGGTAAGCAGCTTGGTTTGAAGAAATCAACTGTGGGAGCAATTATTAGGAAATGGAAGACATACAAGACCACTGATAATCTCCCTCGATCTGGGGCTCCACGCAAGATCTCACCCCGTGGGGTCAAAATGATCACAAGAACGGTGAGCAAAAATCCCAGAACCACACCTAGTAAATGACCTGCAGAGAGCTGGGACCAAAGTAACAAAGCCTACCATCAGTAACACACTACGCCGCCAGGGACTCAAATCCTGCAGTGCCAGACGTGTCCCCCTGCTTAAGCCAGTCCATGTCCAGGCCCGTCTGAAGTTTGCTAGAGTGCATTTGGATGATCCAGAAGAGGATTGGGAGAATGTCATATGGTCAGATGAAACCAAAATAGAACTTTTTGGTAAAAACTCAACTCGTCGTGTTTGGAGGACAAAGAATGCTGAGTTGCATCCAAAGAACACCATACCTACTGTGAAGCATGGGGGTGGAAACATCATGCTTTGGGGCTGTTTTTCTGCAAAGGGACCAGGACGACTGATCCGTGTAAAGGAAAGAATGAATGGGGCCATGTATCGTGAGATTTTGAGTGAAAACCTCCTTCCATCAGCAAGAGCATTGAAGATGAAACGTGGCTGGGTCTTTCAGCATGACAATGATCCCAAACACACCGCCCGGGCAACGAAGGAGTGGCTTCGTAAGAAGCATTTCAAGGTCCTGGAGTGGCCTAGCCAGTCTCCAGATCTCAACCCCATAGAAACTATTTGGAGGGAGTTGAAAGTCCGTGTTGCCCAGCGACAGCCCCAAAACATCACTGCTCTAGAGGAGATCTGCATGGAGGAATGGGCCAAAATACCAGCAACAGTGTGTGAAAACCTTGTGAAGACTTACAGAAAACGTTTAACCTGTGTCATTGCCAACAAAGGGTATATAACAAAGTATTGAGAAACTTTTGTTATTGACCAAATACTTATTTTCCACCATAATTTGCAAATAAATTCATTAAAATCCTACAATGTGATTTTCTGGATTTTCTTTTCTCATTTTGTCTGTCATAGTTGACGTGTACCTATGATGAAAATTACAGGCCTCTCTCATCTTTTTAAGTGGGAGAACTTGCACAATTGGTGGCTGACTAAATACTTTTTTCCCCCACTGTAGGTAGGGATAAAGTGACTATGCATAGATAATAAACAGCGAGTTTAGCAGCAGTGTAAAAACAAGGGGGGGGGGGGGGGGTCAATGCAAATAATCCGGGTGGCCATTTGATTAATTGGGGCTGGGAATTGCCAGGGACCTCACAATACGATATTATATATATTTATTATTATTATATTATATAGAAGTTTATAGCCATCACAATGTGCTTACACTGCCCCCCTTTGCTCATCCAACTCTCTGCAGAGAGAGCTAGAGTCTAAAGGAGGCTCAACAGCACCACCATATCATCTACCACATACTGCAGAGTCAACAAAAAGCTTTTTCTCTTACACTGCCCCATTCAAAGCCAAATATCTCAACATTGGTGAAACATGTTTCCATTTCACTGAAATGACAAAAATCTGTGGAAAACAGGTATGCAACGTTTATCAGTGTTTTTCTTCTGAACTGGTTTATAATGACACCATCTGATTTTAAAACAGGGACATGATTGACACAGAGATACATCTATTTTTTTTTTACCTCTATGGGTCGACATTTCAGTGACATTTGATGAGAAAGGTAAAAATTGTTTTAAATGAAAGATTCAGCACAACAGCATATTTTAGATAAAAAACAACAACTTTGATTTGCCTGAAGGAGTACGGTATATTCATGGAGACAGCAGAAGACAAAACACTTACTGGCCTACTACTATACAATGAATGAAAAGCAGTATATTGACACAGTACCAGTATGTGTAAGTATACATAAGTAAATATCAGCCGCAAAAGTATCTAAGACTAACAAAATCATCAAGCAAAGACATTTAATCAACAGACGCTATACAGTCGTGGTCAAAAGTTTTGAGAATGACACAAATACTAATTTTCACAAAGTCTGCTGCCTCAGTTTTGATGATGGCAATTTGCATATACTCCAGAATGTCATGAAGAGTGATCAGATTAATTGCAATTAATTGCAAAGTCCCTCTTTGCCATGAAAATGAACTTAATCCCCAAAAAACTTTTCCAATGCATTTCAGCCCTGCCACAAAAGGACCAGCTGCCATCATGTCAGTGATTCTCTCGTTAACGCGTGAGAGTGTTGACGAGGACAAGGCTGGAGATCACTCTGTCATGCTGATTGAGTTAGAATAACAGACTGGAAGCTTTAAAAGGAGGGTGGTGCTTGAAATCATTGTTCTTCCTCTGTTAACCATGGTTACTTACAAGGAAACACATGCCGTCATTATTGCTTTGCACAAAAAGGGCTTCACAGGCAAGGATATTGCTGCTAGTAAGATTGCACCTAAATCAACCATTTATCGGATCATCAAGAACTTCAAGGAGAGAGGTTCAATTGTTGTGAAGAAGGCGTCAGGGCGCCCAAGAAAGTCCAGCAAGTGCCAAGACCGTCTCCTAAAGTTGATTCAGCTGCGGGATCGGGGCACCACCAGTGCAGAGCTTGCTCAGGAATGGCAGCAGGCAGGTGTGAGTGCATCTGCACGCACAGTGAGGTGAAGACTTTTGGAGGATGGCCTGGTGTCAAGAAGGGCAGCAAAGAAGCCACTTCTTTCCAGGAAAAACATCAGGGACAGACTGATATTCTGCAAAGGGTACAGGGATTGGACTGCTGAGGACTGGGGTAAAGTCATTTTCTCTGATGGATCCCCTTTCCGATTGTTTGGGGCATCCGGAAAACACCTTGTCCAGAGAAGACAAGGTGAGCGCTACCATCAGTCCTGTGTCATGCCAACAGTAAAGCATCCTGAGACCATTCATGTGTGGGGTTGCTTCTCAGCCAAGGGAGTGGGCTCACTCACAATTTTGCCTAGGAACACAGCCATGAATAAAGAATGGTACCAACACATCCTCCGAGAGCAACTTCTCCCAACTATCCATGAACAGTTTGGTGACGACCAATGCCTTTTCCAGCATGATGGAGCACCTTGCCATAAAGCAAAAGTGATAACTAAGTGGCTCGGGGAACAAAACATCGAAATGTTGGGTCCATGGCCAGGAAACTCCCCAGACCTTAATCCCATTGAGAACTTGTGGTTGATCCTCAAGAGGCGGGTGGACAAACAAAAACCCACAAATTCTGACAAACTCCAACCATTGATTATGCAAGAATGGGCTGCCATCAGTCAGGATGTGGCCCAGAAGTTAATTGACAGCATGCCAGGGCGGATTGCAGAGGTTTTGATAAAGAAGGGTCAACACTGCAAATATTCACTCTTTGCATAAACTTAATGTAATTGTCAATAAAAGCCTTTGACACTTATGGAATGCTTGTAACTATACTTCAGTATACCATAGTAACATCTGACAAAAATATCTCATAACACTGAAGCAGCGAACTTTGTGAAAACCAATACTTGTGTCATTCTCAAAACCTTTGACCACGACTGTATAGTATCTCTGAAAAGGTTAGAGACAGAGGAGTTCATAGTGGGACAGTCTGAGTGGAAAGTGCTGCGTTCCTTCTGATTACAAAGGAAGTAATAGCCTGGAATTCACATTGATGTGCTCCGTTTCCCCATGGTTCGCCATCACTTATCAGTTTGGATTCCGACTTGACAAATAAGTCCTTCCTATTCAAAAACCAACAACGGTCAACTCCACAACAACACCCACTCACTCACCATGGAGTTGATGGAGCGTGCGTCGTCCTCGTAGTTGACCATGGGGGGAGGCTCCTTGCCCTCGTTCTCCTGCATCTTGTGGTCGAGCAGGTCCTTCTGGGCGCCCAGCTTGGCCTCTGTGCAGCGCAGCAACTGGACTGTCTGCCTCAGCTCCTCCAAAGACTGCTTCTGACTGAGCAGCAGCACCACACTGATTGAGTGAAGGAGAGATGGAAAGAGAGAATGAGTGTGGTGTGAGAGACAAGGAGAGAGAGAGGCAGAGAGATGGAGAGAGAGAATGTGAGAGTGAAAAAATAGGAATAGATAGAGATTGAGAAAGAGGTCACGCTCTGGTGCTCGTCTGAAATCAAACAGTATTACTACTTAATCCACCTCTCGGAACGAGGATGTGGAAAATTATTTTCTAGTTTGCGTTCCATCAGAGGGATATATAGCCTACAGTTTAACAGCTGAGCTGTTTCTGTACTCTGATTAATGGGTGTGAAGACATTTCACTCAAAACAATTTAGTCAAACACCCAACAAACATTGCTGTGGAAGCTGAGGTCCATTTTTAAAAGTGATTGCTTGCCACACAAGGGCTAAAACCTATAGGCACAATTTTTCACAAAAAAGAACAACTTCTCACTACTTGAAAACTGCCCTAATCAAATGACTTTATTCATGTTTTCAAAAAGAGAACTTCAGACTGGAAAAAAACTAGCCTAGGCCATACAACCAGTCCTCATACATAACCACACCTGTAGCTGAGACTTCACATGGGGATGACTGAACAAGCCCGTATAATATCATTGTCTCTTATAGGGGATTATCCAGCAGACCCTGAAATATGTGCTGAGCCCTGTGCTACAGACATACCTCTGTCTATTGTACCCTGTCCGCCTCAATGAATCTTCACATCATTCATGCTCCTAGAGTTATATCATGGCCAATCAGGCTTCTTAGAAACAACGCCAAACTTGGAATCTATTAAGCTAGTCTCTAATGGTCTCTGTTGTTATTGCTTAACGGCACATGTACAACTGAAAGCCATGAGATTGTGGAAAACATCTAACATTTCAGTTTTGCCCCATGATAAAATTCATTTGAACATGACTTCTCATAATGGTGGACAGAATACTAACATGCTAGCTGCTATGGGAGATAATCTTATCAAGCAGAATGTAAGAATCATTAGAGCTGTACTGTTATGGTAGCAACGTACTCAGACTTCTTTTCACATGTTTTGGTGGACTCATCAAGCTTGTTCTCTAGATCTTGCATGAGATCCTCCTTGGTGCGTAGGCTCTGCTGAGTGAGGCCCAGCTCATCTGATGTGGATTTCAGCCTGCAGAAAGAGATACAGTGGATTAAAGTGAATCTGACCTTTGACACAATCAGTCAGTCAACAGAGGCACACACTATATCCTTAGTCAATCGGAGATGCTGTACTGCTTGATTCCTCGCACCCTCCTCTCACCTTCTTTTCAAAACGTCAGAGAACGAGACAAGGTTAATGAGGGCAATACCCTCCTCCCGTCATACATGTTCTACTCACATCGCTTGTAAACTGTCTGCAGTCAAATTGTTCCATAGGATCTCATTTGCTTGAAGATTCTCTGTTTCCTCCAACAGTGAAACGTCAAATTCTACATTCGGTTCTTTGGTTTCTGGAGACCTGAAGAAGATTATACATCATGTTAACCAAAATTAGACATTTAAATGGGAATAAAGTACTGTTAGTGAAGCATAAAAGGCCACATTTCAAAGGCCTTAAACTAAAAACCTACTTGTGAACCTCAATGAAGTGTTCATACTCTGACACAGGGTCAATTTGGTCGATGGAGGTGTGGATTTCTTTGTGGACCTTCACTATTTCATCAGTTAAGAGACTGGTGATTTCACTGTATTCTTCCAAAATCCCCTTCCTGAAAATGACGCAACAGTCAGAAAATCATAACAAAATCATAAAACAAGGTTAATATTGAGGTAAGAATTTGCTCAGTATATTAAAGATTTAAAAACACACACACATTTGCGTGACTCGACAATCACACAGATGGACATCTCTGCGGGATTATGAAACCAGGGATCGACACGTTGTCATGCTAAACCCATTGTGTTTCTCATCACACTCTCACTCAGTTCAGAAATATCATTTTAGCAGAGGTGCTCTGAATTGTTCTCCTGTTATTAACATCTGAGATTTAAAAAACGTTGTGATTAAAAACACAGCTTAAGCGGGACATTCTGAAAAAGAGGTTGCCTCTGCCTCCTAGTAATCCCACGACAGCTATGAAATTATGGGATTAAGCCTAATCTGGGATCTAATCCCATGCGACAACAAGAAGAACCCTCGCAAATAGTTATTCATTTACGTATTACAATTTCCAAAGAATGTTTACGTCGCCTGACATGTTAGGGCATCACAGATCTGATGACTCATAACCTGCAGTCTACTGCTGGAAGTCTAAGTCTAGGACACTGCAGAAAAGGAACACTCTGCACACAGTGGCATATGCACCCAAGTGTGTTCACCAACAACGTTTCAACCCTTAGACCTTCATCAGGTTTCAACCTAAGGGTTGAGACTTAACGAAGCAAATGACAAAGTAAACACACAGACTCTTATTTTTTTTGTTCATCTACTTTAACCTCCAAAACATTCTCAAACCCATTTGAATATGATGCTTTATGTAGTATATCCCTTGTTGATCTCTGCTGGAGCCACACACTCACAGTGCACTGATCATCTCCTCCTGCATCTTCTGCAGGGAGTCGAGGAGGAGGGGCAGCGTGGTGTCGTGGTAGTGCTCCTGGTGGAGCTGGGCGCTCCGCACCGCCAGCACGTACTGGTTGTGGAGGTTGTGGAGCTTCATGGTGGCCTTGTCGTAGCGCTCCCTCGCCTTCTCCGGCTCCTTGCCTGAAAACAAACCAAGAAGTGCTGTACTGCTGGTTTGTATGGAGGAGGTTTAATATGGTTGTGCCTCATCATCCTCCTCCCAAGACATGTCGGTCATATGATCTCCCTCTGTAGGGTTTGGTGATTCATGTATTGATGCACTTCAGCTGGTCTGTAATAAGATTTCATGCATTTCCTCCAAGGAAAACTGCCCTACTATGAATCATTACATTAAACTAGAATTTCTCAGTAAATAATCAGGAGAGATTCTTACCTTTCACCATTGCGTCTCTGTACTTTTCTTTGGCACTGTGGGCATCCTTCGTTAATTGTCTGTAGGTGCCTTTTAACTTTTCTAGGTCACTTTTTGTCACCTACGAGAGATCATATCGAAAACAACATCACATCCTCTAGTCAAATAAAAAAACCTGCCCTGATCAAACAAAAGCAAGATTAGCATCTTAGCAACAATAGAAGTTCACCTCATTTACACTCGGACCACACCTGTGAAACACCCTGTCAACAAGGCCCCATATAACTGCAAATAAAGTAAATGCACAGGAAAGACGATGTTTGAAGCAGGAGTACGCTAAATGTGTGTGTGAGTGTGTTTGGGTGTATACAGTACCTTGTTCATCTCGGACTCGATCTGTGTGTGGATGCTCTGGTAGCTCTTCTTGACCTGCTGCTTGTCTTTGATCATCATGGTGAGTCTGTGCAGAGGGCCAGAGTTCAGCTCCTCCGCGTGACACTTCATGATCTTACTCAACTGTTCCGTTTGCTGGACCATGTGGGCCCAAGACTGGAGAGATGGGAGAGGAAGAAAAGAGAAAGATAGAAGAGGGAGGGGGGAGGGAAGGAGGGAGGGAGGGAGGGAGGGAGGGAGGGGAAGAGGGAGGGAAAGAGGGAGGGAGGGAGGGAGGGAGGGAGGGAGGGAGGGAGGGAGGGAGGGAGGGAGGGAGGGAGGGAAAGAGGGAAAGAGGGAAAGAGGGAGGGAGGGGGTCAACAAACCATCTTCTTATCTCCTATCTCACCTTAAAGACACTGTTGTGTCTGTACTGCATACATTAATATATCTACAGTGGGGAAAAAAAGTATTTAGTCAGCCACCAATTGTGCAAGTTCTCCCACTTAAAAAGATGAGAGAGGCCTGTAATTTTCATCATAGGTACACGTCAACTATGACAGACAAAATGAGAAAAAATAATCCAGAAAATCACATTGTAGGATTTTTAATGAATTTATTTGCAAATTATGGTGGAAAATAAGTATTTGGTCAATAACAAAAGTTTCTCAATACGTTGTTATATACCCTTTGTTGGCAATGACACAGGTCAAACGTTTTCTGTAAGTCTTCACAAGGTTTTCACACACTGTTGCTGGCCCAATTTTGGCCCATTCCTCCATGCAGATCTCCTCTAGAGCAGTGATGTTTTGGGGCTGTCGCTGGGCAACACAGACTTTCAACTCCCTCCAAAGATTTTCTATGGGGTTGAGATCTGGAGACTGGCTAGGCCATTCCAGGACCTTGAAATGCTTCTTACGAAGCCACTCCTTCGTTGCCCGGGCGGTGTGTTTGGGATCATTGTCATGCTGAAAGACCCAGCCACGTTTCATCTTCAATGCCCTTGCTGATGGAAGGAGGTTTTCACTTAAAAATTCACGATACATGGCCCCATTCATTCTTTCCTTTACACGGATCAGTCGTCCTGGTCCCTTTGCAGAAAAACAGCCCCAAAGC
Organism: Coregonus clupeaformis; assembly: GCF_020615455.1. Classification (NCBI taxonomy): domain Eukaryota; kingdom Metazoa; phylum Chordata; class Actinopteri; order Salmoniformes; family Salmonidae; genus Coregonus; species Coregonus clupeaformis. The sequence goes on from NC_059200.1 coordinate 25,235,967, forward strand.
ATGATGTTTCCACCCCCATGCTTCACGGTAGGTATGGTGTTCTTTGGATGCAACTCAGCATTCTTTGTCCTCCAAACAAGACGAGTTGAGTTTTTACCAAAAGTTCTATTTTGGTTTCATCTGACCATATGACATTCTCCCAATCCTCTTCTGGATCATCCAAATGCACTCTAGCAAACTTCAGACGGGCCTGGACATGTACTGACTTAAGCAGGGGGACACGTCTGGCACTGCAGGATTTGAGTCCCTGGCGGCGTAGTGTGTTACTGATGGTAGGCTTTGTTACTTTGGTCCCAGCTCTCTGCAGGTCATTCACTAGGTCCCCCCGTGTGGTTCTGGGATTTTTGCTCACCGTTCTTGTGATCATTTTGACCCCACGGGGTGAGATCTTGTGTGGAGCCCCAGATCGAGGGAGATTATCAGTGGTCTTGTATGTCTTCCATTTCCTAATAATTGCTCCCACAGTTGATTTCTTCAAACCAAGCTGCTTACCTATTGCAGATTCAGTCTTCCCAGCCTGGTGCAGGTCTACAATTTTGTTTCTGGTGTCCTTTGACAGCTCTTTGGTCTTGGCCATAGTGGAGTTTGGAGTGTGACTGTTTGAGGTTGTGGACAGGTGTCTTTTATACTGATAACAAGTTCAAACAGGTGCCATTAATACAGGTAACGAGTGGAGGACAGAGGAGCCTCTTAAAGAAGAAGTTACAGGTCTGTGAGAGCCAGAAATCTTGCTTGTTTGTAGGTGACCAAATACTTATTTTCCACCATAATTTGCAAATAAATTCATAAAAAATCCTACAATGTGATTTTCTGGATTTTGTTTTCTAAATGTGTCTGTCATAGTTGACGTGTACCTATGATGAAAATTACAGGCCTCTCTCATCTTTTTAAGTGGGAGAACTTGCACAATTGGTGGCTGACTAAATACTTTTTTTCCCCACTGTATATTTCTGAATTGATATGTGTTTGTATTTACCTTGGAGACGTTGCTGATGTAGTCCATCTGGGAGGAGTTGTCGTGCTTGTCCACCTGCTGGCTGATGTTGAGGAGGAGTGAGGCGTACTCCTTGTCGCTCTTCACCCGTAGCGTCATGAAGCGCTTCACTGTCTCCAGCAGCTTCAGCTCCCAGTCCTGCAGCTTCAACAGCCCGTCGTGGGAGTTCCCCAGGTCCCGTCCGAACCCCATCGTCCCTCTTCCCTTCCCTTTTCCTCAAGGCACGCTGTTTAGTCTCACACTTCGCCGGGCCGGGAGGATGGAGAGTCACCCTCAGTTCTGCATATTTCCTGGAAGGAGGATTGAGGCACATCAGTGGAGGCTGCAGAGGGGAGGACGGCTCATAATAATGTCTGGAACGGAGTCAATGGAATCATTCCACTTATTCCACTCCAGCCATTACCACGAGGCGGTCCTCCCCATTTAAGCTGCCACCAACCTCCTGTAAGGCACATACAGAAACTATAGTAAATGTGTTAAACATTCTGCACAAATTACAGCAAATTGATAGCACCTGTCCTGGTCGACAAAGGCAAACTGCTTGTTGAATGTTGGTTAGTCACTAGTTGCAGACAGTTGGTGGAAAGTTTTCTATGAATTACCCTAAATAAAAGGTACTCCTTTGATTAGCCTAACCCTTTATAGACCGCAACAACCATCTGATGCAAGAGGCAGAGTTTTCTGAAATAAAGATTCTGGAGGAAGAGGAGGGAGACCAGCTTAGCTTAGGAAGTGGGTGGGTGAACAGTGAACAACCGCCCAAAACAAAATGGTAACAAATAGGCTACCTAACCTCACCATCCCTCATCTCTGCTCTCAGGTAACTATTTCTAGGACTACCACACTAAGACATTGAAACAAAGTAAATAGAGACCAGAAACCATTGTTTAAAACTGTAGCTACAACAACAGGATGTGGGCTAGTCTATCTAACGTGAGATAATGGCGTAAACCTTTAGAGATGAGGCAGATTATAAACAGACAGACAATCACTCTACCTCTGGTACTACTAGACAGCCTATTTAATCTGCCTTTAAACCTCAGGGGGAAAAAAGCTTATTATCTCCAAGTCAGATGCCTTCTGTTCTGCTCCATTGTCTCACACTGAATACTTTTAAGTTCTCCAGTGTCTCACAAGAGAGTGCTGATAAATAAAGTAGGCTACCAAGAACATCTTCAAACTTGAACTACCAGTTTTGGAAGTTAAATAGTCGGGCCAACACAATTTGTCAAAGATGCACCAAGCGCACCAGAGACTAGAAAAATGTGCCTTTCTATTGGGAATGTTGTTGTGCATATCCCAGTCAGATCACACATGCCATCCCCACAGTAGACTAGCCTATTTAGAAGGGAACGTCTTCAAGTAGTCTGCCTTGATCTAATATGTGAAAACTCTTAAGAGAAACCCTTATGAGAATGGAGCGGCTGGAATTCAAAGTATTATAACCTAAACAAGAACAGCCTCATCTGAAAGAGCCTTATTCGGCAAGTAGCCAAACTTGTGTCATAAATGGGTCATAGCAGGAATTCTAGGACAAGCACCACAATAGAGCCTATTAAGCCAACACAAAACGTCCTCCACATTCAGAAAACCTTTTTAGTCATGCATTCTCAAATTTATAACACTACAGAAGATCATGTGAATTGTATTTAGGCTGTCCGTGCAAAATCAAGTGGACGCAGTGTCAGTGACATGGCAGGTTTGTTGACACAGTAAAATATTCATTTTTCTTGCACATTCTTGGCAAGATGGTGTGAGCAATGCCATAGGAATTCAAAAAGTGTAATTTTACCACCCACGAGTCGCAGGCTGTCAACAAAGCTGAGGGAAATGACTCTACTGTACAGTGTTAGTACCGAGACTATACTGAGTTTATAGCTAATGTCTCTGGTTTATTCCAAAACAAGCTTAAGCAAGTTCAACATGCCATTACAGAAGCTGGATCAGAAGCAAATCTTTCACAGCTGAAAGAATAAGCATAAACAATGATAACAAACCCTATAAACTGACACAGTAGGCTACTAAAAGTTTACTGTAACAATAACCATGCATTTTTGTGAAACTTGATAATCTGTCCCTCACATTACTGTGAACAGTTAACACTCCCTTTAATGGTGGCTTTGAACACTTACTTGTAGCCAAAGGCAACACTACACATTTTACTCAACAAAGAGCATTTTCTAGAACACCTACCTTAAGTCAGATAAGATAGAGGGAGCATCTTCAGTAGCACACTAGACTAGTGTTCAAGTGATCAGTGACCTATGTAACAGCCACCAACAAGCATCATGAGAAAAAGGCTGAAAGGAAACCACAAAGTAGGTTTAATGCAGAAAGATGTAGGCCTATTCAAGCCATGAGACGCATTGAGTACCCTACAATACGAAAATGCTTTGGAGGGGCAGCTACCTATTCTCAAACATCTTAGGCTAGGCCTATATGACAAAAATGAAAAACTGGATAGTGGGTCGTTGCACTTCAAAAAGCACAAGAAATAGGATTTCGACACCCACCATCTCTGATTGTTCTGAAACCGTTTATGTAGTTAGAAACAGATCAGATTAGCATTCCTGCAACATTATTTTGTTGAAATATAATTTGCTCTCTGACAAATTAAGCTAATTGATTGCACCCATTTGGCCCTTTTAATTTATAGGATTCATATAATATTCAAGAATTGTAGTACCTAACATCCGATTTGGGCTAAACTTTTTTCTAACAATGAGGAAAGAAGTGGTCAAAAGCCATCCACGGACCCCCCCACACCAATCCCACCTGAACAACAAGTATATAGTATCAGTTCTCTATGTATGGAGCTGCGGTTTGGAGTATTGTTTCTTCATCCTATGTAATGTATTTCCCCTGTTCAGAGAAATTAGTCATTGAAGTTGTTGGGTTTCAATTAGCTTAATTTCTCAGAGATCACATTTTATTTTAACAAAATAAAGTTGCACGAATGCTTATCTTATCTGTTTCTAACTACAGAAACAATTTCAGAACAATCTGAGATTGTGGTTGTCATTGCTCGCGGAACATAATTACAGATAATATGTTGACTGCAAATTGGTCGCAAGAAGCCCAAACAGATATAATATTTGACTAAAACATAATCATTTCAAACCTAGCTTACATTTGTATGTGATCACATCTCTCTGTTATGTGTGGGAATACTTGGGACCAGATTTCCAAAATTAGAATCACTTGGAGCAACTTTCCTGGTGTTTTTACAGTCTTATGTCCAATAATTGTATTTTATTTATTTTACCAACAAAAAAAAACAAATATATACACTATCGGTCAGGGTTGTTCTTTATTTTTTTACTATTTTCTACATTGTAGAATAATAGTGAAGACATCAAAACTATGAAATAACACATATGGAATCATGTAGTAACCAAAAAAAAGTGTTAAACAAATCAAAATGTATGTTATATTTGAGATTCTTCAAATACCCACCCTTTGCCTTGATGACAGCTTTGCACACTCTTGGCATTCTCTCAACCAGCTTCATGAGGTAGTCACCTGGAATGCATTTCAATTAACAGGTGTGCTTTCTTAAAAGTTAATTTGTGGAATTTCTTTCCTTCTTAATACGTTTGAGACAATCAGTTGTGTTGTGACAAGGTAGGGGGGTATACAGAAGATAGCCATATTTGGTAAAAGACCAAGTCCATATTATGGCAAGAACAGCTCAAATAAACAAAGAGAAATGACAGTCCATCATTACTTTAAGACATGAAGGTCAGTCAATCCGGAACATTTCAATAACTTTTAAAGTTTCTTCAAGTGCAGTCGCAAAAACCATCAAGCGCTATGATGAAACTGGCTCTCATGAGGACCGCCACAGGAATGGAAGACCCAGAGATACCTCTGCTGCAGAGGATAAGTTCATTAGAGTTACCAGCCTCAGAAATTGCAGCCCAAATAAATGCTTCAGAGTTCAAGTAACAGACACATCTCAACATCAACTGTTCAGAGGAGACTGTGTGAATCACGGTCGAATTTCTGCAAAGAAACCACTACTAAAGGACACCAATAAGAAGAGACTTGCTTGGGCCAAGAAACACGAGCAATGGACATTAGACCGGTGGAAATGTGTCCTTTGGTCTGGAGTCCAAATTGGAGTTTTGGGTGCAACGGCCGTGTCTTTGTGAGATGCGGTGTTGGTGAACAGATGATCTCTGCATGTGTATTTCCCACCGTAAAGCATGGAGGAGGAGGTGTTATGTTGTGGGGGTGCTTTGCTGGTGTCACTGTCTGGTGTCACTAGTTGCGATCCGGTGTTAAGGTCCAGTGATTCAGTTATTCCGGCAGAAAATCCGATGTTCTGGGTGAAAACCGCTAACGGTGGCTAATAGCAAGTAGCTAGTTAGCTGGCTAGCTAGTTTCAACTGGAGATTCTAGATAAAAGGTGAGTAAATAATAGAATCCGTTCCACATTGAGTGAGGCGGGTTGCAGGAAACCTACGCCATCTTGGATAAAAGATGCTTAAACCACATCAGGAGACCAGTTTTGAGGTCTGGGAAAATTCAGATACATTTACATTTTGGTGTGTAAATTACCCTTTAATTCAAGTGTGCAACTAGCAAGAGGCTGTTGTCTAGCAGTGTTTTTGTAGTGCACATGTGATGGTAGAGTTTGCAAAACAAATACCCCCTGTATTGATGAAAATAATCACGATATCATTCTGCCAGGTAAGCATAGGCTACTTTGTAGTTAACATTTAATTGAGAAGGTTTTTGGGAAAGCCTTTCCATCTACCAGAAGACTGTTTTCATTAGCATCATAGCTAATGGCTACAAAGTGGTAGACGTGTGCACCACATACACACACACACAGGGGCATTCTCGTTGCTTCTTCAGAAAGTTGCAGGAAATACGAATCACTGAGGCATTCTGTTCATGTCTTATGATAAACTTGGGCAAAATATTCAATTTTCAATACATGTTTGAATATTGTTGAATTCCGTTTTAATGCCTGGATTTCATGAGGGCCCTAAATGTCATATTTGGATCAGAATGAGGCTCTCAACTACCTACTGTTCCTGCAGTGATGATTCACCATCTTCATCGAATGTTTTCATAATTTATCTGCAGATAATCGCCAAAAAGCCTACCAGTAGCCTATGCAAATTAGGGACCCAAACGAACAACTCTCTCACGGATGCGATTCGGTAGGCTACACTGACAGACTGACGAGAGTCATTCATTTAAGCGTCACTGTTTGGCATTCTAGGAAAGTAAACCTAAGAAATCCTTTGGTTTACTTGTTCCGATGCGATACCATAGACATATAATCACATTGCATGATTTATGAATGGCAAAGGGATATAGGGTATCGACTTTATTCAGTCAGTTCGACCCCTTTTATAAACTAATCAACACTTGCTGTTCAGTTGTCAATCAACGCACAGTAAACAGCCTACAATGCGCCACGACTCCGCGTGGCTGGCTATGTGAAACACGCAAAAAATAAATGAATGTGTCAGAAAACAATAATTAGGCTAAGTCGTAGATTTCGACTCATCTTTAACACTTACATTACATGGGACATGCAAATTCACAAGCATCATGCTTTCTCTCCCTCCTCCGTGTAAAGAAATTCAACTGCAACCAGAGATATGTATATAATGACAAAATGTATGTCTCCGCCCTAACAATGGGAGTCATTGTCCCAAAGGCGGGAAGGTAGGCGACAAGCTTTGGTTCAAAATAAATCCATAGAAACGCATTGGGCAGATTTTGGCGAGAATGAAACCTCTCGCTTCACCTCTTCCTCTCTGCTGCGTTCCCCTGTCATCGCTTGCTTTGTAACTGACAGGCGCCTATTCTATCAATAGATTGCTAGAAGATGCATATCGTTCATTCTAGCGGGAGAGGGCTCGAGGGACTAGCGAATTGAAACTTTTAAATCAAAAGTTGCCTAGTTAAAGGTGCAATATGCTGAAATTGCTCCGCAATTTCCTGGTTGCTAAAATTCAAATAGTTCACCTAATATCAGTTTATGTGACAAAAACGAACAATGTACAATGTAGAGCGTCATTGTACCATCTAAACCGCTGTTAAATATATTTTCAATAACCAAAAATATTGTATTTTCAGCTGGTGTAGAAAACCAAAAGTAAAAGATGCAAAAACTAAACTAAAGAACGGGAAGCATAGAAATAGCATACATAGAACAGATCTACAAATTCTTTTAGACTTGCTTTCAACGAGAATGACAGATCTATAACTCACATTTCTATGTGAATTTGGTCGGGTTGCCCAAAAAGTTACATATTGCAGCTTTAATATTAAGTGGAAAATGTATCCGGTTGAAAATGAGTCTAACCAGCTGATTAGCCGACGCTAATGAAAAACACTGCTTTGACCTGACAGTTTATCGTGACACAACAACCAACCTTGGGTACAATAAAGAAATTCAGCCAGTAGCCTACATTTTATAAGCCCACAGCTGTGGAAAACTTCTCAAACAATAAGTCAATGATAAAGATGAACAGCTATCTCAATTTCAAAATGATTATTTGTAGTAAAAAATGAAGCTGTGAAAACAATCAAAACCATAGTTGAGTTTCTATTGAAAGAGTTTTAGGACAAAGCTAGAACCTAAATAAGGGAGGAGTGAGGTGCAGCCCCAGGACTATTTGAATGATTTAATGCAGCTTGGAACTGAGTTACAGTAAATTGGTGGCAATGGGCCACAATGCCGTTCTTCACATCTGGGTCTCCTTCCTCTCTAATGTGTGCCACAAATTATGAGTCAAACAGTGTGGTTGAAGTTGTACACAGGAGTATGACAGTGAAATGTCTTCTTAACGTGATGTTGTTATAATCCTTTCTCTCACCAGCAATAACACAATTAGGGTGGGTGGGTGGTGGGCTGGCGGAGGAGACCATCAGTGGGAGTTAGCTATGGTCAACAAGGATTTGCTGTGCGCTACAGAACAGGCTCTGTGGTGGTACTGCTGCTTGAATACCCCATCTGAGTGAGCAGTCTAGCAAAGGAATGTCCTCCTCATTCGGCTCACTGCTGTGGCATGAAAAGGTCATGGACTACAAGGCTGACAGACATAAACAGTGTCATGACTCCACCTGATGATACATTATTTTCTAGACTTTATTTCATATCTAGCCTATGTTTGTAGCTTAATGTAGGTGGTAAGCGTATGCAAACACTGTTAGGCTAGGCTATTTGTTAGAAAAATGCAATATGTTAGCTATGATGGGAGAGAGAATATTGGACACAGCTGGCTGAGTGTGACAAGGGGTTTTGTAAAGTCAAGTTGGCTGGTTGTGATAAGGTTTGTAGTAGCTGCATCCGTTTCATCCGCCCATTTCGTGGCAATCCATAATACAGTACTTTACAGCACAGCATTGAACTGTTTCTCAATAATACTGGCTATAATGTCAACAAGTTGTCAAAACCATTTCTGGAATACAATAACAATGAGCTGTTTGCAAGCTGACAACATAATTTGCACGTTCACCTAAAATGGCTATTAAACACACAGCAAGGGCTGCCTACATGTTTCCATCCCAAGGAACGTTTTTATGCAGCAAAGGCATTAGAACAGAACATCCACCAAAGCTCCTAGTGTAGCTGTGCCTCTTCTTACCAAACACAGTCCAGTAGCTAGCTAGCAAGCAAGAGTAGGCTAACTAGCTAAATATCTGAACATAATCTGATTCACATTGTCAAGCTAACTAACTAGCAAACAATCTTAGCATTAGCAGTTAGCGTGCTAGCTAGCTATCATTACCCATATTGACAGCGCCATTGTAAACTGTTTAGGGTGGAAAACAGTTAACTATGTGACAACAAAAGTTTAATCAATTGTGTCTGCAATATTATAAAAGGTTCCTATAACAATAGCATGGAAAATGTATGTATCCGTGTTTTTATTAGCTATTACCTTGCTGGCAAACCCGCTAGGTAAAGTTAGCTATTACTGCTAATGTCGGGTGTCTGGACGTTTTTTTTTTTTTCAGGAAAGAAATCCTAAACCATTGCTCTAAAGTGTTTGTTCTCTAGCAAATAGCTATCAAATCTACATTATCCCATTCAAATAGACAGTTGATACAATCAATGACAGATTGCACTCACTTTATTATGATAGTTTCTTTTCTCCTGTTATTTCTCCTTGTTTCCTGATTTCTTGGTATTCCTCTTTTCTTTTGCTCGGCTGCCGGAGCTGGGATTCGGGAGGGGTTTCCGCTCTGGCTCTGTACGGGTCTGGTCTAGCATAGGGTTATGACGTGTGTCTGTAAAATACTGTGCGTTTTAGAAAGAGATATAAATTGTTAAATTACACAGCTCTGATGTTGATATCCATGCAAGCCCCAACGTCCATCACATCACACACTCACAAATCTTACGGTATACAGCTTCACTGTGCTCCATATGTGCCCCTCTCTCCTCCCCACTCCTATGACTTCTTGTGTTTTTAGGGTGAGAAAACAAACATATCAATAGCTATTCAATAGGCTACAGTCCACTCGCAGAGTTTATGACAAAATTGTATGGAGGCATTTGTACAGGTAGCCTAGTGGTTAATGGCGTTGGGCCAGTAACCGAAAGGTCGCTGGTTCGAATCCCTGAGCTGACTAGGTGAAAAATCTGGCGATGTGTCTGTCCATGAGCAAGAAACGTAACCCTAATTGCTCCTGTAAATCGCTCTGGATAAGATAGTCTGCTAAATGACTAAAATGTACAGTAGGGGGGCCTACTGTAATGAATTCTTATCAATCATAATTGATAAGGAACAAACTAAGAGTTTCAACCTATTACTTGGTGTGAGGGTCTTATCAGTTACAAGTTTCTTATCAATTATAACTAATAGCCTTATGTTACCACTATCAGTTGTATTTACATTTACATTTTAGTAATTTAGCAGACGCTCTTATCCAGAGCGACTTACAGTTTTAGTGAGTGCATCCATTGTTCATACTGTATGAGACTAAAGTCGACTAAAGTCTCATACACTACATACACTATAAATAAGTCCCCAAGGGTTCCCAAACTGGGTTGGGACTGGGACCATATATATGTAACGTTTTTTTTTCTTTCTCTCAGTCTGATCTCAACTTTGAACAACCATTTCTTATGTTGAGCAGAGCATCCACCAAAGGATTTCCTAACTCATATTGTTGTATGGTATTGATCCTTTCCACGTTTTCTGGCAAGGTGATCGATCGTCAGAGCCTGTGACAATGACATAGGTGGCAAGGCCCTGAGGTGAGAAGTTTTGAAAACATTACTCCATGAGTCTGTCTTTATGTTACACATTTACATTTTAGTCATTTAGCAGACGCTCTTATCCAGAGTGACTTACAGTTAGTGAATACACATATATTTTTTTTCATACTGGTCCTCTGTGGGAATTGAACCCACAACCATGCTCTATCAACTGAGCTACATCCCTGCCGGCCATTCCCTCCCCTACCCTGGACAACGCTAGGCCAATTGTGCGCTGCCCATGAGTCTCCCGGTCGCGGCCGGCTGCGACAGAGCCTGGATTCGAACCAGGATCACTAGTGGCACAGCTAGCACTGCGATGCAGTGCCTTAGACCACTGCGCCACTCAGGAGAGCACACCACACCAAGTCTATTTGCTCTTAATATCAGATATTATTCAAAACATTTGAGGTGTGCTTGATTTACGTTCGATCCCCGGGACCACCCATACGTAAAAATTTAAGCACGCATGACTGTAAGTCGCTTTGGATAAAAGCGTCTGCTAAATGGCATATTATTATTATTATTATTATTATTATTATTATTATTATTTACATTGGAGTTTGCACTTCTGGGACTATTTCATTGGTTCCATTGTACACGGCACAGCTAATTCAAGTGCAGCTAAAATTATTGTTATTAGTCAATTAAATTGAAGTTATGTCTATTATGAAGTAATTAAGTTATATCTGTCTCTACCAACGGGAATGGACAACTTTGTTTCCTGGTTTGAGCACCACTGGTCTGTTTTTTCAGGCTGCAATCAATTCTGTATCCTCCAGATGAGGCTGTTTCCTATCATTTTACAATATTAGTCATTATTTCAGTCTGTGTATATGGTGTCAATAATGTGTTGGTTACAGTATAAACTGCACTCTGTTCGTTCACAGTTTAGATTTCTGTGTACTCTATTTCAGAAATGCTCGTTTGTAGCCTATTCACATGCATACTTAATGAATGTACACAATTCGTGAAGAACCCCTATTTAATAAACTAAAAATATTCTAAAGCAAGTAAAGTGAAACATTGTTAGAACAATGTTGTTATGAGTGGGAGGCTACGGCTGCTCTGCTGTAAAACGGCACCTGCTGCTATAGCCTGAACAGCCGCTAGTGGTCACTATTTACCATCAAAACAGGTCGACCACTAGCCACTGTTCAGGCTACTTGGTGCTTTCAAGACAACAAAGAACTCTGGAAAAAACGAGGTCAAATCATGACGTCAGTGATCTTCAGATCGGAAAGTCGGAGCTCTAGAAAGATGCCCGAGTTTCCGACTTGGAATTCGAGTTGGATGACCGTTCAAAACGATGTTTCCCAGTCGGAGCTAGTTTTTTTTCGAGTTCTCAGTTGTCTTGAACGCACTGAAGTCGGAAGTCGGAGATTTTGAACGCGGAAACCGCTGCTACTGATCCGCAAACGAAATATGATTAATGTATTACACAATCTGTTGAAAAGTCTGTGCCAACACTGTCTGTTGCTATTTTCCATGTTGTTTCCTATAGAGATCCTGGTGACCTTAATTATACGTACGTACACTACAGTAGGAGCACATGTGAAAATCAACAGGGAGAAATACACAATCACAGCCTGAACAGCCGCTAGTGGTCGCTATTTACCTGTATTTTCAAACACATTATGGAGATTGCGGCTCACAGTCACAGACTGAAAGAATGACTAATATTATAATTTTACAATATTAGTCATTCTTTCAGTCTGTGACTGACAATTATATGAAACAGTCTCATCTGGAGGATGCAGAATTTATTGCAGCTTGAAAAAAACATACCAGTGGTGATCAAACCAGGAAACAAAGGTATCCATTCCCATTGGTAGAGATGGACATAACTTAATTACTTCATAATAGACATAACTTACATTTCTTTGTTTAACAGTTTAATGGCCTGATGGCCTGGAGATAGAAGATGTTTATCAGTCTCTTGTTCCCAGCTTTGATGCACCTGTACTGTCTCTGCCTTCTAGATGGTAGCAGGGTGAACAGGCAGTGGTTCGGGTGTCTAAGGTCCTTGATGATTTTCTTGGCCTTCCTGTGACACCGGATGCTGTAGATGTCCCGGAGGGCAGGCAGTGTGCCCCCGGTGATGCGTTGGGCTGACCGCACCACCCTCTGGAGAGCCCTGCGGTTGCGGACGATGCAATTACCATACCAGGCGGTGATACAGCCCGACAGGATGCTCTCAATGGTAGATCTAGAAGTTTGTGAGGGTCTTACGGGACAACACACATTTCTTCAGCCTCCTGAGGTTGAAGAAGCACTGTTGCGCCTTCTTCACCACACTGTCTGTGTGAAGAAACCATTTCAGGTCGTCAGTGAGGAACTTCAGAGGAACTTGAGGAAAATATACTCTCTTTGGTGCAGTGTTTATCTATTCACTTACAGCCTAAAGTGTTTTATCTAGCCAGCACGTCGTGCCATTCATAACATAAAGCTTGTGTAATATCAAATCAAATCAATTTTATTTGCCACATGCGCCGAATACAACAGTGAAATGCTTACTTACAAGCCCTGAACAACAATGCAGTTTTAAGAAAAAATAAGTGTTAAGAAAGTATTTACTAAATAAACTGAAGTAAACAATAAATTAATAAATTAATAAAAAGAAGAAAATAGAAAAATAACAAATAATTAAAGATCAACAATAAAAACAGTAACGAGGCTATATACAGGGGGTACCGGTACAGAGTCAATGTGCGGGGGCACAGGTTATGTTTGAAAACCCTGTTCCATATTTAATAGTGCTAAAGTGAATGACTCATAATTTGACCTGTATTAGTGTCACACAAAGGTATCTAGCCCACATGGGCTAAACCCTGTTATTCGTTTCTCTAGAAACGTATTGTATTAAAGTCAAACTAATGCTGTAGATATAGAGCAGATACACATACAAAGGTGTATTCTCTGGGGTCTCTCTCTCTCTCTCTCTCTCTCTACAGCTGAAAGAGGCCGTTGATGCCCTGTCAGTCTCCTGTCAGGCAGATAATGTTAGTGACACATGCAGGGCTCTGTTATATAAATAGCACCTGATCTGGACAGGATCCAGATGTAAACACACACACACACTTACACTTTGTCTCCACCTGCACTCCAAACCGGTGGAGGTCGGTGCTGTTTGCTGTGCTGTCTTTATATTACAGCAAATTGGATGACTGTCATTCATATTCCATTCACCCAGCACAATGTAACGTCGATAGATTTGGGCCACTACATGATACTACAATTTTCCCTATACCCACAATGAGGTTGCTACAGAGAAAAGTTTGAGTAATCAAGGTGACAGACAGTGACACATTCAATACAGCCTTGCACACTTGCCTGCCTGCATCTAGCTGATGTAGGGTGCAGTAGCGGTTCGTGGGTAAAATCACTGGGGAAGGCAGAGAACAAAAAGCCATATTAAAACCTATGTGTTGTGATAATTGCGTTGTTTGCTCTATAACCTGTTAGTTCATATGCCTTTCGACCGTGATATATAGGCCTTAAGGCAGAGACAATAAGAAGACACAGTGGCAGAATAAATTCAACCACATCTTTGTTTCATCACAAAACCGGAGAGCAACCACTGTCCGGTGAAGTCCACAAAGCATATTGCATGTAACAACCAGTTAGTTACATGATCTACGGCATTGTCAAGCAAGTTAATGTATCCGACATTTTCGGACCACTAAACAACTATTGATTTAGAACCACGGAGAGTTACCGCAAGTCGCAAAGAAAACAGGATTTTCCTCCACTTTTCCAGCACCATTTCAACTTCAACATTTCAACATCATCAAATCACCCATGCGTAGTCTAATACAGTGACAACTAAAAGATACCAAAACCAATTTAGTCCAATCAACGTAAGCTAAATACGATGTGGCTGTCCATGGTTCTGATTTCTGTGTGCACGTGTGTGTGTGTGTGCGCGCGTTTGTGCAAGTAGAAAAACATGTTGACTCACCCTACTTGTAGAGAAACGCCAATGCCATCCTCCTCTCTTTCATGTTGAGGAAACGGTCTAGCACTCTGTCATACAGTACACGCTTAGATTTTTTGTTGTTCTAGGCTACCTGGCTAAAATGCTTGCTCACTAGCCTAACTTCCTTTCATTGGCAATGTTAGCTAGTTTACATTAGCCTTCTACATCAAGCTACATATTGAACTTTCATCCTCTCAGGTCAGGGTCACAATTAATTAATGGTTGGATCAGAATCCCTGTTATACAGGTAATCATTGGCCAGTACAGAGAATTAAGTAAAACCACAAGTCCAAATCCCTATCTCCATTCATGGCTAATTTAGCCACCGAAGGACAACAACACAACCAGATGCAACAATTCAAGTTGTTTCTCCCAATGAGGTATGCTCTCGATGCGATGTGATTGGAGTGATGCCAAATCCAAACTGGCTTCCCTTGACACTTTTTTGTTGTTGCGCCAGGACCATTCACAGTTGATCTCACTCAGTTTAGTTTAACGCTGATTGGCTATGGCCAAATGCTAGCTGGCTTCCCTTGCATTCAGAGCTACAGGGCGGCAACTATGTCATACTATTTTGGACCAGACATTTACATTACATTTACATCATTTAGCAGACGCTCTTATCCAGAGCGACTTACAAATTGGTGCATTCACCTTATAGCCAGTGGGATAACCGCTTTACAATGTTTTTGTTTTTTTTTTTGGGGGGGGGGGGGGGGGGGTAAGGGGGGTAGAAGGATTACTTTATCCTATCCCAGGTATTCCTTAAAGAGGTGGGGTTTCAAATGTCTCCGGAAGGTGGTGAGTGACTCTGCTGTCCTGGCGTCTTGGGGGAGCTTGTTCCACCATTGGGGTGCCAGAGCAGCGAACTGTTTTGACTGGGCTGAGCGGGAACTGTGCTTCCGCAGAGGTAGGGGAGCCAGCAGGCCAGAGGTGGATGAACGCAATGCCCTCGTTTGGGTGTAGGGACTGATCAGAGCCTGAAGGTACGGAGGTGCCTTTCCCCTCACAGCTCCGTAGGCAAGCACCATGGTCTTGTAGCAGATGCGAGCTTCAACTGGAAGTGTGCGGAGGAGCGGGGTGACATGAGAGAACTTGGGAAGGTTGAACACCAGACGGGCTGCGGCATTCTGGATGAGTTATAGGGGTTTAATGGCACAGGCAGGGAGCCCAGCCAACAGCGAGTTGCAGTAATCCAGACGGGAGATGACAAGTGCCTGGATTAGGACCTGTTCCGCTTCCTGTGTAAGGCAGGGTCGTACTCTCCGAATGTTGTAGAGCATGAACCTACAGGATCGGGTCACCACCTTGATGTTAGCGGAGAACGACAGGGTGTTGTCCAGGGTCACGCCAAGGCTCTTCGCACTCTGGGAGGAGGACACAACTGAGTTGTCAACCGTGATGGCGAGATCATGGAATGGGCAGTCCTTCCCCGGGAGGAAGAGCAGCTCCGTCTTGCCAAGGTTCAGCTTGAGGTGGTGATCCGTCATCCATACTGATATGTCTGCCAGACATGCAGAGATGCGATTCGCCACCTGGTTATCAGAAGGAGGAAAGGAGAAGATGAGTTGTGTGTCGTCTGCGTAGCAATGATAGGAGAGGCCATGTGAGGATATGACAGAGCCAAGTGACTTGGTGTATAGCGAGAATAGGAGAGGGCCTAGAACTGAGCCCTGGGGGACACCAGTGGTGAGAGCACGTGGTGCAGAGACAGCTTCTCGCCACGCCACTTGGTAGGAGTGACCAGTCAGGTAGGACGCAATCCAAGAGTGAGCCACGCCGGAGATGCCCAGCTCGGAGAGGGTGGAGAGGAGGATCTGATGGTTCACAGTATCAAAGGCAGCAGACAGGTCTAGAAGGACAAGAGCAGAGGAGAGAGAGTTAGCTTTAGCAGTGCGGAGAGCCTCCGTGACACAGAGAAGAGCAGTCTCAGTTGAATGACCAGTCTTGAAACCTGACTGGTTTGGATCAAGAAGGTCATTCTGAGAGAGATAGCAAGAGAGTTGGCTAAAGACGGCACGCTCAAGAGTTTTGGAGAGAAAATAAAGAAGGGATACTGGTCTGTAGTTGTTGACATCAGAGGGATCAAGTGTTGGTTTTTTGAGAAGGGGTGCAACTCTCGTTCTCTTGAAGACGGAAGGGACATAGCCAGCGGTCAAGGATGAGTTGATCAGCGAGGTGAGGTAAGGGAGAAGGTCACCGGAGATGGTCTGGAGAAGAGAGGAGGGGATAGGGTCAAGTGGGCAGGTTGTTGGGCGGCCGGCCGTCACAAGTCGCAAGATTTTATCTGGAGAGAGAGGGGAGAAAGAAGTCAAAGCATAGGGTAGGGCAGTGTGAGCAGGACCAGCAGTGTCATTTGACTTAACAAACGAGGATCGGATGTCGTCAACCTTCTTTTCAAAATGGTTGACGAAGTCATCCACAGAGAAGGAGGAGGGGGGAGGGGGAGGAGGATTCAGCAGGGAGGAGAAGGTGGCAACGAGCTTCCTAGGGTTAGAGGCAGATGCTTGGAATTTAGAGTGGTAGAAAGTGGCCTTAGCAGCAGAAACAGATGAAGAAAATGTAGAGAGGAGGGAGTGAAAAGATGCCAGGTCCGCAGGGAGTCTAGTTTTCCTCCATTTCCGCTCGGCCGCCCGGAGCCCTGTTCTGTGAGCTCGCAATGAGTCATCAAGCCACGGAGATGGAGGGGAGGACCGAGCCGGCCGGGAGGATAGGGGACATAGAGAGTCAAAGGATGCAGAAAGGGAGGAGAGGAGGGTTGAGGAGGCAGAATCAGGAGATTGGAGGGAGAAGGATTGAGCAGAGGGAAGAGATGATAGGATGGAAGAGGAGAGAGTACGAAGGTTGCGACGGCACATTACCATCTGAGTAGGGGAAGAGTGAGTAGTGTTGGAGGAGAGCGAGAGAGAAAAGGATACAAAGTAGTGGTCGGAGACATGGAGGGGAGTTGCAGTGAGATTAGTAGAAGAACAGCATCTAGTAAAGATGAGGTCAAGCGTATTGCCTGCCTTGTGAGTAGGGGGGGACGGTGAGAGAGTGAGGTCAAAAGAGGAGAGGAGTGGAAAGAAGGAGGCAGAGAGAAATGAGTCAAAGGTAGACGTAGGGAGGTTGAAGTCCCCCAGAACTGTGAGGGGTGAGCCATCCTCAGGAAAGGAATTTATCAAGGCGTCAAGCTAATTGATGAACTCTCCAAGGGAACCTGGAGGGCGATAAATGACAACGATGTTAAGCTTAAATGGGCTAGTGACTGTGACAGCATGGAATTCAAATGAGGAGATAGACAGATGGGTCACGGGAAAAATATAGAATGTCCACTTGGGAGAGATGAGGATTCCTGTGCCACCACCCCGCTGACCAGATGCTCTCGGGGTATGCGAGAACACATGGTCAGACGAGGAAAGAGCAGTAGGAGTAGCAGTGTTTTCAGTGGTAATCCATGTTTCCGTCAGCGCCAAGAAGTCGAGGGACTGGAGGGTAGCATAGGCTGAGAATACATGGCCTACATGGCCAGACAGCATCAGATACATGGCCTACACATACAGAGACAGAGGGGTGCTGTTTCGCTCGCTCGGATGCTTTCTCCAGTGAGATAAATTCAGCCTCTTGTGAATTGAAGGAAAATTATGAAACACAGAGAGATAAAAGAAACATTATTTTATATATATATATTTTTTTCAATTTTTGGGGAAGCCTGGCTGCCCTTGGCATCCATGAATACACACCACTGCTAGGGTGCAATCATTAGTCCACACAGTTGCAAACAACAGTTTCTATTGGACAAATACAAGTATGTTTATCACTGTTTCGTTCCATTTGCTTGCGTTTAAGAAATGTTTTCAACAGAATCGGCGGAATGAATACAACCCTGATCACCCGCAAACACAGTTCACTTTCACAGCAGCCACATACAAACAGCATGATCACTTTGCTTGTTGTATACTGTAATTCCTTCTTGCATTCACGCGCTCTACCCCTTTCACCTTTTCCCTTTGCTTGTGAACTTTAGTGCACAACACAACAGTTGTCTGTGACCAGGCGACAAAACCTTTCCAAGTCAAACCTTCCATACCTTCTAACCACTACACACAGCCTACATCATTGTCACCATATTAGCAAATGTCATAGTCAACATACACTACCGGTCAAAAGTTTTAAAACACCTACTCATTCAAGGGCTTTTCTTGATTTTTTACTATTTTCTACATTGTAGAATAATATTGAAGACATCAAAACTATGAAATAACACATATGGAATCATGTAGTAACCAAAAAGGTGTTAAACAAATCAAAATATATTTTATATTTGTGATGCGTGATTTGAAGGAGTCAGGCGCAGGAGGGTAAATCACAGTATACAGAGTTTATTCCGTAATCCAGCGTAACCATGCACATGGGGAAAATACCCCGTCAATACAAAATACTGAGCTCAACCGAGCTACTAATCCTCACAATGAACAATCACTCACAAGGACAAGGGGGGCAGAGGGAACACTTAAACACATACTAATGAGGGGAATATGAACCAGGTGTGTGTAATTGACAAGACAAGACAAATGGAATGATGAGATATGGAGCGGCAGTGGCTAGAAGGCCGGTGACAATGAACGCCGAAGCCTGCCCGAAAAAGGAGGAGAGGCAGCTTCGGAGGAAGTCGTGACAATATTTGAAATTCTTCAAATACCCACCCTTTGCCTTGATGACAGCTTTGCACACTCTTGGCATTCTCTCAACCAGCTTCATGAGGTAGTCACCTGGAATGCATTTCAATTAACAGGTGTGCCTTCTTAAAAATTAATTTGTGCAATTTTTTTTTTCTTAATGTGTTTGAGCCAATCAGTTGTGTTGTGACAAGGTAGTATACAGAAGATAGCCCTATTTGGTAAAATACCAAGTCCATATTATGGCAAGAACAGCTCAAAAAGCAAAGAGAAACGACAGTCCATCATTACTTTAAGACATGAAGGTCAGTCAATACGGAACATTTCAAGAACTTTGAAAGTTTCTTCAAGTGCAGTCGCAAAAACCATCAAGCGCTGTGATGAAACTGGCTCTCATGAGGACCACCACAGGAATGGAAGACCCAGAGTTACCTCTGCTGCAGAGGATAAGTTCATTAGAGTTACCAGCCTCAGAAATTGCAGCCCAAATAAATGCTTCACAGAGTTCAAGTAACAGACACATCTCAACATCAACTGTTCAGAGGAGACTGTGTGAATCAGGCCTTCATGGTCGAATTGCTTTAAAGAAACCACTACTAAAGGACACCAATAATAGGAAGAGACTTGCTTGGGCCAAGAAACACGAGCAATGGACATTAGACCAGTGGAAATGTGTCCTTTGGTCTGGAGTCCAAATTGGAGATTTTTGGTTCCAACCGCCATGTCTTTGTGAGACGCGGTGTGGGTGAACAGATGATCTCCGCATGTGTATTTCCCACCCTAAAGCATAGAGGAGGAGGTGTTATGGTGTGGGGGCGCTTTTCTGGTGACACTGTCTGTGATTGATTTAGAATTCAAATCAAATCAAATCAAATGTTATTTGTCACATACACGTGTTTAGCAGATGTTATTGTGGGTGTAGCGAAATGCTTGTGCTTCTAGCTCCAACAGTGCAGTAATATCTAACAAGTAATATCTAACAATTTCACAACATATACCCTATACACACAAATCTAGTAAGGAATGGAATTTAAGAATATATACATATATGGACAAGCAATGACAGAGCGGCATGGACTAAGATACAGTAGAATATTATAGAATAGAATACAGTATATACATATGAGATGAGTAGCGCAAGATATGTAAACATTATTAAGGTGACTAGTGTTCCATTTCTTAAAGTGGCCAGTGATTTCAATAGGCAGCAGCAGCCTCTAATGTGCTAGTGATGGCTATTTAACAGTCTGATGGCCTTGAGATAGAAGCTGTTTTTCATTCTCTCGGTCCCAGCTTTGATGCACCTGTACTGACCTCACCTTCTGGATGATAGCGGGGTGAACAGGCAGTGGCTCGGGTGGTTGATGTCCTTGGTGATCTTTTTGGCCTTCCTGTGACATCGGGTGCTGTAGGTGTCTTGGAGGGCGGGTAGTTTGCCCCTGGTAATGCGTTCGGCAGACCGCACCACTCTCTGGAGAGCCCTGCGGTTGCGGGCGGTGCAGTTGCCGTACCAGGCGGTGATACAGCCCGACAGGATGCTCTCAATTGTGCATCTGTAAAAGTTTGTGAGGGTTTTAGGTGCCAAGCCAAATTTCTTTAGCCTCCTGAGGTTGAAGAGGCTCTGTTGCGTGTGTGGACCATTTCAGTTTGTCAGTGATGTGTACGCCAAGGAACTTGAAGCTTTCCACCTTCTCTGCGGTCCTGTCGATGTGGATAGGGGGGTGCACCCTCTGCTGTTTCCTGAAGTCCACGATTATCTTCTTTGTTTTGTTGACGTTGAGTGAGAGGTTATATTCCTGGCACCACACTCCCAGAGCCCTCACCTCCTCCCTGTAGGCGGTCTCGTCATTGTTGGTAATCAAGCCTACTACTGTTGTGTCGTCTGCAAACTTGATGATTGAGTTGGAGGCATGCTTGGCCACGCAGTCATGGGTGAACAGGGAGTACAGGAGGGGGCTGAGCAGGCACCCTTGTGGGGCCCCAGTGTTGAGGATCAGCGAAGTGGAGATGTTGTTTCCTAACTTCACCACCTGGGGGCGGCCCGTCAGGAAGTCCAGGACCCAGTTGCACAGGGAGGGGTTCAGACCCAGGGCCTCGAGCTTAATGATGAGCTTGGAGGGTACTATGTATATTTCATAGTTTTGATGTCTTCATTATTATTCTTCAATGTAGAAAATAGTAAAAATAAAGAAAAACCCTTGAATGAGTAGGTGTTCTAAAAATGTTGACCGGTAGTGTAGCTACTATAACTAACAAGTTAGTAAACCCGCTACAATCATGCAGTACAGTGTACAGCAAGCAGTTTAGCTGTTACACCAGCGGGCCCAGGTGCAAATAAATTAATAAAACCAAAAGCTTACCTTCACATGGAAGAGTTCCAGTGTTGGATAGCCATAGCCAGCTAGCTAACGTAACATCCCTCTCTGTTTGAGCCGGGTGTTTGAGTAGGCTAAACTAGCTAGCTGCATTCGTTAGCTAAGTAAGTGAAAGTGAAAGTGAAAAAGATACAACAAAATATAGCTAGCTCTCTCTTTCTTGCTTCTCCTTCATTTTTGAATAAATTAATTTGTTCAAAACTGTTCAACTATTGTCTTTCTCTCTCTTTGAGTCAACTACTCACCAAATGTTATGCGCTGCAGTGCTAGCTAGCTTTGGTTTATGCTTTCAGTACTAGATTAATTCTCTGATCCTTTGATTGGGTGGACAACATGTCAGTTCATGCTGCAATAGCTCTGATAGGTTGGAGGATGTCCTCTGGAAGTTGTCATAATTACTGTGTAAGTTTATGGAAGGAGAACCATTCCTTGGTTTTGTATTGAAGTCAATGTACCCAGAGGAGGCAGAAGCTATCTGTCCTCCGGCTACACCATGGTGCTACCCCAGAGAGTCCTGTTGAGGCTACTGTAGACCTTTATTGCAAAACAGTGTGTTTAAACAAATAATTTGGTGACGTGAATATATTTAGCATAGTTTTATCTAAAAAGTATAACTTTTTAAATGTTTCACTATTTTATTTTTCTGAAATTCACTGAGGATGATGGTCCTCCCCTTCCTCCTCTGAGGAGCCTCCACTGCTTCACACTAAGATACAGAAGTTACAGAATCATATCTCACAAGTCAGTATCTGTCATCTTATCAATCAGTGTCACAAGAATTTTGTTATCTCAATGGTTGAAGTCAAACACTTCTTAAATCTTTGAATAATTCCCAGAGGTGTAAATCTCTAGTTTAAATAAATTAAACAAAGACCCAATTCTGCAATGGTCAGCCTTTATTCATTGAGAGCGCTCTGCCACAAAATGGAAGTACACTCTTTTTATACATACACGTCAGAGGAAAAATCCCACCCCGCTTTAGGCGGGCTGTATTTTTTCCACTGTACACATATAAATCATTATCATATCCTGCAACATGTTTCATACTCTCTTCCAAGCCTAACGGTTTCCTCCCCTCCCCGCCCCATTCAGCCAAAAGCATATCTAAAGCTATTATATTCTGCCATGCCAGAATAGCTAGAAAAACAATAATAAGATTTCCCTGAGACTTCAAACGGAAGATATTTCACTCGTCGGGACTGTAACATCCGCTTGGTTGATCACTACCCGGAAAGCCACTAATGGATCTTCACAACATTTGCGGTCAAATCCAATGTACCACAAGCCCTCATCTGTTTTAGCGTAATTCAGACTTTTAGACAGTACTTACCCTTATATGGGTCGCACTGCCATTTCTGGTAATTCCCTACTTTCACAATACTCCACCTGTCCTTGAACTGTGTATGGAGATTCACATATCCCCACCTCTCGGTATGAGCAACTACATGGTCCCAGGATGTACATAGTGACATATATATCTCCCATCCCTTATGATATGACCAGCCAGTAGTCCCCAACTCCCCAACTGGTCCGCAAAGACCTCAAAGGTGATGTCCTTTCCTACAGTCACTAGTACTTCGCCTTTCCCCACGTCAAGCTGTCTTTTCTGCCTGCTTTTCTCTTCCCCAGACATGTCCTTACTAACTTGAGTTAGGTTAACTACTACTTCTGGCGGGTCAGGCGGGTTTGAGTGTGCTAGGAGTATGGCCCCTACAGTCAGACAGCTACCTACCGTCAGGAGACTTCTGGCGGGTCCCCACCCATTGCTTTACCTTCTATCGAACTCACATAGGGATGATCAGACAGGGTAAGGGAATCTTCGTTAAGGAGCCAACCCCCGAGCCCTAGTGGTGATCGGTTCTTTCTCCTAACTCTGTGTTTGTTCGTCAGGTGGGCTGGGTTTACCTTTTTGCAGTGTGTGACATGCACCCAGGTGGATCTTTCCGCAATTCTTACAGCGAAGGCCGTCATCAACAGGACCTGATATGGACCTTCCCAACGGGGCTGCTTCCAGTCTTTCTTCTTTAAGGATTGGATCCACACCCAGTCACCTGGTTGGATAGAGTGGGTTACCTTCTCCTTTAGTTCTCCTGTGGGGCACAAAATCTTTGACATACGGGTTTGGTTAACGAACAGTCTCCTCATGTGTTCTGCTAATGTATCTTCTGCCTCTATGTCTGCCTGTTCTAGTCTACCTAACTCGGGCATTCTATATGGTCTCCCAAAAACTTTCTCGAAGGGGGATAACCCATCTTTATCTGGGGTTGCTCTAATGGTGATCAACACTATTGGTAGGCATTGTACCCAATTTCTTCCCTTCACCCCGTGATAACTCTATAAAATCAATTTCCAATTGCTGGACTGGATATTTTGCCAGGGGATATTCCCCCTGGGGTGCTCTCTGTCTACCTTGGTGATTATTCCGTACACAGATGACACATCTGGAACAAAACATTTTTTTTTTGTAATTCGTTATACCCTAGGCCACAAAGTGTTTCCTAAGTGTTTCCTAAGTGTTTCCTAACCTGTTCCTACACTACCAAAGTGTTCCTTACCTGCTCTACCATCCCTCCTGTTGATACATGGCTTTGCCCATGTATCAATATTGCTGCATATCTAAACAGATATGTTGGTAATATGGGTAATTTACCTTGATGCCAAATCCCTTTTAAGTATTCCTCTCCACAGTATCTGCTACCCTCATCCAGATGTACCCC
This sequence comes from Coregonus clupeaformis, assembly GCF_020615455.1. Taxonomy (NCBI): domain Eukaryota; kingdom Metazoa; phylum Chordata; class Actinopteri; order Salmoniformes; family Salmonidae; genus Coregonus; species Coregonus clupeaformis. The sequence continues at coordinate 25,259,925 of NC_059200.1, forward strand.
GGGAAATGAATTAGCTCTCCAATTCAATTTCCGACAATACCTATCCGTGGATGGGCTGTGCTGATCTCCATTCACAATGTTTACCCAATCAGTGATCCTCTTACCCTTGGATACCCACTGGCCCTTATCTTTCCAGTCCTCTGCTGGCTCCTTTGCTAGGGACACGTGGGCTCCATCTCTCCCTAAACAGTCTCTGACTTTGGGGCCCTAGTTCCACTTCCACTGCTGCGTGGGTGTTGTCATAGTGAAACCATTTCAGTGCTACAGTTCTTTTTTTCTTTTCTTATTTTTTTCTTTTTTTTGGGGGGGTAGATCAGCTTAATATTGCAGATAGATTGTAACTTCCATCAATGTAATTGTCCGCATCACTTCCAATCCCCCATGTTTTTTTATATATATATATATATATATATATATATATATATATATATATATATACATATATATATATACATACAGTGGGGAGAACAAGTATTTGATACACTGCCGATTTTGCAGGTTTTCCTACTTACAAAGCATGTAGAGGTCTGTAATTTTTATCATAGGTACACTTCAACTGTGAGAGATGGAATCTAAAACAAAAATCCAGAAAATCACATTGTATGATTTTTAAGTAATTAATTTGCATTTTATTGCATGACATAAGTATTTGATACATCAGAAAAGCAGTACTTAATATTTGGTACAGAAACCTTGGTTTGCAATTACAGAGATCATACGTTTCCTGTAGGTCTTGACCAGGTTTGCACACACTGCAGCAGGGATTTTGGCCCACTCCTCCATACAGACCTTCTCCAGATCCTTCAGGTTTCGGGGCTGTCGCTGGGCAATACAGACTTTCAGCTCTCTCCAAAGATTTTCTATTGGGTTCAGGTCTGGAGACTGGCTAGGCCACTCCAGGACCTTGAGATGCTTCTTACGGAGCCACTCCTTAGTTGCCCTGGCTGTGTGTTTCGGGTCGTTGTCATGCTGGAAGACCCATCCACGACCCATCTTCAATGCTCTTACTGAGGGAAGGAGGTTGTTGGCCAAGATCTCGCGATACATGGCCCCATCCATCCTCCCCCTCAATACGGTGCAGTCGTCCTGTCCCCTTTGCAGAAAAGCATCCCCAAAGAATGATGTTTCCACCTCCATGCTTCACGGTTGGGATGGTGTTCTTGGGGTTGTACTCATCCTTCTTCTTCCTCCAAACACGGCGAGTGGAGTTTAGACCAAAAAGCTCTATTTTTGTCTCATTAGACCACATGACCTTCTCCCATTCCTCCTCTGGATCATCCAGATGGTCATTGGCAAACTTCAGACGGGCCTGGACATGCGCTGGCTTGAGCAGGGGGACCTTGCGTGCGCTGCAGGATTTTAATCCATGACGGCGTAGTGTGTTACTAATGGTTTTCTTTGAGACTGTGGTCCCAGCTCTCTTCAGGTCATTGACCAGGTCCTGCCGTGTAGTTCTGGGCTGATCCCTCACCTTCCTCATGATCATTGATGCCCCACGAGGTGAGGTCTTGCATGGAGCCCCAGACCGAGGGTGATTGACCATCATCTTCAACTTCTTCCATTTTCTAATAATTGCGCCAACAGTTGTTGCCTTCTCACCAAGCTACTTGCCTATTGTCCTGTAGCCCATCCCAGCCTTGTGCAGGTCTACAATTTTATCCCTGATGTCCTTACACAGCTCTCTGGTCTTGGCCATTGTGTAGAGGTTGGAGTCTGTTTGATTGAGTGTGTGGACAGGTGTCTTTTATACAGGTAACGAGTTCAAACAGGTGCAGTTAATACAGGTAATGAGTGGAGAACAGGAGGGCTTCTTAAAGAAAAACTAACAGGTCTGTGAGAGCCGGAATTCTTACTGTTTGGTAGGTGATCAAATACTTATGTCATGCAATAAAATGCAAATTAATTACTTAAAAATCATACAATGTGATTTTCTGGAATTTTGTTTTAGATTCCGTCTCTCACAGTTAAAGTGTACCTATGATAAAAATTACAGACCTCTACATGCTTTGTAAGTAGGAAAACCTGCAAAATCGGCAGTGTATCAAATACTTGTTCTCCCCACTGTATATATACACTGTGATCATGTGACAGATCATGTGACACTTATATTGCACACAGGTGGACTTTATTTAACTAATTATGTGACTTCTGAAGGTAATTGGTTGCACCAGATCTTATTTAGGGGCTTCATAGCAAAGGGGGTGAATACATACTGACGCACAACTTTTCCGTGATTTATTTTTAAAGATTTTAAATAACTTGTTTAATTTCACTTCACCAATTTGGACTATTTTGTGTATGTCCATTACATGAAATCCAAATAAAAATCAATTTAAATTACAGGTTGTAGTGCAAAAAAATAGGAAAAAACACCAAGGGGGATTAATACTTTTGGAAGGCACTGTACCTGTCTAACAGAACACAGAGGGTGTTCTTTAATGGAAGCCTCCAACAAAATCCAGGTAGAATCAGGAATTCCCCAGGGCAGCTGTTTAGGCCCCTTACTTTTACAATCTTTACTAACGACATACCACTGGCTTTGATTAAAGCCAGTGTGTCTATGTATGCGGATGACTCAACACTATACACGTCAGCTACCACAGCGACTGAAATGACAGCAACACTTAACAAAGAGCTGCAGTTAGTTTCAGAATGGGTGGCAAGGAATAAGTTAGTCCTAAATATTTCCAAAATTAAAAGCATTGTATTTGAGACAAATCATTCACTAAACCCTAAACCTCAACTAAATCTTGTAATGAATAATGTGGAAATTGAGCAAGTTGAGGAGACTGAACTGCTTGGAGTAACCCTGGATTGTAAACTGTCATGGTCAAAACATGTTGATACAACAGTAGCTAGGATGGGGAGAAGTCTGTACATAATACAGCGTTGCTCTGCATTCTTAACAGCACTATCAACAAGGCAGGTCCTACAGTCCCTAGTTTTGTCGCACCTGGACTACTGTTCAGTCGTGTGGTCAGGTGCCACAAAGAGGGACTTAGGAAAATTGCAATTGGCTCAGAACAGGGCAGCACGGCTGGCCCTTGGATGTACACAGAGAGCTAACATTAATAATATGCATGTCAATCTCTCCTGGCTCAAAGTGGAGGAAAGATTGACTTCATCACTACTTGTGTTTGTGAGAGGTATTGACATGTTGAATGCACCGAGCTGTCTGTTTGAACTACTGACACAGACCTCGGACACCCATGCATAACCCACAAGACATGCCACCAGAGGTCTCTTCACAGTCCCCAAGTCCAGAACAGACTATGGGAGGCACACAGTACTACATAGAGCTATGACTACATGGAACTGTATTCCACATCAAGTAACTCATGCCAGCAGTAAAATTTGATTTAAAAAACAGATAAAAATAGACCTTATGGAACAGCAGGGACTGTGAAACAACACAAACATAGACACATGTATACAAACACACGATAACATACGCACTATACACACATGTACACATGGATTTTGTGCTACAGATATGTGGTAGTAGAGTAGAGGCCTGAGGGCACACGCTTAATATGTTGTGAAATCTGTTATGAATGTATTGTAATGTTTTTAAAATGTATAACTGCCTTAATTTTACTCGACCCCAGGAAGAGTAGCTGCTGCCTTGGCAGCAGCTAATGGGGATCCATAATAAACACAAATTCAAAACATATTTACAGTATATCTGAACATTCTGTGACGTTATGCCCCTTCGGAGCAGGTCCCGTGTGTCTGGTAATGATGCCGCTTGTTCAGGGGAGGCATGTGACTTTGCTTGCAGTCCGTGGGAGAGCTTTCTGTCTAGTTGGAACCATGTGGTTCTTTCATCTAACTAACATAGTTTAGTGTGTTTCAAATGGCTCCAGTCATGGGGCTCTCTATCATGAGGATGTTGTTTAAACACTTACAGACAATCCATGAGAGACGACAGTGTTGTGGATGTTCCCCCAAAGCAGGTGGCAGTTAAACAGACATCTGGTAGGACTTAGCTCTCCGGGAGAAAGGCCTTGGTTGAGTATGTGGTCCTCTGTAGCTCAGTTGGTAGAGCATGGTGCTTGCAACACCAGGATAGTGGGTTTGATTCCCAGGACCACCCATTCTTAAAATGTATGCACCACCCATACTTAAAATGTAAGTCGCGTCTGCTAAATGGCATATATTATTAGTACAGCAATGTATCTGTCTCTCTTTATAATGTAACTGTAACAGGACGAAGATTGCCCTGTTACATAACTACAGTAACTGCCTATACAGTAATCACTGATCTTTACTGTAGATAATTGATTGATTAATGCCACTGATTGGTCAGCGATTCCATTCACTCTCATTGGATGTCCCAGGTCTGAATCAGTTCCTGATTAGAGGAGGAGAATGAAAACGAGCAGGGCTGCTCAGACTCCTCGCTACGGACCTTGAGGTCTGGATTTGAGAGAGGGGGGCCTATGTCTTTGACCTATTCAGTAATAGAAAGAGCGAGGCGAATAGCGAGGCCAGGGTATAGGGATATCACTCAAACTTTCAACAATCCCTTTTTTGGAGACCAGTGTCTGGAGACCAATGTTTTTTATGTAAACTGACATAATGAAAATTGATGAACTGTGAATTATTCATATATTTCATACAAATCCTAACCTTTTGACCCATTCCACACATCTGCTGTTCGTCATGTAGACTGAGAGGGTGTATCTTTGCTATAAAATATATTTGTACTGTCTGTATGTCAGAGCTCTCGGCCCAACACTCAAGAGTGTTGGGTCGACCAGCCTCACTTACTACCTTATTAATACGTTTTGAATAAAGTAATATCCTGATTGGTGACTGACCTTGTCTCTCCTCATTATTGATTAGAATTTCCACGACAGTCATTATAGCGGTCTTTGACTTAAACTTGCGCCTTCAGCTCCTTGGTCTTACTGGCGTTGAGTAAGAGGTTGTTGGGAGAGGTTGTTGTTCTGGCACCACACTGCCAGGTCACTGACCTCCTCCCTGTAGGCTATCTCATCGTCGCCAGTGATCAGGCCTACCACCAGGGTGTGTCGTAAGCTAACTTGATGATGGTGTTGGAGTCGTGCATGGCCACGCAGTTGTGGGTGAACAAAGAGTACAGGAGGGACTAAGCACACACCTGTGTGGGGCCCCCGTGTTGCCTACCCTCACGATCTGGGGTCGGCCCGTCACGAAGTCCAGGATCCAGTTGCAGAGGAAGGTGTTCTGTCCCAGGGTCCTAAGTTTAGGGACGAGCTTGGAGGGGACAATGGTGTTGAACGCAGAGCTGTAGTCAATGAACAGCAATCTCACATATGTATTCCTCTTATCTAGGTGGTTGAGGGCGGTAGTCATTGTGGCATGAAGCCTTAGAGTTCTTGGGAACAGGAATGGTGGTGGTCATCTTAAAACGTGAGGATGACTTGGAAAAGGAAAGGTTGAAAATGACTGTGAATATGCCTGCCTGCTGTTCTGTGCATGCTCTGAGAACACGCCCTGGAATAAAATGCAATGAGTTTGTCTGGTAGAGAGGCATCATTGGGCAGATCATGGCTGGGTCTTCCTTTGTAATCAGTAAAGGACTGTAGCCCCTGCCACATGCGGCAGGCGTCGGAGCCTGTGTAATATAATTCCACCTTATTCCTATATTGTCCTTTTGCTCATTTGATGACTCTACAGAGGTAACAGCGGGACTTATTGTAGTTGTTCCTGTCCTCAGCCGTAGCCTCAGGGTTGTTTGAGATAGCACTGTGTGCAGTAGCACTGTCCTTTAGTTTAGCGCCAACCTCTGTGTTAATCCAGGGTTTTTGATTGGGAAAGCAGCAAACCTTCACTGTAGGGACAAAGTTGCGGTGCATTTCCTAATGAAGCCGGTGACGGTGTTATCAGCTGAATCTCAAAACATATTCCAATCAGTGCTAGAAAAGCAGTTATGTAGCAAGATCTCTGATTCTGGTGACCATTTCTCAACGGAGCGAATCATGGATACTTCCTGTTTGAGCTTCTGCTTTTAAACAGGAAGCACGAGTATGGAGTCATGATCTGATTTGCCGAATGGCGCACGAGGGAAGGCCTTGTATGCTTGATTGTGGGTAGAATAACAGTGGTCTAGGACTTTATCGCCCCTAGTGGCGAGGGAGACATGCTGATGGAAGTTGGGCATCACGTGTCTTAATGACGCAGAATTAAAATCGCCGGCAATCAGAAAAGCAGCCTCCGGATGTACATTTTCCTGCTTGTTTGTAATCAGGCCTTTATGATAGAGTGGCCAGACAGAAGCCACTCCTCAGTAAAAGGCCCATGACAGCCCACTTAGAGTTTGCCAAAAGGCACCTAAAGACTCTCAGACTATGAGAAACCATGATGAAACCAAGATGGAACTCTTTGACCTGAATGCCAAGCATCACGTCTGGAGGAAACCTGGCACCATCCCTACGGTGGCGCATGGTGGTGGCAGCATCATGCTATGGGGATGTTTTCCAGCAGCAGGGACTGGGAAACTAGTCAGGATTGAGGCGAAGATGAACGGAGCAAAGTACAGAGAGATCCATGATGAAAACCTGCTCCAGAGTGCTCAGGACCACAGACTGGGGCGAAGGTTCACCTTCCAACAGGACAATGACCCTAAGCTCACAGCCAAGAGAACGCAAGAGTGGCTTCGGGACAAGTCTCTGAATGTCCTTGAGTGGCCCAGCCAGAGCCCAGACTTGAACCCAATCGAACATCTCCGGAGAGACCTGAAAATAGCTGAGCCTGCAACACTCCCCATCCAACCTGACAGAGCTTGAGAGGATCTGCAGATAGGAATGTGAGAAACTCCCCAAATACAGGTGTGCTAAGCTTGTAACGTCATACCCAAGAAGAATCAAGGCTGTAATCACTGCCAAAGGTGCTTCAACAAAGTACTGAGTAAAGGGTCTGAATACTTATGTAAAAATTTATAAAAAACAGTTTTTGCTTTGTCATCATGGGGTATTGTGTATAGATTGATAAGGGAAAAAAACGATTTAATCAATTTTAGAATAAGGCTGTAATTTAACAAAATGTGGGAAAAGTCAAGAGGTCTGAATACTTTCCGAATGGACTGTATACATAGACATGGAATCACTGGCCCCTTTAATAATGGAACACTAGTCACTTTAATAATGTTTACTGTTACGGATACAGGTATCCTGTGTCTTTTTGTGTTTTTCCTCTCCTTCTGCCCTAATCACAGGTGTCCTGTATGTTCCTGATTGGTGGTCGTTGGGGTGTCTGCTGATTGCTGAGGTGGACCAATCAGTGGACATTCCTCTGCATTGCACCACCTGTTTCTGGTTTTTCAATCACACATCCCATTGTTTAAAAGCCAGTCAGTTGTGTTTGTAGAGAGAGACTATTTTCCGTATGTGAGTATGGATACTGTGGTGTCCTGTGTTTTGTGTACTCACTCATTTGCTGGTTACTCTGTTTGGTAACTTTGTTAGAGACTATTTTCCGTATGTGAGTATGGATACTGTGGTGTTTTGTGTACTCACTCATTTGCTGGTTACTCTGTTTGGTAACTGGGAAAAGGGGAATTTAAGCAAGTTGCCCTTGGGCATACATTACCCGTAGGAAGAAAACTGTCTAAGAACACTAGTTAGACCTGAGCGGCCCACCCACTGTAATTTTTGTATGATTAGCAGTAGCTTAGCGGTTCTTGAGGCAGGCAAGATCAGTTTAGTTTTTTTTTACACTTGTTTCATTTCTTGGGTCCTGCTCAGCCCTTTTTCCCAAACCTTTACCGTGTGTTCAAAAATAAACATTTAATGTTTGACGGTAGTTTATGGTTGTCATGTAGTTTTTGTTCTCACTGTTCCATGTCACGATTCTAATTTGCATGAACTATGTTACGGGTCTCTTGTCCATCCACCCTAGACGTTTAAAACCACGGGGTTCGTAACATAATGTGGGGGGCTCATCTGGGATCATTCTCATTGATACCCGTGTTACTCATGCAAATTAGTGTAGTGTCTGGTTCAGTGTTGAGCTTGGCAGCTGTAACTAACTTTTTTTTTTTTTCAGTATTCGTCGGCTCGTGTTGCTAGTTTAGGATGGCTACTTTTGAGTTGGATGCATTTTTGGAAAACCCTACGTGGGAGGTTTTTGAGAATTGCCGTAGAGTGGATCTACAGGCTTTGGCTGACCACTTTTCTGTACCCATATCAAGGGTTTTAGTGAAAGCAGAAGTTAGGAAAACAGTGTTAGAGATATTGTTGAACGAGCGAGTGCTTGAGGTACCGCCGCCGAGTCTGCTGCTCCTGTAGGGGATGTGGCTGCTGCTCCTGTAAGCCCGTCGGTGTCTGAGGATGAGGCTAAGGCTCCAGCCACATTGCCCCGTTTTGACCCACTGTCTGACAGTGATGCCAGGATGGATGTCCGCTCGACACGGCTCCAAATGGAGGCGGAAGAGAGGGCACAAATCAGGCAGGGCAAACTGGAGATGCGTAGGCTTTATCAAGAACTGGAGATGCGTAGACTTGATCAGGAACTAGAGATGCGTAAACTGGAACTGGAGGCAGAAACCGCGAGGTTAGTCTCTGCTCATACTATGTCTTCTAGTGAGCCGTCCTCACCAGCTGTGGCATCTGCTACTTTTGATATTAGTAGACAGATCACCTTGGTACCTGTGTTTAGGGAGTCAGAGGTTGATTCCTATTTCAGTGTTTTTGAACGTATAGCGGTAGCATTGAAATGGCCCGAAGAGGTATGGTGCCTATTACTTCAGTGTAAATTAACAGGTAAAGCCCAAGAGGTTCTGTCAGCGCTACCTCTTGAAGACAGCTTGAATTATGATGTGGTCAAAGCTACTGTTCTTCGTGCCTATGAGCTTGTTCCTGAGGCATATCGACAGAGATTTAGGTCTCATAAAAAGTATTCTACTCAGACCTATGTGGAGTTTGCTAGAGACAAAGGAAATCTGTTTGACAAATGGCACAGTGCTAGTAAGGTAACTGATTTTAACTCTCTACGGGAGTTAATCTTGTTAGAAGAGTTTAAAAATTGCTTACCCGAACGCATTGTAGTTTATCTGAACGAACAGAAAGTATCCTCACTGTCGGAAGCGTCTGTATTGGCAGACGAGTTTGTGTTGACGCATAAGAGCGTGTTTTCGGCTCGTACAGAGAGCAGGGCCGCAGAGTTGCTAACTTTTAGTCCTAGTCGACCAGCAGTACGTCCAGCACGCCCAAAAGATGTGCGTCACTGTTTCTACTGTCATAAGGTGGGACATATGGTTAATGATTGCTTTCTGCTAAAACGCAAACAGGGGATGCCTCAGCACGCCAGGCCGCCAACGGGTGTTGGGCTGATTCGTACGGTTGTAAGGCCGGAATCAAGACAGAGGCCTCATAGTGAATGTGGTTTGAAAGTCCCTGTCCCAGTCCCAGATCACAGTTATGAACCGTTCATTTTTGAGGGGTTTGTTTCCATATCAGATGACGAAGCGTCTCAGCGCCCGGTTAGAATCCTCAGAGATACTGGTGCGGCGCAGTCGTTCATACGATCTGATGTGTTGCCCTTGTCCAATAATACATATTGTGGTTCCAGTGTGTTAGTACAAGGAATTGAAATGGGATTCGTGCCATTGCACTTTGTGAACGTACACTCTGAGTTAGTCAGTGGATTGTTCCGAGTTGGAGTACGTCCTATGTTGCCAGTAAAAGGTGTGACATTTATAATGGGCAACGATACCCGTTGATACCCGTATTGGAGGTATTGGATAAAAGTGACCAGTCTCTCTCCAAGGAGCTGGCACAGGGTTATCCCGATGTGTTCCCCGCTTGTGCTGTCACACGTGCTCAAGCACGACAAGTGGGTGACATGATAGATTTGTCGAACACGATTCTATTCAGAGAGTGTGACCCAGAGGATAGTTTGGGTGCTACCTCTGGTAAGCTGGTGCATCTGACCAACAGCCCAGAGAAAGGAAGAAGGATGTGGAACTTGTTGCTGAGGCAATACAGTTACCAGTCATTCGTGAGCAGCTGATCGCTAACCAGAAGGTTGACATTAGCCTGGCTAAATGTTTTTCTAGTGTTGTCTCAGAGGAGGAGCTAAAGAAGAAAAACCTGGCATACTTTATTGATGGTAATCTCCTCATGCGTAAATGGACATCCCATGTTGACGCTGGCGGAGATTGGAATGCTGTTTACCAAATAGTGATTCCTACAGCCTTTCGACAAAATGTTTTATCCCTCGCTCATGATCACCAGTGGTCTGGACATCTGGGAGTCACCAAGACTTATGATCGAGTTTTGCAACATTTCTTTTGGCCTGGTTTAAAACAAGATGTGGCTCAGTTCTGTCGGACTTGCCACACCTGCCAAGTAACTGGGAAACCGAACCAGGTTATTCCTCCCGCGCCTCTTTGTCCCATAGCTGCCATAGGTGAACCATTTGAACATGTGATGGTTGATTGTGTTGGACCATTACCTAAGACAAAATATGGTAACCAGTTTCTGTTGACGATTATGTGTGTGGCCACCAGGTACCCAGAGGCCATTCCTCTGCGAAGGATTACTGCTCCGGTGGTGAGTAAAGCATTGATCAAATTCTTCTCAACTTTTGGGTTACCTAAGGTGGTACAAACTGATCAGGGTACGAATTTCCTTTCTAAACTTTTCAAACAAGTGTTAAAATCCTTGTCAGTTACACACCGTGTGTCAAGCGCATATCACCCAGAGTCTCAGGGTGCGCTTGAACGTTTGCATCAGACACTGAAGTCTATGCTCCGGAAATATTGCTTGGAATCTGAGAAGGATTGGGATGAGGGAGTTCCTCTAGTTTTGTTTGCTGTCCGTGAGACAGTACAGGAATCCTTAGGGTTCAGCCCAGCTGAACTGGTGTTTGGACACACCAAGAGAGGACCTATGAAAGTCCTTATGGATCAGTTTTTATCACAAGAGTTGTGTGTGAAAGAAAATGTGTTGGACTACGTTAGTCGCTTTCGTAAGCGCCTACATGGTGCCTGTGCTCTATCAAAGGAAGCGCTGTCTTCCTCACAGAGGCGGATGGAACGGCACTATGACAACCAGGCGGTTTCTCTTTCACTGCAGCCAGGTGACCAAGTTCTTGTATTGTTGCCGGTGCCAGGAGCGTCATTGTCAGCACGTTTCTCTGGTCCTTATGTAATTGAAAAGAAACTAAGTGAAACTGACTACGTGATACAGACTCCTGATAGAAAACGCCAATCTCGTGTGTGCCACATTAACATGTTGAAGACATACCACACCAGACCCGTCACTCAGATAGACAGTCCAGAGAAACTGGCCAAGTCGGCTGTCTCTATTGCTGCTGCGGCTGTAGTGGGAAGTCATGTTAATGATGTGGACGGAGATGGTTTGGAGTTGCGCAATACTCAGCAGCAGTGTGCTAGATTGCCCAATTCAGAGATGCTGCTGTCTCTCCCGTCAAGCCTGATTCATTTAACGGACGGACAGTCAGATGATATTGTGAGACTATTACACAGCTTTCCATGTCTTTTTAATGATGTTCCTACATGCACAAATGTGTTAGAACATGACATTAATGTTGTAAACGCTGCACCTATCAAGCAACATGCTTATCGTGTCAACGTCTCTAAAAGAAAGATGATGAGGTTGGTTATTTGCTGGAGAATAACATGGCTATGCCAAGTTCAAGTCCTTGGAGTTCTCAGTGAATTCTGGTTCCTAAACCTGATGGGACATCCAGGTTATGTACGGACTATCGGAAGGTAAATGCTGTCACAGTGCCCAAATCGTTCCCGTTACCCAGACTGGATGACTGTATTGATACTGTTGGTGCTGCTACTTATGTAACCAAACTAGATCTTCAAAAAAGGTTACTGGCAGGTGCCGTTAACCTCACGTGCCTCCGACATCTCTGCCTTTGTGACCCCAGATCACTTCCTACAATATGCTGTCATGGCATTTGGGATGCGGAACGCACCAGCCACTTTCCAACGCCTGGTTAACACAGTATTGGCTGGAGTTCCTAATTGTAGTGCTTACCTTGATGATCTGGTAATTTATTCATCTGAGTGGTCTGATCATGTTAACACTCTAAGGGTAGTGTGTGAACGTCTAGCAGCCGCTTCTCTAACCCTGAACTTAGCAAAGTGCGAGTTTGGGAAGGCCACTGTTACTTATCTCGGTAAACAGGTTGGCCATGGTCAGGTGCGCCCTGTAGATGCCAAGGTCTCAGCTATAAATGCATTATCCTGCACCTACCACCAGAAGAGAGCTATGCCGCTTTTTAGGGATGGTTGGCTACTACCGTAGTTTCTGTAAACATTTCTCTGCGGTAGTTGCTCCATTAACGGATTTGCTCAGTCCGGCGAGAAAATGTGTATGGTCTGAAGATTGTTGTACTGCTTTCAACACTGCTAAAGCACTCTTATGTAGTACTCCTGTTCTTGCTGCGCCAGATTTTTCAATCACACATCCCATTGTTTAAAAGCCAGTCAGTTGTGTTTGTAGAGAGAGACTATTTTCCGTATGTGAGTATGGATACTGTGGTGTCCTGTGTACTCACTCATTTGCTGGTTACTCTGTTTGGTAACTTTGTTGTGTGTTTCTGGGAAAAGGGGAATTTAAGCAAGTTGCCCTTGGGCATACATTACCCGTAGGAAGAAAACTGTCTAAAAACACTAGTTAGACCTGAGCGGCCCACCCACTGTAATTTTTGTATGATTAGCAGTAGCTTAGCGGTTCTTGAGGCAGGCAAGATCAGTTTAGGTTTTTTTTACACTATTGTTTCATTTCTTGGGTCCTGCTCAGCCCTTTTTCCCAAACCTTTACCGTATGTTCAAAAATAAACATTTTATGTTTGACGGTAGTTTATGGTTGTCGTGTAGTTTTTGTTCTCACTCTTCCATGTCACGATTCTAATTTGCATGAACTATGTTATGGGTCTCTTGTCCATCCACCCTAGACGTTTAAAGCCACGGGGTTCGTAACATTTACATACTACTTTACTCATCTCATATGTATATACTGTATTCTACTCTACTGTATTTAGTCAATACCGACATTACTCGTCCTAATATTTATATATTTCTTAATTCCATTATTTTACTTTTAGATTTGTGTATTCTTGTGAATTGTTAGATACTACTGCACTGTTGGAGCTAGGAAGACAAGCATTTCGCTACACCTGCAATAACATCTGCTAAATATGTGTATGTGACCAATACAATTTGATTTGATTTGACCATCAGGTATTCCAAGACTGGTGAATAATGGGTCGACATTTCACCGCTCGAGTCAGCACACCAGTTGTTGATGAAGAGGCAAACCACTCCCCCTCTCAATTTCCCTGACGCCACTGTCCTGGAATTACAGAAAGATCCCAGGGCAGATGAGAGGAAGTTGAAGCCGGAATTGAGGTAAGTAACTGCTGATCTGATGTTCAAAAGTTATTGTCGGTTGTAGTCCCATGTAGCTCAGTTGGAAGAGCATGGCGTTTGCAACGCCAGGGTTGTGGGTTCGTTTCCCACGGGGGGCCAGTATGAAAAAAAAAATATATAATATGTATGCACTCACTAACTAAGTCGCTCTGGATAAGAGCGTCTGCTAAATGACTAAAATTTTGTAAGAAATGATACCAGATACATTTTGTGAAAATGAAGTAGCCATCTTATGTAGTTACTAAAACAGCTGTACCTATTGATTGCTACAAGCTATTCCTGTTCTGATTTCAGATTTACATGGCATAGAAGTAGACCAAGACGTCATACGTAAGTGTAAAAAAGGCTGTCCCTCTCAACCTAATTGGGCTGCAGCCCTGTCAATCACCCTTCAAACCGCTGTTCATCCAACCAATCAGGGCGCTTGGATGAGCTGCAGGACACCGCCTCCCCCTACCTTTAGTTAGTGCGTTTTCCGTCGCAAGAGAAGAAGCAAATAGTTGTGTTGTTGACGGACTTTCACATGCTCTTCCTTACTGAAGAGGTGTGCATCCATTGACAAAACCACACCTATATAAAACCCTTCCTGGAAGCAGATGTGTCCGTGTGTGTGTGCTTGTAACAATTAAAGGGACATTTCTAAAAGATTCATATTCATCATTTCCAACACCATCCCAAAATAGCTGATTTGCGTCAAAAGTTACATTGTTTCAACTGAATATAATGTTGGAAATCACAGCTTCAGCAGTAGTGTAAAGTACTGTCAAAGTTGCGTCAATTCAAATCTGGTATTAGGAACAAAAGAGGTCAACACGACTTCTAAGATATACTAGTATTTTAATTAATATAAAACCTTCAATGGTAAATATGATGTTTCGTATATACGGGCTCTTTGAAATACCTCGCAGGGCACTTCAGAGAACTAAATCCATTGTTTCAGATTGTTCTTCAAATACTCTTACAGAGAGAGAGTTCCCACCTCTCTGCTGGCCAATCAGAGTAGAGACTTGAGCGTGGTTTAGACTTACTCAGCCTATCCGTTGGCGCACCGGCTGTTCCCCGCCTCTTCTGTTACCAGGCATACGTTTATCATAACAACCTGTCATAGTGAGAAGAGCCAGCTCCCCTAGACACCATTCCTACGTCCAAGGAAGGTTCACAGATCACAAAGAACCAGTATAGTCTAGTATTTGGAGACACAAATCCTTATCTCATTTTACCCCCTAAAACAGCTCTTCACATCAATCACAGCTTGCCAGGTGACACAACCTACATTAGCCCAGTCAAGAATGCATTCTTTCTAAGTTAGTCATCCCATCAATTAGGAGAATAATAAATCCCCCATAATCCCCCTTTTCACACCCACTAGGGTGTGATTCAAAATAAGAAAACACAGGGTGTCATTCATTATAATACAATACAAACAAAAATAATCACACTTTTATTAATAGGCCATAATGATACTAAAAAATAAAAACCCTCAGTCCATCTACACCCAACTTGCAAATTGTTACCAGTCACCAAGGAACTTCAAACCATGAAACACAGGATTAATAGAACACAAAACATAAGATTATTAAAACACAAAACAGAGAAGTAAATTTTGGCCCCCTTTAGACACCCTCTAGTGTCACTCCACCAAGCCTGGTAGGTCAAATCCTCAATTCCTTAGGTCGGAGTCCAGGATTGGGCCGTATCTCACCATCTGTTGGGAAACCACCTTCCCCATCTCCTTTTCTCACCAAACCTCAGACACAGGAAATAAGACAACATCCACAAAGAACAAGTATACCCATAGAAGCTATAACTTCACCCAGAATAGTTACAACAATAGTTTTCCATTTATCAAATATGTTATCAAACCAACCGTTTATGGAGCTATCAATACCAGAGTTCTCAGCCAGTTCGTTCGTCAGCGTAGTTACTCCCCTGAAGCTCTTTTGTCACGGACCCGTCCGGTGCTATGTTGTTTGAGGATGAAAATACAGCACATATATCCAAACAGAACACAAACTCCGCCCCGCTCAGCCAAAAGCATATCTAAAGCTATTCTATTCTGCCATGTCATTAAGCTAGTTGCCGCTGTCTGCTCAGCTAATCCCTTTAATGCATCACGAGTGTGGTTTATAAATCTTTGCTGGTTATAGTAAATATAATTCATCCAATCTACGTTTTTATTAATTGTTGACCACCAAAAAAGACTTGATTCAAACTCAGCTGCAATCTGATTCCTAGCTTTGAATTGTTCTGGAACCCCTCGAGGTACTCCTATCCCATCAATATATACAGTGGGGAGAACAAGTATTTGATACACTGCCGAATTTGCAGGTTTTCCTACTTACAAAGCATCTAGAGGTCTGTAATTTTTATCATAGGTACACTTCAACTGTGAGAGACGGAATCTAAAACAAAAATCCAGAAAATCACATTGTATGATTTTGAAGTAATTAATTTGCATTTTATTGCATGACATAAGTATTTGATACATCAGAAAAGCAGAACCTAATATTTTTTACAGAAACCTTTGTTTGCAATTACAGAGATCATATGTTTCCTGTAGGTCTTGACCAGGTCTGCACACACTGCAGCAGGGATTTTGGCCCACTCCTCCATACAGACCTTCTCCAGATCCTTCAGGTTTCGGGGCTGTCGCTGGGCAATACGGACTTTCAGCTCCCTCCAAAGATTTTCTATTGGGTTCAGGTCTGGAGACTGGCTAGGTCACTCCAGGACCTTGAGATGCTTCTTACGGAGCCACTCCTTAGTTGCCCTGGCTGTGTGTTTCGGGCCATTGTCATGCTGGAAGACCCAGCCACGACCCATCTTCAATGCTCTTACTGAGGGAAGGAGGTTGTTGGCCAGGATCTCGCGATACATGGCCCCATCCATCCTCCCCTCAATACGGTGCAGTCGTCCTGTCCCCTTTGCAGAAAAGCATCCCCAAAGAATTATGTTTCCACCTCCATGCTTCACGGTTGGGATGGTGTTCTTGGGGTTGTACTCATCCTTCTTCTTCCTCCAAACACGGCGAGTGGAGTTTAGACCAAAAAGCTATATTTTTGTCTCATCAGACCACATGACCTTCTCCCATTCCTCCTCTGGATCATCCAGATGGTCATTGGCAAACTTCAGACGGGCCTGGACATGCGCTGGCTTGAGCAGGGGGACCTTGCGTGCGCTGCAGGATTTTAATCCATGACGGCGTAGTGTGTTACTAATGGTTTTCTTTTTTCTCTTTTCAGGTCATTGACCAGGTCCTGCCGTGTAGTTCTGGGCTGATCCCTCACCTTCCTCATGATCATTGATGCCCCACGAGGTGAGATCTTGCATGGAGCCCCAGACCGAGGGTGATTGACCGTCATCTTGAACTTCTTCTATTTTCTAATAATTGCGCCAACAGTTGGTGCCTTCTCACCAAGCTGCTTGCCTATTGTCCTGTAGCCCATCCCAGCCTTGTGCAGGTCTACAATTTTATCCCTGATGTCCTTACACAGCTCTCTGGTCTTGGCCATTGTGGAGAGGTTGGAGTCTGTTTGATTGAGTGTGTGGACAGGTGTCTTTTATACAGGTAACAAGTTCAAACAGGTGCAGTTAATACAGGTAATGAGTGGAGAACAGGAGGGCGTCTTAAAGAAAAACTAACAGGTCTTGAGAGCCGGAATTCTTACTGGTTGGTAGGTGATCAAATACTTATGTCATGCAATAAAATGCAAATGAATTACTTAAAAATCATGCAATGTGATTTTCTGGATTTTTGTTTTAGATTCCGTCTCTCACAGTTTAAGTGTACCTATGATAAAAATTACAGACCTCTACATGCTTTGTAAGTAGGAAAACCTGCAAAATCGGCAGTGTATCAAATACTTGTTCTCCCCACTGTATATCCTTTCATCAAAGGATCCCGGGAGGAGGTCCTACTTTCTACGTGACAACTCACCAGTCTCTGACACGTTTGATTGTTTACATATGTAGGTGAGTTCACAATCAGTTATCACCACACAACCATCAGATGTCAGCACGGGCCTGGTTTTGGTTCCTAAAATCCTCTGGCTGCAACAAAGAGGAGAGATTAGTCATGTTCTCTTTTAGTTGTGATATTCTCTGTGTGGGAGCAGGAGCTAAGATGCCCTACTCTGTATCCTATCTTACTAGTCCTAGAAAAACAATTAGAATCCCCTGAGACTTCAAACGTAGGCAACCTAGGTCGGAATGACTTTGTTATCGGGGGATACAGATAGTTCAAGTTACTACAAGACTCTTTCACCACATTCCCAGGTGGCTTGCATGGAGGATAAACCTGTTTTTGCGTACTTCAGACTTTCAGACAGTACCTACCCTTCTATGGGTCGCACTGCCATTTCTGGTAATTCCCTACTTTCACAATAATACACCTGTCCCTAAACTGTGTATGGAGATTTACATAACCCCCCCGCTCGGTATGAGCAACTACATAGTCCCAGGATGTACATGGTGACATACATATGGTGATGTCCTTCCCTAAAGTCCCTAGTACTTCCCCTTTCCCTACGTCTAGCTGTCTCCTATGCCTTCGTAGACTGTGCTCAGGTATTATTTTATCAACTTGTGTTAGGTTAACTACTACTTCTGGCTGATCAGGAGGGTTTGAGTGTGTTAGGAATATGGCCCCCACAATCAGACAGCTACCTACCGTCGGGAGACCTGTGAATCCCCACCCTCGCCCTGAGAACATGTCAGACGCCAACCCATTGCTTCACCTTCTACCGAACTCACACAGGGATGATCAGACAGGGTAAGGGAATCTTCGTTAAGGAGCCAACCCCCGAGCCCTAGTGGTGATCGGTTCTTTCTCCTAACTCTGTGTTTGTTCATCAGGTGTAACTGGGTTTACCTTTTTGCAGTGTGTGACATGCACCCAGGTGGATCTAATAGGACTTGGTAGGGCCCTTCCCAACAGGCCTGCTTCCAGTTTTTCTTCTTTTAGGGACTGGATCCACACCCAGTCTCCTGGTGAGATAGAGTGGGTCACCTTCTCCTTTAGTTCACCTGTGGGGCACAAAACCTCTGACATACGGGTGTGGTTAATAAACTATCTTCACACATACATGTTGAGCTCTCAATTTCTATTGTTTTTTTAAATTTATTTTTTAAAGTATTTTGTCCTCTCCTTCGTATATATTTATTATTTAATCCTATCACTCCCCCTTTTTGACACATGATTTGCCCATGTGTCAATATTACCACCTTCCTAAACCATCCCTTAGGTAATTTATCATCCAATTGCCATGCCTTTCATTTTTGAGATTGTCTTTTGCTTCTTTATTGCTCCTCCCACTTCCTTTGTCTTTTATGGCAGCTACATTCGACTTTCATCCAGTTCAGATTCAATTAGTAATCCAATCTTCAATCTCTTATCTTGAACTAAACAATCATGTTTAGTTCAAACTCTGTTCTACCCAGGCTCTCCCGGGCTTGACCTGAAGACTGATTGTTGGACATGACAAGTCCATATTTAGGTCACCTAAGTCTTCTGCCTAGCAACAAAGAATAAAAACCTCTATGTTCATGATTAACCCAGTTATATCTAATAGCCCACCAAAAAAAAACTCATCTTTAAATCACGACCAATGTCATATCCCTCTTTACTCTCTACCATTTGGATAACATCCCTGATGTATGTATGCCTCAGAGTTCCAAATTATTTTACCATGGGCTGCCATTGCCTTCCCATAGATAAGATCACTTAATTTACCCGTATGCAGTACATAATGGAGTACCCAAGCTTTACAGCAGTTTATCATTACCAAAAAGCTCATCATTTGTTTTTTGTTTAACGGTTTTGGCGCTTCAAGTATAGCAGTTTTCCTGGATGAGCTTAATATTCGCCCCTCCTGAGTTATAGTGTGTCCTAGGTAAATGACCTCGCTCTGCCAAAGTTGAAGTTTCTTTTTGCTCACTTTGTGTCCCTGTTCTGCCAGGAAGGTTAACAATTGGATTGTATCCCTCTTACATCCCTCCTGAGTGGGATTAGCCAATAGAATATCATCTACATAAACTAACATTTGGCTTCCTTCCCTAGGTTCAAACTTTCCCAAATTCCTAGTTATAGCCTGGGCAAAGATTGTAAGACTTTCCGAGTAGCCTTGAGGCATCCTAGCGTAAGTCAATTTCCTTCCCTGAAAAGTAAAGTAAAGCCAAACCACCCCTGACTATCCGGATGAACTGGGATACTAAAGAAAGCATTAGCTAAATCTATCACTGTAAAATAGGAGTTCTCTGGTTTCAATTGGTTTAGCAATGTATGTGGATCTGGTACACATGGAGCTCTGGGAATTATATTTCTATTAACCCCCTGCAAGTCCATGACCATCCTCCAGTCGGCGCTAGGTGCCGCCTTTTTAACAGGAAATACTGGAGAGTTGCATTGTGCCTCATCTCCAGGAATTATCACCCCTCCCTTAAGTAAATGCTGAAATGTAGGTGTTATCCCTTTTATTGCTTCTGGTTTCATAGGGTATTGCTTTTGTTATGGTCTATTATCGGATCGAGGAATCACTTGTACTGGAGCTACCCCCTTAATTAGTCCTACATCTGCTGGTCCTTGTGACCATAATTTGAACGTAATTGCTGCTAACTCAGCCTCCTGTTCCTGAGTTAAGAAAATCTCTTCCTGTCATCCGTTAAAACTTGTCTCCAAGTGGACCCCGGGCAGGGTTTTTGCTCTCCAATTTAACTTTATTCTATATCTCCCAGTGGAGTGGCCATACTGATCCCCATTTGGTGTATTCTGCCAGTCAGTAATGTTTTTCCCCTGTTTTATCCATTTACCTAGTGATA
Source organism: Coregonus clupeaformis (assembly GCF_020615455.1). Lineage (NCBI taxonomy): Eukaryota > Metazoa > Chordata > Actinopteri > Salmoniformes > Salmonidae > Coregonus > Coregonus clupeaformis. Next base: position 25,280,137 of record NC_059200.1, read on the forward strand.
ACCATTCCTCTGAATGTTCTTTCACTAGGGCAACATGGGGGCTCCACCTTTCTCTGTACAGCCTCTGGCTCTGTGAACCCATTTTAACCCAATTTGAAAAACAACAACCACAAATAGCCAGGCCTCACTTAATTTGGTAGCTCACTTTTATGACCTAAATACTGCCTAACTGAGATGAGCTAATCTATTTCTCCTGGTTATAATCTAAAGATGGTAGTATACACAAAACATGATACAGATATCCCCAGTCTTAACCCATCAATAATTGTTTGTATCAATCTAATTCCTCATAACTAATCAATTAAACCACTCAAAATTCCTCGAGTATACAATGATTATTTAATTGATTACCCTATCTCTGCTACATGTGATCTCATCTCAAATGATCCATTATCAATTATTTGTTCAACCCCCTAGGAAAATCTGTGTCACACCCTGGCTCGGGGACTCATTATGTTGAGCCAGGGTGTGTTCATTCTATGTTTTCCGTTTCTTTGGTGGGTGTTCTAGGTTGTCTATTTTCTATGTTTGCCGGTGTGACTCCCAATCAGAGGCAACGAGTGTCAGCTGTCGGCTGGTTGTCTCTGATTGGGAGCCATATTTAATCTGTCTGTTTTTCTTTCGGGTGGTGGGATTTTGTTCGTGTGTGTTCGTGTTGAACCATAGACGTCACGCATTCGTTGTTTATTGTTTTGTTCATGTGAGCATTTAATAAATAGAATATGTTCACTCGCAACGCTGCGCCTTGGTCTCCCTCATTAGACGATCGTGACAATCTGTCTCCCCTTCTATTGTTCCTGTCCCCCCTGTTTCACCAATCCAGAACCCACCACAGGCTGGCGCTATTTCCCCAGCACAACAGCCAATGCATACTTGCATCCCCGTAACCAAAATAAATTATCGTTCTAGAATGTACCAACAATTTTGTATTTTCCCGCTAACCCATTTCAGTTCGCTATTCAATTTCTTTAACTGTTCTCTCTGATTAGGCCCTAATTAATAAAACAAATACTTGCTATCGTTGATCAGCATACACTTAATGACATTCCTATCATCTGAACTATGTACTGTCTCTTACATCTCCTCCCCCTCTCCTGCTCCTTCCTACATTATGGGGGAGGCGCGGGAAACTTCCCTACAATCTTCCTTCTTAGGAAATAATGTCATTCGTACTTGTAACATATTTTCATAGACCTATCTAGAATACTACTAAAGCTATCTTATACAACTTTTAATACACGTAAAAACTCTCTCTCTCTCCACGCATTCCCTATTGAATAAGTGAGTTTTTCTATTTAACCCCAAAACACGCTACAAATAGTCAATTCAACATTACCAAACCAAATACTCCATCGTACCCATTCAATCAACACATCAGCAGTGAAATTTACACTCATAAATGCAGATTGTTACTCCATGCCTTGAAATGATAAATAGATTTCCACCAATAGCATATTACAATGATTTCTCATCTTACCCTCTAACACAAAATGAAGTTCCCTCACTGTACTACGTTAGCTCTACCATGATAATTAGTTAAATTTAACCCTCTATTTGCTTTGTACTATATTATACATTACGTCTAAAACAACATTACTTATGGTCAGTTTATTCCACCATCACATGATCTAACAACGCCACAATCTTAAACTCATATGGGGCGGCAGGCAGTTTAGTGACCAATAGCGCCGCGCCAACAACCGAGAGGTCGCCGGTTCCAATCCCGAGCCGACCAGGTGGAAAATCTGCCGATGTTCCCTCGAGCAAGTCACTCAACCCCAATTGCTCCCATAAATCGCTCTGGACAAGAGCGTCCGCCAAATTACCAAAAATGCAAATGTTAATGTTCTCTACTTTCTCACCCATGACGTACGTCTACGTTCGGGTGAGCAAGTTTAGAACATCTCTCGTCAGAAACCCACATGCACCTCTCAAATAATCACCCCGTGTGGCGTTCCCAGCCAACTCCCAGTCTTTCCTGGCGCCAAAAGCCACACTTTCGCTCTCTCCAGCCCCTCCCCTCGCAACTCTACCTCTTTCTTGTCCAGGGGGAACAGGCTTTTTGAGGAGCTGTGAGGAGCTGTTTCTCGTTTTAGCGCGTTTCCAATAATCTGCCGTTATTCAAAGTACTCCAGTCCATTCATCCAAATCAAATTATTCCCACCTAATTAGTCAAAGTCGGTGCATATCTATATCTCAACGATAAACCTAATTATTTCAGTCTAATTGTTTGAAAGCAGTATTCTTACAGTGCCACACATCAAATGGTAAATCAAAACAAATAAACCAAAGTGTTTCAATTTGTCACGATCGTTAGACGGAGTAGACCAAGGCATGATGAGCGAACATACTTATTTATTTGATGAATACACGAACAAACAAAACAACAAACGATGACGTGACGTCCTAGGTTAACAACCAACACGGAACAAACCAAACGGAACAAGATCCCACAACTATTGTGGGAAAACAGCCTGTATAAATATGGCTCCCAATCAGAGACAACCAGCAACAGCTGACACTCGTTGCCTCTGATTGGGAACCACTCTGGCCAACACAGAAATACAATACATAGAATATCGACATAGAAACACAACACATAGAATATACACACCCTGGCTCAACATATAGAGTCCCAGAGCCAGGGTGTGACAGTACCCCCCCCCCTAAAGGCGCGGACTGCGACCGCGCCTCAACATAGACCAAACAGGGGAGGGCTGGGTGGGCATTCCTCCTCGGAGGCGGTTCCGGCTCCGGGCTCGCCCACCACCCTCCAATAATCCCCCCGTAGCGCACCTGGTCCGGTCTGGCCCCGCTGGCTGGAGCTGGACTGGACATCGTAGGAGCGGATTGCTTAAGCTCCGGTGTGGAGCAGCTGACCGGTACCTGACCAGGCACCGGTGACCCAGGCACGGGTTGTGCCGGACTGACGACGCGCACCCCTGGCTTGGTGCGTGGAGCAGGAACGGGCCGGACCGGGCTGACGATGCGCACCCCTGGCTTGGTGCGTGGAGCAGCAACGGACCGGGCTGACGATGTGCACCCCTGGCTTGGTGCGTGGAGCAGGAACGGGCCGGACCGGGCTGACGATGCGCACCCCTGGCTTGGTGCGTGGAGCAGGAACGGGCCGGACCGGGCTGACGACGCGCACCCCTGGCTTGGTGCGTGGAGCAGGAACGGGCCGGACCGGGCTGACGACTCGCACCCCTGGCTTGGTGCGTGGAGCAGGAACGGGCCGGACCGGGCTGACGATGCGCACCCCTGGCTTGGTGCGTGGAGCAGGAACGGGCCGGACCGGGCTGACGACTCGCACCCCTGGCTTGGTGCGTGGAGCAGGAACAGGCCGGGCCGTGCTGGCGACGCACACCGTAGGCTTGGTGCGAGTGGCAGGAACAGGCCGGGCCGGGCTGGTGACGCACACCGTAGGCTTGGTGCGAGTGGCAGGAACAGGCCGGGCCGGGCTGGCGACGCACACCGTAGGCTTGGTGCGAGGAGCAGGAACAGGCCGGGCCGGGCAGGCGACGCACACCGTAGGCTTGGTGCGAAGGGCAGAAACAGGCCGGGCCGGGCTGGCGACGCGCACCGTAGGCTTGGTGCGAGGAGCAGGAACAGGCCGGGCCGGGCTGGCGACGCACACCGTAGGCTTGGTGCGAGGAGCAGGAACAGGCCGGGCCGGGCTGGCGACGCACACCGTAGGCTTGGTGCGAGTGGCAGGAACAGGCCGGGCCGGGCTGGCGACGCGCACCGTAGCCTTGGTGCGAGGAGCAGGAATAGGCCGGGCCTGGCTGGCGACGCGCACCGTAGGCTTGGTGCGAGGGGCAGGAACAGGCCGGACCGGGCTGGCGACGCGCACCGTAGGCTTGGTGCGAGTGGCAGGAACGGGCCTTACCGGGCTGACGACTCGCACCGTAGGCTTGGTGCGAGGAGCAGGAACAGGCCGGACCGGGCTGGCGACGCGCACCGTAGGCTTGGTGCGAGGGGCAGGAACAGGCCGGGCCGGGCTGGCGACGCGCACCGTAGGCTTGGTGCGAAGGACAGGAACAGGCCGGGCCGGGCTGGCGACGCGAACCGTAGGCTTGGTGCGAGGAACAGGAACAGGCCGGACCGTACTGGGAACACACACCACTGGCCTTAAACGGGGATCAGGAACGGGCCGGACCGGACTGGCAATACACCTCAGTACCTCTCGCCGTGCCTCTACAACTTCCTTCCCTCCTCTCACCAATGGCTCCCGTAACCCGGTGGCCTTCTCTCCTCGTCTCCCATTTCGCCCTGTGGCAGCCTCCTGCTGCCCAGTCGCCCATGCCGTGTGCCCCCCCTAAAAATGTTCTGGGGTTGCCTCTCGTCCGTCCAACGACGACACTGTTGACGCCGTTGCTCCTCTCTCGCCAGGGCCTTAATCCTAGCCCATGGCCCTTTGCCCCCGAGCATGTCCTCCCAGGACCACCCTTTGCCCACCTGGGCCATCGCCAACCTGTCCAGCTCCTTTCCCGGCGCTTCCTCCCATGTCCAGGCCGCCTGCTCCTGGACACGCTGCTTGGTCCTGGTATGGTGGGATCTTCTGTCACGATCGTTAGACGGAGTAGACCAAGGCGCAGCGTGATGAGCGAACATACTTCTTTATTTGATGAATACACAAACAAACAAAACAACAAACGATGACGTGACGTCCTAGGTTAACAACCAACACGGAACAAACCAAACGGAACAAGATCCCACAACTATTGTGGGAAAACAGCCTGTATAAATATGGCTCCCAATCAGAGACAACCAGCAACAGCTGACACTCGTTGCCTCTGATTGGGAACCACTCTGGCCAACACAGAAATATAATACATAGAATATCGACATAGAAACACAACACATAGAATATACACACCCTGGCTCAACATATAGAGTCCCAGAGCCAGGGTGTGACACAATTATTTACCCAATGGTTGTTATATCAAATCAAGCGCCACACATCAAATGGTAAATCGAACGAATAAACCCAAGTGTTTCAATTATTTAACCAATGGTTGTTTTGTCAAATCAAGCGCCACACATCAAATGGTAAATCGAACGAATAAACCCAAGTGTTTCAATTATTTAACCAATGGTTGTTTTGTCAAATCAAGCGCCACACATCAAATTACTTCAATTTACTTATTTAAAACCAGTGTTTTGCTATGTCAAACATCAAACGTTACAATTCAATTATATCAGTTCAAACGTTTCAGTTTAGTCATACTAGTTATTTATTATTTTACCTTCATATTCCCAATTTGTTTTTAATGGGTTATACGGTTTAAGCAACCACAAACCCAACAGTTATTCACAAATTATACAGTTTGGACAGCCACAGACGTCTTTTGATTCCCAATTAGTTTTCTATCAAGGTATACAGGTTTATCATTCACACTCTCATGCACACGACAACACTCGCACTGTCTAACTTTTTATAGTACCTCCTATGGGTGTCTTTTGTTAACGTTTGCACACTTTAAACTTTATTTCCTAATTGTAATTCTCATTATTTACTGTTTCAAAATATTATTTGTATTCACAGCCAAGAATGGCACACAGTTAAACGTAGTATACAGTTATCACACAGCAAAAATAGTACACAGTTATCGCACTCACTCACAATATACAGTCATAATCCTATCACACAGTCAAATATGTCACACAGTCATAAATGACACACCTACACTCCACACACAATCTATTTGGGCACACAGCCTCTTCTATTTGGGCACACAGTCTCCTCTACTATCTTTAAAAATACTCCGCTGAACCTAGCCATATCCTCGAAGTTATGGACCTTGCCAGTCGCTAGTATTTATCTAAAATTTCCCGAACCTAGCCGTATCCTCGTAGTTACGGACCTTGCCGGTGTAATTCTTCGAACCTAGTCGTACTGTCGTAGTTACGAACCTTGCCGATAGCAATTACTTAAATCAATTATTCCCTATATCTCCGAACCTTAGCCGTATTGTCGCAATTACGGACCTTGCCGGTAGATGTCAGTATTGTCTCCTGAACCTAGCCGTATCCCACGGACCTTGCCGGTAGCACAAAATACTCTCTGGTACCATGGTTTAACATCACATTCACCAAAGGTTTGCATGTCACAATATTGTGCTTATCTACTCATAATAGTTTCATAATTTAGTTCACTTACATCAGACAGGTGTTTCACAAAATTAATTTGAATAAAGCCAATGTGCAGATCTTTAGTTATTTAACAATAGGTATCTGCTTACCTTCTTTAAGTAGTCCGGACTTTTTGTGAAACACACAGTCCAATGAAAGAGGTGACCAAATGGGCCGGACAATACCCAGCGAAGTCCCTTCTACCAGATCACGTCGGAAGTCACCAATTGTCAAAGTTGCGTCAATTCAAATCTGGTATTAGGAACAAAAGAGGTCAACACGACTTCTAAGATATACTAGTATTTTAATTAATATAAAACCTTCAATGGTAAATATGATGTTTCGTATATACGGGCTCTTTGAAATACCTCGCAGGGCACTTCAGAGAACTAAATCCATTGTTTCAGATTGTTCTTCAAATACTCTTACAGAGAGAGAGAGTTCCCACCTCTCTGCTGGCCAATCAGAGTAGAGACTTGAGCGTGGTTTAGACTTACTCAGCCTATCCGTTGGCGCACCGGCTGTTCCCCGCCTCTTCTGTTACCAGGCATACGTTTATCATAACAACCGGTCATAGTGAGAAGAGCCAGCTCCCCTAGACACCATTCCTACGTCCAAGGAAGGTTCACAGATCATAAAGAACCAGTATAGTCTAGTATTTGGAGACACAAATCCTTATCTAATTTTACCCCCTAAAACAGCTCTTCACATCAATCACAGCTTGCCAGGTGACACAACCTACATTAGCCCAGTCAAGAATGCATTCTTTCTAAGTTAGTCATCCCATCAATTAGGAGAATAATAAATCCCCCATAGTACTTAAGTTTGAATGGCGTTTCTAGCTTAAATGGTGTAAGACACTGAAAACCTGTATTGACTCACTGTGGCCGTAGCTAAAACTGCATTGACTCACTGTGGCCGTAGCTAAAACTGCATTGACTCACTGTGGCCGTGGCTAAAACTGCATTGACTCACTGTGGCCGTGGCTAAAACTGCATTGACTCACTGTGGCCGTGGCTAAAACTGCATTGACTCACTGTGGCCGTGGCTAAAACTGCATTGACTCACTGTGGCCGTAGTAGCTAACAGGGTGTAGTAACATCAGTCAGTGGTGTGTTTTCTGTTCTCTTTAGATAAACAGAGAGCTCTGGTGGTGTTGAACAAACCAGTCTGGCAGCAGCGGTACAGTCCAAAGACTAAACTTCCTGAATGGTACCCTATCCCCTTTATAGCGCAATAGTTTTGACCCTATGGGGCACACTGACACCAATGGGCCCTTGTCAAACGTAGTGCACTAAAATAGGGATTATGGTGCCATTTTGACCACTAGCCTGAACATCTGCTCTGTTTCTACTGAGAACTGTCTAACTGGTGTTGTCTGTGTCCCAGATCTCTCTCTAGTAGCCTGGTCCCAGATCTGTCTCTAGTTGCCTGGTCCCAGATCTGTCTCTAGTTGCCTGGTCCCAGATCTGTCTCTAGTTGCCTGGTCCCAGATCTGTCTCTAGTTGCCTGGTCCCAGATCTGTCTGGATGGCCCAAACAGACTTTCTCTCAGGCTGTGTCTCTGTTTGTCTAGTTGTTGCACATCGTTTCCGTTCATTGCTCAAGCCAGCCTTGTGGCATTCTCTTACCTAATACCAAAGTTGCAGGGTCTGGATTCACAAAACATTTTTTAAGGTTTTCAAAATCCAGACTCAATGCATGGCTCACCTAGTCTCAACCTGCTTCCAAACAGCAGTACAGGGGAAGGGGGGGGGGGATAATGCACCAAATGTAACTATTGAACGGCCATGCATGTCCCCATCTGTAGCCTATTGGCTGTCTTGACTGAGTCTGCTTCTGGAACCAATAACATCCCTTCCCCTTCTATAGCAGCTCCTTTATTGGTCACTAAGCAGGATGTTACAGTTTAGCACCAGCTCTATGTCTAACTATCTATACCTTTCAGTGCCAATACGACTGTGATGACAATTTGTAAGTCGCTCTGGATAAGAGCGTCTGCTAAATGACGAAAATGTAAATGTAAAACAGTCTATGCCTCACTCATCAATTCTGCATCATGTCAGAGCATGGCCGCCAGAAAACGTATGGCGAGGCGGCATTTGCCACAACAATTATTTTTTTTTTTTACAGATTTGCCTCAAGATTTGTCAACTCCCGCACAATTTCTCTGTCCTTCACATCAGAGTGCTGCTGCAGGCTCTTCGCCTGTTGCACGGGGCGGGCACAACATGCAAGTCGTGCTCTCCACTTTCCTCCGGTATTTATTTAGCAAACATGATTACAAATCACTCCCGACAAACATGCAAAAACTCTTACATAAATTTAGCAGCCTATACACCTAAACATTAGCGATCTGACATGCCGTAATGCATGGAAAATATACTATTTTTCAGTCTGATTAAATGTGGGCTACTAACAGCAGCTGAATAGTCCTCGAGTACCCACAACAACACACATTTTTGTTGTAGCCCCAGACAAAAACGCCTGATTCAACTTGTCAAGGGGTTGATGATTACCTGACAAGTAGAATCAGGTGTGCATGTCTGGGGCCACAACAAAAATATGTACTGTTGGTGGTACTGGAGGACCGGAGAAGATACACACTGATCTAGCCTACTATGCGCCCTGTCCCTCTGGCCAGGGTAAATGAAGGGGTAACATTGTATATTTAGTTTATTGCCTATTTGTTTGTGAGAAAATGTGAATGGTATCAAATTTGGTTTATATTCAAACTTGGCCTGACTAAGCTACCTCCTTTGGCCGCCATTCCTTCCACTTCTCTGCTGCCAATGACTGGAACGAATTGCAAAAATCTCTGAAGCTGGAGACTCTTATCTCCCTCACTAACTTTAAGCATCAGTTGTCAGAGCACCTTACCGATCACTGCACATGTACACAGCCCATCTGAAATTAGCCCACCCAACTACCTCATCCCTATATTGTTATTTATTTTGCTCTTTTGCACCCCAGTATCTCTATTTGCACATAATCTCTTGCACATCTAGCATTCCAGTGTTAATACTAATTGTAATTATTTTGCACTATAGCCTATTTATTGCCATACCTCCATAACTTGCTACATTTGCACACACTGTATATATATGTATTTCTGTTGTATTTTTTGACTTTATGTTTTTTTACCCCATATGTAACTCTGTTGTTTTTATCGCACTGCTTTGCTTTATCTTGGCCAGGTCGCAGTTGTAAATGAGAACTTGTTCTCAACTGGCCTACCTGGTTAAATAAAGGGGAAATAAAATAAAAAACACAGACTGTGTAAATGTTTTGTTAAGCCTGCAGCTGCATAGGGCAGGACTACACCACGCAAACCTGCATAAAGCAAGCTCAGCCCTGTGAGTTTTATTGTCCAATAATGTTGCTTTCTCTATGTATAGGAAACCCCCCTAGTCCTTCTTTAAAATATAATTCATATGAATAAGTACAAGGTTGTTGCAGTTTGACAAGGTTGCTCCTCCCCAAGGCCAGGAGTTTTTCCAGGAGTTTATAAAAAACCATGTGACCTGATTAGAAAAACTCTGCTCCCATCATAGCCCATATTAAACCTTTTTAAAAAACAGATTAATCACGTCATACCATATAAGGTCCAGAGTTTTGCCTGGTTAGGTTACCAGATCAGGAAAACTATGGGCCCAATAAATGTTTTTTTCGCCACACTACTCTGGGACCTGTGCTGCCACCTCTTTGTCAGAGGTCACATTTCCAAGATTTTGCTATTATAAAGACTGGGCGGGCACCTGACTTCAACAAAACAAATAAACCCGCACACCTCTGTCCTGTCTGAAACTGAAATGTTTTGAGAAGACACGTCAGAGGAATTCAAACGCAGGTCATCCAAGTGATGGATCAAACCGTGTTACTAAATGTCATCGGGTTTTCTCCCCTGGTAGGCTACTGTCATTTCTCCTATGCATGACAGATTTTACCATGACAGAACCACAGCAATTTACTATGCATTGCATACTGTACTTTTAATAGACACGCACCTCCCCAGCCTAACCCCCCTCCTACTTACTTCTCGCTCTCTCTTCATTGCTTCCGTGAAAAGGAAACTTCACTACGCGTTCTCTGTCAGAGTCTGTGTGTAAAGAGAGCGATATATAAATTAGCACAGCGCATAATTTCAACGTGATGGGACATTAACCGAAGACAGACCGAGCTTTGCAATTAACTTCATCCTTTACAACAACAACACACTGGTGTGGTATCAGGGGTTACCATGCATAGAACAACAATCTGACTGGGAAAATTGATGACAAGTTTACAGATCTCAGTGGGATTGTAGCAGCAGCAAGCGCAAAGGACACATACCTTTCGTTTGACCTTGGTCTAAGAAGGTTGAAGAAAAATAATGATTTTTCTCACTCCAAGTCATGTACGTAAAGTATGCTGGTGCAAAGAGTAATGTAGGAAAAAATCGTGAAATCTTGTAATTCACTGTGAAATGAGTTTATAGCTTTTACCAGAGCATGACATGCTGAGCACAAACCACGTTTCCATCCACAGTTTTTATGCGAGTAAAATCATACATATTTTGTCATAAAAACTGTTGCGCTAAATAACAAATGTGACTGCCTACTCTGGTCTTGGCACATGCGCTCTATCCAACAGCTCCCAGATACAGTGCGGGCAGGCTGTGACTTGATGAGATTATTATGAATAAAAGCAGTCAAACGGCAGTCAAGCAGCGATCATCATGTCACCAGAATAAGACCCTCGATATTTATTGGAAATGAGCACCAAGCTCATCACTGTGTACTTTCACCACCCTGTGAAGTTCACCATAATTTATTTAATCTGTAGCCTAATAAACTGCATGGTTACCCCTAGTTGTAGTGGAGGACCGCACACCATATCATCGCGTGATTTTAAAAAATATACAGTATTACTATACTGGCATAAAAACTGTGGTTGGAAACGTGGTTATTGCTAGCAATTCAACTAAATTCAATAAACTGTATTTATCCTCAAGGGTAACACAATCTCACACTCAACTCGTGCAAATATGTACAAAAGGGAATTCTGCAGATTTCGTGTGTTTTTAGTGCGTTTTTATGTGGCTTAATTAGTTAGAAATTACACACATTTTTGTGTGACTTAATTCGTAAGGAAAAAAAATATTTGGGGGGGCAAACTTCGGAACAATCTTTTGAAAGTTATTGGAGCAATGGTTTTTGGGCAATGGTGTTCTACACTGCTTTTTTTTGTGTCCCAAAAATTAACAACCCAATATTGTTACTCAACCAGGTTGTCACCGAAATACTTATAATAGTAGCCTTACGTTGTTGTTTTTATGCCAATGCTGTTTTCTATGCATGTTTTTGATTAATACTTTGGGATACTGTTGCTATGTCAGATTTTATGAGGGTTGCCAGATTGGAGTATAAAGCTGTATTTGTCTGTTTTTTTTTTGTGGTATTGATGAAGGTATTTGATTGGGGAATTAATTCATCAATAAATGTGGGGAAAGAGAAGACCTGCAAAAAATATCTGTTTGGTTAAAATTCCCCTGGTGCAACTGCATGGTAATTGTAACTATAAGGAGTCTGGACTATGATCAATTAAGCCATATCAATGCAGTTAAACAGGTTAATGCAAAATAATTAATTATGTTGGCTTACACTTATGGCACTTCATAGGTCGTTTCATGATGATTATTACGGTCGTGTCAATCATGTTATATACATAGGCTATTGTAACAAGGCATATGCCTGCATTGTAGGCCTACTGCCTCTGCCCAGAAGCCTACTAGGCTTTCATGGCAACGGCTGTTGGAGCTCACTTTGCCACGTAGGAGCACTAGTTAGAGTCCCTGTTGCAGCTTTCACTTTCTTCTGCTACATTGGTGGCAGCGTTGGGATCACGTCCAGCTCACGTCTAGTTATGTGATCTAGTGGTGGGAAGCATTTTGTTTTTCAACATTGTGTTGGGTGTAATTACATTGATATATCTGGTGAACAATGGATAAGCAACAATGGGCGTGATGGATCGAAGTAGTCACTACAGGTGTGATCAAGCCTTACATCAGTTGCCTGAAGCTGAATGGAAAGTGCTATGCTCTGACCAGTTATTCAGAAGAAAATCCTCTGTGACTGTCTAATTTACATAAGTTAACTTACCAGTGTGGACCCAAAACAAACACATTCTACACATTTACAAACTACCTGTTTAAAGTGTTATTATAACCATGGTGTTCTTTTGTTACTGAAGCTTATATATCAAATAACCTGACAATGATCCACATCATATGGGTAGACAAATAATGTGTGTTATGCAGCAAAACACAACTATCATTTTTTTAGGATGCAAACCAGTAATATGAATCACTGTTGATTCATCCTGTTCTGATCTAATGAGATGGATGTAGGATTTCCTACGGCCTAAAATCAAGGCCTTTCCCGTCATGAAGGATGAAGCTAGGCCCCTCTTGGTTCTCATTGGTGAAGACTGAACTCAAGTTAGGGGTTATGTGTCAGACTCTCCTATGCCACTATTCCCAACATGCTATATCCCAGAGGTTGTAAATAAACCCTTTTAAAGCTGATAAACAGTACCAGTCAAAAGGTTGGACACACCTACTCATTCCAGGGTTTTTCTTTATTTTTACTATTTTCTACATTGTAGAATAATAGTGAAGACATCAAAACTATGAAATGACACATATGGAATCATGTAGTAACCAAAAAAGTGTTAAACAAATCAAAATTATTTTATTATTATTTAATTTTTGGAATTTCTTTCCTTCTTAATGCATATGAGCCAATCAATTGTGTTGTGACAAGGTATGGGTGTTATACAGAAGAAAGCCCTATTTGGTAAAAGACCAAGTCCATATTATGGCAAGAACAGCTCAAAAAGCAAAGAGAAACGACAGTCCATCATTACTTTAAGACATGAAGGTCAGTCAATCCAGAACATTTCAAGAACTTTGAAAGTTTCTTCAACTGCAGTCGCAAAAACCATCAAGCGCTATGATGAAACTGGCTCTCATGAGGACCGCCACAGGAAAGAAAGAGTTACCTCTGCTGCAGAGGATAAGTTCATTAGAGTTAACTGCACCTCATATTGCAGCCCAAATAAATGCTTCACAGAGTTCAAGTAACAGACACATCTCAATATCAACTGTTCAGAGGAGACTGCGTGAATCAGGCCTTCATGGTCGAATTGCTGTAAAGAAACCACTACTAAAGGACACCAAAAAGAAGAAGAGACTTGCTTGGGCCAAGAAACACGAGCAATGGACATTAGACCGGTGGAAATCTGTCCTTTGGTCTGATGAGTCCAAATTTGAGATTTTTGGTTCCAACTGCTGTGTCTTTGTGAGACGCAGAGTAGGTGAACGGATGATCTCTGCATGTGTGGTTCCCACCGTGAAGCATGGAGGAGGAGGTGTGATGGTGTGGGGGTGCTTTGCTGGTGACACTGTCTGTGATTTATTTAGAATTCAAGGCACACTTAACCAGCATGGCTACCACAGCATTCTGCAGCGATACGCCATCCCATCTGGTTTGCGCTTAGTGGGACTATCATTTGTTTTTCAACAGGACAATGACCCAAAACACACCTCCAGGCTGTGTAAGGGCTATTTGACCAAGCAGGAGAGTGATGGAGTGCTTCATCAGATGACCTGGCCTCCACAATCACCTGACCTCAACCCAATTGAGATGGTTTGGGATGAGTTGGACCACAGAGTGAAGGAAAAGCAGCCAACAAGTGCTCAGCATATGTGGGAACTCCTTCAAGACTGTTGGAAAAGCATTCCTCATGAAGCTGGTTGAGAGAATGCCAAGAGTGTGCAAAGCTGTCATCAAGGCGGTTTTATAACAGGTAGTGTCCATTTATTTACAGTAATGTGTTGATTTAATTATTGCTTTCTTCAGTGGAAATACAGAATATGTATAAAATACCAAATATACCAAAAGCTAAATAAAGCAGAGATTTATGACTATTTAACCATGTTAATCATTACTGAAATATGCAAACTACAAACATTTAACCAGTTAAAGATAATGAATACATGACAACTAGATACCAATAAAATGTATAACAAATTATTCTTACAAAAGTCAAGTTGGCTATAACATGAGTACAAACAAAGTGAATGTGTGTGTGCGTGTGCGATGGTGTGTATTATAATTTCCCATCATAAAAATGTATCCTCATTCCCCAATCAAATACCTTAATCGATACTAAAAAATAAGAATTAATAATCTGTATTTTTCCTCCAATCTGGCAACCATCATAAAATTCAACATAGCCTTGAATAAAATGCATTATGAAAGACTGTGTTATGAACACGAAAAAGTGGAGCCTTGTATTAAATGCACTATGAAGAAAAATTGTGTAATGTAGGCTCCACGAAATATGAAATGCGTTATGAAGAACATCGTGTAGGCCTACTGTTGCCCACACAAAAAAAGGGCCCTTCTGACTACAAGTGCACCAGTATCCCAAAATATTAAGTGAAAACAAGCATAGAAAACAGTATTGACATTAATAAAAAAATAAAAATAATGTAAGGCTACTATTGTATTATAATTATTTTGGTGACAACCTGGTTGATTAACAATATTGGGTTGTTTTTATGTAAATAAATGTGGGTAGCCATTGCCCATCATGCACTGCTCTAATAACTTTCAAAAGATTGTTCTGAAGTTTGCCCCACAAAAATGTGCGTCTTTTCCTACTAATTAAATCGCACAAAAATGTGTATTTTCAAACGAATTAAGCCACACAAAAAGTAACTAAATCTTTTTGTACATATTTGCACAAATTGAGTGTGAGATTGTGTTGTCAAGGGAAGTACTGTTGCTGGGCAGGCAGACCATATACAGTACAATAAGGTACTACATCAGTAGTGTAGGGTAAACACAGTTGACCCACTATTGTTTTTTTTGTTGCTACAGTTTACCAGCCTATTATCAGCCTCAAAACATCATCCGGTTATGTTTTTGCAAAGAGTTAGGCATCAACCCATTGTAGCTTATGTCAATTGCTCATGCTCCCAGCAGGCTTTGCGGTGCCAATGGGAAAAGATTAGCGTCAACCAATCGATGCTTATGTCAATACAGCGCAGTCATTGGGAAAAGATGAGTGTCACAGGGTTGAAGCTTATGTCAATACATTTCATTCAACAGGAAAAAATGAGTGTCAACCAATTGATGTTTATGTCAACACATGGCAGACAATGGGAAAATATGTGTCATCCAATTGAATCTTAGAGTGGTGGTAATCCACAATATGGAAAGCAAATTTTTGCATTAATTTAATTGTTGAAACAAATCGTTGAAACAAAACTCCACCCCCTCATTGCCACTACAAGTTATGACAGCCTCTGGTCCCATAATATACAACATTGAAATTTGTGGTGCTTTTAATAACCATTTTGCCTCAACTGGCCACCTTTTTAGAAAGAATAGTTTCTGAGAGTTCCTCTAATTTCTCTAGAGGGAGTTTATTTAACTCGAAACATATTATAGAGGATGATGTACTCCCAGTCACACAATCATATTTATTTTAATTTCAACCATTTTATGTCTGTGATGTATTTAGTGCCTTGCTAAATATCGCTGTAAAAAAAAATCCACAGGAGCTTCACTTGACCCCTTCTTAATACAACTCTCTGTATTGTTGAATCTTTAACCTGTATTTTTTAAACTTAAAATCAAATTGTATTTGTCACATGTGCCGAATACAACAGGTTCACCTTACAGTGAAATGCTGATTTACAGTCGTGGTCAAAAGTTTTGAGAATGACAAAAATACTAATTTTCACAAAGTCTGCTGCCTCAGTTTTGATGATGGCAATTTGCATATACTCCAGAATGTCATGAAGAGTGATCAGATGAATTGCAATTAATTGCAAAGTCCCTCTTTGCCATGAAAATGAACTTAATCCCCCCAAAACATTTCCACTGCATTTCAGCCCTGCCACAAAAGGACCAGCTGCCATCATGTCAGTGATTCTCTCATTAACACAGGTGAGAGTGTTGACGTGGACAAGGCTGGAGATCACTCTGTCATGCTGATTTAGTTAGAATAACAGACCGGAAGCTTTAAAAGGAGGGTGGTGCTTGAAATCATTGTTCTTCCTCTGTTAACCATGGTTACCTGCAAGGAAACACGTGCCGCCATCATTGCGTTGCACAAAAAGGCTTCACAGGCAAGGATATTGCTGCTAGTAAGATTGCACCTAAATCAACCATTTATCGGATCATCAAGAACTTCAAGGAGAGAGGTTCAATTGTTGTGAAGAAGGCGTCAGGGCGCCTAAGAAAGTCTATCAAGCACCAGGACCGTCTCCTAAAGTTCAGCTGCGGGATCGGGGCACCACCAGTGCAGAGCTTGCTCAGGAATGGCAGCAGGCAGGTGTGAGTGCATCTGCACGCACAGTGAGGCGAAGACTTTTGGAGGATGGCCTGGTGTCAAGAAGGGCAGCAAAGAAGCCACTTCCCTCCAGGAAAAACATCAGGGACAGACTGATATTCTGCAAAAGGTACAGGGATTGGACTGCTGAAGACTGGGGTAAAGTCATTTTCTCTGATGAATCCCCTTTCCGATTGTTTGGGGCATCCGGAAAACACCTTGTCCGGAGAAGACAAGGTGAGCGCTACCATCAGTCCTGTGTCATGCCAACAGTAAAGCATCCTGAGACCATTCATGTGTGGGGTTGCTTCTCAGCCAAGGGAGTGGGCTCACTCACAATTTTGCCTAAGAACACAACCATGAATAAAGAATGGTACCAACACATCCTCTGAGAGAAACTTCTCCCAACCATCCAAGAACAGTTTGGTGACGACCAATGCCTTTTCCAGCATGATGGAACACCTTGCCATAAGACAAAAGTGATAACTAAGTGACTCAGGGAACAAAACATCAAAATGTTGGGTCCATGGCCAGGAAACTCCCCAGACCTTAATCCCATTGAGAACTTGTGGTCAATTCTCAAGAGGCGGGTGGACAAACAAAAACCCACAAATTCTGACAAACTCCAAGCATTGATTATGCAAGAATGGGCTGCCATCAGTCAGGATGTGGCCCAGAAGTTAATTGACAGCATGCCAGGGTGGATTGCAGAGGTCTTGAAAAAGAAGGGTCAACACTGCAAATATTGACTCTTTGCATAAACTTTAATGTAATTGTCAATAAAAGTCTTTGACACTTATGGAATGCTTATAATTATACTTCAGTATACCATAGTAACATCTCACAAAAATATCTCATAACACTGAAGCAGCGAACTTTGTGAAGACTAATACTTGTGTCATTCTCAAAACTTTTGACCACGACTGTACAAGCCCTTAACCAACAATGCAGTTTTAAGACAATTGCTCCTGGTGTTATCCCTAACATCTGGCAAGCAGCACATGTCCTCCCCCTACATAAGGGCAGAGATCCTTCTGACTTAGGTTGGAGATTGAGCAGTAGTTATCTATCTTGCCTAGCCAAGGTATTAGAATCCCTGACCAACTCCCAGCGAAGAACTTTAACTTCTCACTCTATTCTAAATGTTAACCAGTCTGGTTTTAGATCTGGACATAGCACTGTTTCAGCCACTATGATTGTTTTAGATTATTGTGTTAAATTGCCTAGATCCAGGACCTCTATACCAGGCGGTATCAGAGGAAGGCCCTAAAAATTGTCAAAGACTCCAGTCTTGGTGTTCTCTCTGCTACCGCACGGCAAGCGGTACCGGAGTACCAAGTCTAGGTCCAAAAGGCTTCTTAACAGCTTCTACCCCCAAGCCATAAGACTCCTGAACAGTTTATCAAATGGCTACCCGGACTATTTGCATTGTCACCCCTTCCCCCCTTCCTTCCCCTCCCCTCCCCTCTTTTACGCTGCCGCTACTCTCTGTTTATTATCTATTGCGAACGGATCAGCTTGTCCGAAGCACCCTAACACAAGCAGGAGGCATGATATTAACAGACTAGAGGCAGTGTTCAGGTTGGGGTTCCTTTACTTTTGTATTGCTACTGAACAGGTTTTCTTTCGCCCTAATAAAATAATTCCAATACAGGGTAACGTCCCACGCTGAAACAACAGCGTAACAAAAAAAATAAACATAAACTAAGCCGTTGACCAAAAGGCTGTGGCTCAAAAAGGGAAAGCAAAACAACAGCTACTCCTGTCTTTAGACTATCGTCTACACATAATACTCCTGTCTTTAGACTATCGTCTACACATAATACTCCTGTCTTTAGACTATCGTCTACACATAATACTCCTGTCTTTAGACTATCGTCTACACATAATAGTTACAGGAGGAACGCTTCTCTCTATCTAAAGTCTGCCTTGGTTAACAGAGAGACAAGGTGCCCCAGACGAAGAAGCTTTCTTTAAGGTAGGACAATACACTCAGGTCCCCGTCTCTACTCCCAATCCTCCCTCATCTCCTCTCCTGGCACACCTATATAGAGGAGGAAGACAAGCAATTAGTGGGCCCAGCTGTGTGCTAATTGGCTTTACACTGAGTACCTATCCCATGAGGAGGGTGTTGTCGTGTTGTCTTCCTCCGGCTGGTCACTGAACTCTCACATAATGCATTTAACTCTACCTACATGTACAGTGGGGGAAAAAAGTATTTAGTCAGCCACCAATTGTGCAAGTTCTCCCACTTAAAAAGATGAGAGTGGCCTGTAATTTTCATCATAGGTACACGTCAACTATGACAGACAAATTGAGAAACAAAAATCCAGAAAATCACATTGTAGGATTTTTAATGAATTTATTTGCAAATTATGGTGGAAAAAAAGTATTTGGTCACCTACAAACAAGCAACATTTCTGGCTCTCACAGACCTGTAACTTCTTCTTTAAGAGGCTCCTCTGTCCTCCACTCGTTACCTGTATTAATGGCACCTGTTTGAACTTGTTATCAGTATAAAAGACACCTGTCCACAACCTCAAACAGTCACACTCCAAACTCCACTATGGCCAAGACCAAAGAGCTGTCAAAGGACACCAGAAACAAAATTGTAGACCTGCACCAGGCTGGGAAGACTGAATCTGCAATAGGTAAGCAGCTTGGTTTGAAGAAATCAACTTTGGGAGCAATTATTAGGAAATGGAAGACATACAAGAGCACTGATAATCTCCCTCGATCTGGGGCTCCACGCAAGATCTCACCCCGTGGGGTCAAAATGATCACAAGAACGGTGAGCAAAAATCCCAGAACCACACGGGGGACCTAGTGAATGACCTGCAGAGAGCTGGGACCAAAGTAACAAAGCCTACCATCAGTAACACACTACGCCGCCAGGGACTCAAATCCTGCAGTGCAAGACGTTTCCCCCTGCTTAAGCCAGTACATGTCCAGGCCCGTCTGAAGTTTGATAGAGTGCATTTGGATGATCCAGAAGAGGATTGGGAGAATGTCATATGGTCAGATGAAACCAAAATATAACTTTTTGGTAAAAACTCAACTCGTCGTGTTTGGAGGACAAAGAATGCTGAGTTGCATCCAAAGAACACCATACCTACTGTGAAGCATGGGGGTGGAAACATCATGCTTTGGGGCTGTTTTTCTGCAAAGGGACCAGGACGACTGATCCGTGTTAAGGAAAGAATGAATGGGGCCATGTATTGTGAGATTTTGAGTGAAAACCTCCTTCCATCAGCAAGGGCATTGAAGATGAAACGTGGCTGGGTCTTTCAGCATGACAATGATCCCAAACACACCGCCCGGGCAACGAAGGAGTGGCTTCGTAAGAAGCATTTCAAGGTCCTGGAGTGGCCTAGCCAGTCTCCAGATCTCAACCCCATAGAAAATCTTTGGAGGGAGTTGAAAGTCTGTGTTGCCCAGCGACAGCCCCAAAACATCACTGCTCTAGAGGAGATCTGCATGGAGGAATGGGCCAAAACACCAGCAACAGTGTGTGAAAACCTTGTGAAGACTTACAGAAAACGTTTGACCTGTGTCATTGCCAACAAAGGGTATATAACAAAGTATTGAGAAACGTTTGTTATTGACCAAATACTTATTTTCCACCATAATTTGCAAATAAATTCATAAAAAATCCTACAATGTGATTTTCTGGAATTTTTTTCCTCATTTTGTCTGTTATAGTTGACGTGTACCTATGATGAAAATTACAGGCCTCTCTCATCTTTTTAAGTGGGAGAACTTGCACAATTGGTGGCTGACTAAATACTTTTTTTCCCCACTGTACATATTACCTCAATTACCTAGACTAACCTGTGCCCCTGCACATTGACTCTGTACCGGTACCCCCTGTATATAGCCTCGCTACTGTTATTTTACTGCTGCTGTTTAATTATTTGTTATTTCTTTATTATTATTATTTTTTTTTACTATCTATTTTTTACTTAACACTTTTTCTTTAAACTGCATTGTTGGTTAAGGGCTTGTACGTAAGCATTTCACTGTTAGGTCTACACCTATTGTATTCGGCGCATGTGACAAAAACAATTTGATATCATAAAAATCATTGTGCTGCCTTATTTATAGACCTTCCAAGGCCTTCGACACTGTTGATCATTCCCTACTCATTCAAAGTGTCTGAAATGGGCCTGGATCAGGAGTCTTGCAAATGGTTTAAGAACTATCTGACAAACAGATAGTTCGGGGCACGCGTAGACAAGATGGCGTATTGAATAGAAATCGGTACGAAACACCTCAAGATAAAAACATAATATTCAAAATCAGTAAGTTAGACTAAATATGAGCATTTCATATATTCGCAGTTAATATAATTCAATCTGGATAATAACACAAAACAGATCATAAGGCTAGAGAAATATATCGACAAATATTACAACAACACGCAACACCCAAACATGACTGAAGACAAGCGTGGAGAGCCGATCCCCAAAAGGAAACGCGACTCATCGACTGATACAGATGATATATGCTTTTCACCACTGGGTATGGTAAGTGTGAAAGCGACCTGTTGAAGTCGATAAATGACAAATTGGGCATACTAGAATTGGTCAGTAAAGACGTAAAAGAGTTGAAAGCGAGTCTTCAAATGAGTGCGAAAAAGCTTTGGTAATGGAGAAAGAAACCAAAGAATTAAAAGTGACAGTCTCTAAAATGGAAACGGACGTTAGGGAACTAAAAAAGGAGAACAATCTTCTGAGAGAAGCCTTACTAGACATCCAAACTAGATCGATGAGGGAAAATCTAGTACTTATGGGTATTCAGGAAAAGGAGGGAGAAATAACAGAGAATATTATGAAGGACTTCCTGCATACAGCGCTACAAATCCCACTCGAGGCTGTCGATAAAATCCAACTCGAACGTGTACATCGTTTCGGAAAAAGAGGACAGAAATATGAGCGCCCAATCGTTGCCAAATTTGCTTTTTTTAAGGATAAAGCTATGGTGAAAAGCCTAGGAAAAATAATTGCTGGCACGAAAATAGGCATGAATGATCAGTTCCCGAGGGAGATTGTAGAAAGGCGCAAAGTTCTGTATCCAATCTTCAAGGAAAACAGATTAAAAGGGAAACGTGTTGCACTAGTGGTGGATAAATTATATATTGACAACCAAATGTTTAGAGACACAAATACTACTCCATGGCTATTCTAAAAGTTGTAATAGAGGAGTCAAATATTGGAGCACCTGATACTAGCAATGATAGGGATTGTAATATTAAATAACATTTATAGTAAGTATAGTATTTTATAAAAGGATAAAACGATATAACAAGCAGAATAATACATATTTAAATACAAATAATTAGAACATGGCTTTTTTGGCGGGAGGTTGTTGTTTTGGCGGATGGTTGTTGTGGTTGGTCCTGTGTTCTCTCTGGCGTCCTTTCCCCCTTGCGGCAGATGTGGATGCGGGTGCGTTTACACGCTCGGCCCATTTATTCCCCAGTCAACCATGTGGTGTGCATTTTTGTGTTTGAAAAGGTGCGGTGTTAAGTGAGTGAGAGGGGAAATGGTTGCATATCCCAGAGCCGACCGGGGGTCTATGAGCAGGGGTACTGAGAGAGAGCTTTCAATTTTGTGTAGATGAGGGATATACATTTTTAAATATAGTATACATCTAATCTAATTTTTCATTGTCCTATCATGATGGAAAGATCCCTAACCCTATAACCTGGACACCGACCTGAGCGACCCATACACCAAAGAGAAGTTCCCATCTCTTTTATGGACCTGCTGTGAATATGCAGCCTAAACAGAGAAATAAATGCTGTCAGCAGCACCGCCCCCTCAAGATTCTGAGCCTGCCTGGCAGGGTTGGTCCTACAAAGCCAGAGCCCCCTGATGGGAGAGCATAATATACAAGGAAATTCTCAAAGCTGCTAATGAGAACCTTGACGACCTTTTACCTAGCCGGTGGGGATTCCGGTGGGGTACGCCCACCCAGGTAGTGGCAGTGCTGGCAACACTGGCTGCAGTAACCCATGGGGAGGGGGTCACACTCAGACAATCAGAGAGGGGGTTTATCATTGTAGCCCAGGTGGCACAAAATAATCAAAGGTCTGACCGCATGGAGATGCTTGGGAAAATGGTTACAACAGGGGATCAGAGTGTTTGTGTCTCAGGTGAAGAGGGTGGATCTGATCTCCATCACCTAGGACTTGACATAGATTAAGTAGATTAATCAAATCTCACATTGTTATCAATTTCTGCTCAATCTGCATGCTTTCTCAATCAGCTTTAACTGTATGTGCACTCGTAAATCAAGTTATTTCTCGAGTTGGGCTCTGGGATATAACAGCCGTTGAGTATCTGATTTTATGGTGGATTGTGGAGGAGGGGGGTTGAGTGTGTTGGAGTATGTGAGTATGTGCGTGTGTGCTTGTCTGGCATCTGTTGTGGGGGGGTGGGGATGTTGGGGGGGAGGGTATGGGATGGACCACAGGAATGATTTGCTAGGATAATAATTGCTTGTCAATGAATTAAATGTAATACAATGGCAATCCGGGTTATATGTTAGAATCCTACGCGTGAACTGCCGACATTATTACGCATATTAATTGATAATGATGGAAAATAGGATATGCATAATAAAAAAAAATAGTTATATATATATAGAGGTGAAAGCATTGGAAATGCTTTTGGCGGTTAATCTGCTTCTGTTTTGTGGGTGGTACTGTGTGCTGTTTTCGATGGATGGGTCCTGGCCTCTCGGGGCCTTAGGGATGCGGAGGGACGTGGGTGGGATGCTGATCACTGGGATGACGGCTCAACTTGGGATGGGGAGTGGCTTTAGCGGGGGAATTAGTGGAGAACAATTGAAGGGTTGCTCCGTAGCAGTGCAAATATCACGGTACAGCTATATGGACACTCAATCATTACGCTATTTTTTATTGGTAAATTTACAAACATATATAATGATAAATAGACTTGAAACTTGTATCTCATTATGGTGTATGGTGAAATAAGTATAGCCAGTTATAATTGTAATGGCTTAGCTGATAATAACAAAAGAAGAACAATATTTACATGGCTCAAAGAGAAGGAATATAATATCTATTGTATACAGGAAACTCATTCAACAATTCGAGATGAAGTAGCGTGGAAAAAATAATGGGGGGGGGGGGGAAATATACTTCTCCCATGGGCAAAGAAATTCAAAAGGGGTGATGATATTAATTAATAGTAATTTCGATCCGAATGTGCATATTGTACAAATAGATACACAAGGTAGATGGATTATTTTAAATATGTTATTGGACCATAAACAGATATGGCTCATTAACCTTTACGGACCAAATAATGATGATCCACAATTCTTTGACAATATATATAATAAATTATCAAGCCTGCAAGCAACTCAAGACAATATTATTATGGTGGGGGATTATAATACTGTTTTAAATAGCTCAATGGACCGTAAAGGAAATCACACCACAAACAATCACCCACATGCTCTTAAGGAAATTGTGAATGTCATGGACACATTAGAACTAGTAGATACAGTGGGGAAAAAAAGTATTTAGTCAGCCACCAATTGTGCAAGTTCTCCTACTTAAAAAGATGAGAGAGGCCTGTAATTTTCATCATAGGTACACGTCAACTATGACAGACAAAATGAGGAAAAAAATCATGAAAATCACATTGTAGGATTTTTAATGAATTTATTTGCAAATTATGGTGGAAAATAAGTATTTGGTCAATAACAAAAGTTTCTCAATACTTTGTTATATACCCTTTGTTGGCAATGACACAGGTCAAACGTTTTCTGAAAGTCTTCACAAGGTTTTCACACACTGTTGCTGGTATTTTGGCCCATTCCTCCATGCAAATATCCTCTAGAGCAGTGATGTTTTGGGGCTGTCGCTGGGCAACACGGACTTTCAACTCCCTCCAAAGATTTTCTATGGGGTTGAGATCTGGAGACTGGCTAGGCCACTCCAGGACCTTGAAATGCTTCTTACGAAGCCACTCCTTCGTTGCCCGGGCGGTGTGTTTGGGATCATTGTCATGCTGAAAGACCCAGCCACGTTTAATCTTCAATGCCCTTGCTGATGGAAGGAGGTTTTCACTCAAAATCTCACGATACATGGCCCCATTCATTCTTTCCTTTACACGGATCAGTCGTCCTGGTCCCTTTGCAGAAAAACAGCCCCAAAGCATGAGGTTTCCACCCCCATGCTTCATAGTAGGTATGGTGTTCTTTGGATGAAACTCAGCATTCTTTGTCCTCCAAACACGACGAGTTGAGTTTTTACCAAAAAGTTCTATTTTGGTTTCATCTGACCATAAGACATTCTCCCAATCCTCTTCTGGATCATCCAAATGCACTCTAGCAAACTTCAGACGGGCCTGGACATGTACTGGCTTAAGCAGGGGGACACGTCTGGCACTGCAGGATTTGAGTCCCTGGCGGCGTAGTGTGTTACTGATGGTAGGCTTTGTTACTTTGGTCCCAGCTCTCTGCAGGTCATTCACTAGGTCCCCCCGTGTGGTTCTGGGATTTTTGCTCACCGTTCTTGTGATCATTTTGACCCCACAGGGTGAGATCTTGCGTGGAGCCCCAGATCGAGGGAGATTATCAGTGGTCTTGGATGTCTTCCATTTCCTAATAATTGCTCCCACAGTTGATTTCTTCAAACCAAGCTGCTTACCTATTGCAGATTCAGTCTTCCCAGCCTGGTGCAGGCCTACAATTTTGTTTCTGGTGTCCTTTGACAGCTCTTTGGTCTTGGCCATAGTGGAGTTTGGAGTGTGACTGTTTGAGGTTGTGGACAGGTGTCTTTTATACTGATAACAAGTTCAAACAGGTGCCATTAATACAGGTAACGAGTGGAGGACAGAGGAGCCTCTTAAAGAAGAAGTTACAGGACTGTGAGAGCCAGAAATCTTGCTTGTTTGTAGGTGACCAAATAAAATGCAAATTAATTACTTAAAAATCATACAATGTGATTTTCTGGATTTTTGTTTTAGATTCCGTCTCTCACAGTTGAAGCCAGAAATCTTGCTTGTTTGTAGGTGACCAAATAAAATGCAAATTAATTACTTAAAAATCATACAATGTGATTTTCTGGATTTTTGTTTTAGATTCCGTCTATCACAGTTGAAGTGTACCTATGATAAAAATTACAGACCTCTACATGCTTTGTAAGTAGGAAAACCTGCAAAATCGGCAGTGTATCAAATACTTGTTCTCCCCACTGTACATTTGCAAAAATCCTAAAAACCTGTTTTCGCTTTGTCATTATGGGGTAGTGTGTGTAGATTGATGAGGGGGGAAAAAACAATCATTTTTAGAATAAGGCTGTAATGTAACAAAATGTGGAAAAAGTCAAGGGGTCTGAGTACTTTCCGAATGCATAGGCTATGCGCAGCACTTCGTTGAATTTATCTAATCAGTTATTGTTTTTTTGCTCAAACTGCGAGCAATACCTCTCAAAACACAGGGATGTCGATTCACATGGGACTAGTATTATCAGGGGAGTTTGCCAAAAAACAGTAGGTTATTCTGGCTGGAATTTTTACTCTCCTGCCATGTAAAAATTACTGCCATGGCAGATTCGGACGGGACCAAAATGACAGATGTTGAGTTTTGTGCTCGTGCACATAATTACATTATCCGGTCCAGGGTGTCTGGGATGATGGTGCTTATGTGAGCCATGACCAGCCTTTCAAAGCATTTCATGGATACAGATGTGAGTGCTACGGGGCGATTGTCATTTAGACAGGTTACCTTGGCGTTCTTGGGCACATGGACTATGGTGGTCTGCTTGAAACATGTAGGTATTACAGACTGGGACAGGGAGAGGTTGATAATGTCAGTGAAGACACTTGCCAGCTGGTCGGTGCATGCTCTGAGTACGTGTCCTGGTAATCTGTCTTGTGACAGTTAACCAGTTTAAAGGTCTTACTCACATCGGCTACGGCGAGCGTGATCATACAGTCATCCGGAACAGCTCAATGCGAGCATAGAAGGTATTTAGCTCATCTGGTAGGCTCACGTCACTGCGCAGCTTGCGTCTGGGTTTTCCTTTGTAATCTGTGATAGTTTGCAAGCCATGCCACATCTGACGAGTGTCAGAGCCGGTGTAGTAGGATTCGATCTTAGTCCTGTTTTGATGCTTTGCCTGTTTGATGGTTTGTTGGAGGGCATAGCAGGATTTCTTGCAAGCGTCCAGATTAGTGTCACGCTCCTTGAAAGCTGCAGCTCTAGCCTTTAGCTCAGTGCAGATGTTGCCTGTAATCCATGGCTTCTGGTTGGGATATGTACGTATGGTCACTGTGGGGACGATGTCATCGATGCACTTATTAATGAAGCCAGTGACTAATTTGGTAAACTCCTCAATGCCATCGGATGAGTCCCAGAACATATTCCAGTCTGTGCTAGCGAAACAGTCCTGTAGCTTAACATCCGCTTCATCGGACCACTTCCGAATTGAGCGTGTCACTGGTACTTCTTGTTTGAGTTTTTGCTTGTAAGCAAGAATCAGGAGGATAGAGTTATGGTCAGATTTGCCAAATGGAGCGCGAGGGAGAGCTTTGTATGCATCGCTGGTATCGCATCCCTCCAATAGAGTTCCAGACCCTTTATGCCAGGGCTGTCCAACCCTGTTCCTGGAGAGCTACCCTCCTGTAGGTTTTCACTCCAACCCCAGTTGTAACTAACCTGATTCAGCTTTTCAACCAGCTAATTATTAGAATCAGGTGTGCTAGATGAGGGTTGGCATGAAAACCTACAGGATGGTAGCTCTCGAGGAACAGGGTTGGAGAGCCCTGCTTTATGCCATGGAGCATTGAAGCGGTTCTGGCGGCTCATGGTGGCCCAACGCCCTATTAAGACACTCTATGTTGGTGTTTCCTTTATTTTGGAGCGGTTACCTGTACAAAGGCTACATTTCTAAATGTTTTAATAAATAGGTGTTTTTTATGGAAAAAGATATAGGCCTTTTTCATGTTCTGCCTGCATTGGCTCCTTGGAGACCATGCTCGCTTAACAAAATGGATGGATTGAATAATAACTTTACTATATTGTAGCCTACATAACACACAAAACATTTGAATATTGAATAGAATATAGTGATTCACATAGTAAAATGTATAATGTACAGTGAGCTCCAAAAGTATTGGGACAGTAACACATTTTATGTTGTTTTGTATTCCAGCACTTTGCATGTGAAATTATACAATGACTATGAGGTAAAAGTGCAGACTGTCAGCTTTAATTTGAGGGTATTTACATCCATATCGGGTGAACTGTTTAGAAATTAGAGCACGTTTTGTACATAGTCCCCCCATTTTAGGGGACCAAAGGTATTGGGATAAATTCACTTATATGTGTATTAAAGTAGTCAAAGGTTTAGTATTTGGTACCATATTCCTAGCATGCAATGATTTCATCAAGCTTGTGACTCTACAAACTTGTTGGATGAATTTGCTGTTTGTTTTGGTTGTGTTTCAGATTATTTTGTGCCCAATAGAAATGAATGGTAAATAATGTGTTTTCATTTTGGACTCACTTTTTTTGTATATAAGAATAGAATATGTTTCTGAACACTTCTACATTAATGTGGATGCTACCATTATTACGGACAGTCCTGAACAAATCATGAATAATGATGAGTGAGAAAGTTACAGACACACAAATATCATACCCCCAAGAAAGACATGCTAACCTCTCACCATTACAATAACATTTTTTTTGGGGGGGGGGGGGGGTATGATATTTATGCCTCTGTAACTTTCTCAATCATCATTATTCACGATTCATTCAGGATTATCCGTAATCATGGTATCATCCACATTATTTTAGAAGTGTTTAGAAACATATTCGTATTTACAATAAAAGTGATTGCAAAATGAAACATTACATTATTTATCATTCATTTCTATTGGGCACAAAATAATCTGAAACACAACCAAACAAATACAACCAAAACAAACTTTAACCTCATAGTCATTGTATCATTTCAAATCCAAAGTGCTGGAGTACAGAGCCAAAACAACAACACATGTGTCACTGTCCCAATACTTCTGGGGCTCACTGTAATACTGCTTCATAAACCTGCTAGTTCATGAAGAAAATATGTCCATTCATCATTATTCACATTTCAATTGGACACTAACATGACAAAACAGAAACCATAGCTACTCTAATTGAACCTATATGGACGCATACTGTGTAATAGCCTAAGTGATTATTAGAAAAAAGGAATAAAGCGTACATAACACCACTGCCATTAGCTTCAGAGTTCTAGTATAGACCCCAGTGTGTGTTCTATGGGCTCTCAGCTCTGTTTCTTCTTCTTATCTCTGACCCTAACCCTCAATTCATCTCCATGTCTTGGCTCAACCCTAACCATAGCCCTGTGAACCCTGTGACACTCATCTTTTCCCATTGACTGGAATGTATCGACATAAGTGTCAATTGATTGACACTCATCTTTTCCCATTGACTGAAATGTATTTGGGGTATTTATTAGGATCCCCATTAGCCGCTCCAATTGACATAAGCAAGCGTCATTGGGTTGATCGCTAACTTTTTGATAAAATGGGACATGATGACGTTTTCCTGTGATATCATGTTGACTTTACAGAGCAAGGTGACTATTTGTGTAATATTTATTTAGCCCAACAGTCATTTAAGCAACAGATCGAATAACTAGCTATCTAGTTAGTTATTTATTAACTATTATTATTTTGTCTCACCACAGAATGAAAATGAGATGTTTTTTTCCAAGCAGACTGCGGAAGAAGCATTTTATTTATTCGTTATCGTCGCTGCTGGTGATCTGTGCCTTGCTGCTGCTCTGCCTAAAGGTCACTGTTAAATACAGCGTTACTATTGAACCGTATGAGACTACCACAGGCTACGATGACGTCGAGCCTCCCCACCGCTACAACATTGACTGCAATGCCATCTACAACATGGATCCGGTCGAGGTAGGGAAGTCGCTGGCCATCAGAAAACAAGCGGTGGTGTGGGAGCAGGATGAGAGCTTGATCAACCTGACCTCTAATTGCCCGCGCTACCTCCGCTCCCGGGGCTATGGGGACGTCCAGGTGTCTGAGGAGGAGCAGGCCTTCCCCCTGGCCTACTCCCTGGTGGTCCACAAGTCTGCCTCCATGGTGGACAAGATCCTCCGGGCCGTCTACACCCCCAACAACATCTACTGTATCCACTACGACCTGAAGTCATCAGAACTGTTCAAAGAGGCCATGGAGGGTGTGGCCCGCTGTCTGCCCAACGTCTTTATCGCCTCTAAGCTGGAGACGGTGATGTACGCCAGCATCAGCCGCCTCAAAGCCGACCTTAACTGCCTGTCTGACCTCATGGGGTCAGAGGTCAAGTGGAGGTATGTCATCAACCTGTGCGGTCAGGACTTCCCCTTGCGCTCCAACATAGAGCTGGTGGCCGACCTGAAGAAGCTCCAGGGGGGTAATATGATGGAGACAAGTCGTCCCAGCAAATACAAGAAGCAGCGTTTCTCCTTCCACCACAAGCTGTGGGACGCTGAGTACATCCAGAGGCCGGTGAAAACCGACAAGGCCAAGGAGCCTCCCCCACACGGCATCCAGATGTTCATCGGCAGTGCCTACTTCGTGCTCTCGCGGGAGTTTGTCACATATGTGAACACGTCTGCGCTGGTCAGGGACTTCCTGGCGTGGTCGAACGACACCTACTCTCCAGACGAACACTTCTGGGCCACTCTGACACGGGTGCCGGGCGTGCCAGGCGAGGTGCCACGGGCCCAGGCCGACGTCACAGACCTAATGAGCAAGACCAGGCTGGTGAAGTGGAATTACCTGGAGGGACCGCTTTACCCAACATGCACAGGGAAACACGTCCGCAGCGTGTGTATCTACGGGGCGGGGGAGCTGAGCTGGCTCCTGAACTACGGCAGCTGGTTCGCCAATAAGGTGGACCCCAAAGTTGACCCAGTCCTTATCCAGTGTCTGGAAGATAAATTACAGGAGAAACAGAGACTCTTGGTCAAGGCTATGAAGTCACGACCAAAGACTCCCTCCTCAGGAAAAGGTTAAATGAATGAATGGATGAATGATTTATTGATTAATAATGGCTTAATTCATGTTGGAATGTGGACTATTGTAATGATAGCACCATTTTAGTATTTTCTAAGATTTTTGTGTTTGAGGTGATTATGTCAGAAACTTAACTGAGGTTTGCTTTATGGTACATATGAAAGATGAAGTGGAATGCTGGATGAGAGAGACTGTCAGGTCTCTGGGTTAGGGTTAAACTCTTGTTTTGCAAATTGATACTTGAGGTTGGGAATGTTAGTGATAAATAAACCCCTAGTGAATGTACCCACATGACAATGCAGAATAATGAGTGTGTATTTAATGGTGAATGTACCTACCTGATGATGCAATATAATGACTGTGTATTTAATGGGGAATCAAGAGGGTAAACAGGGGAAATGTCAGCTCTGGATCAATAGTTTCCACCACACTTAACAGCTATCTAAAGTTGCCTTTACAAACAGAGTAAAGCCACTAATGAGCACACATGAGCGCTCCTATTAGAAGTGAAACAGCCTTTTTTACCAGGTTTTTCGAATTGAGATAAAGTCTCTTAGTCCAAGAAATGATTAAAAAACATTCTATCAACCTACACATTGTGAAAACTTTGTAATAAGCACATAATGACTAGTGAAGGTACCAGACATTTTGGTTCCTGTGTTTTACTTGTCTTTGAATAAAAGTCTGATTTTAACTGGTCATACTGTATATTCAAAAACGTTTACTACTCAGATTAGAAAAAAACGTTTACTACTAAGACTTTTACTACTCATATTAGAGTGAGTTAGTCAGACCTCCAAAGATGTGAAAAAGTTATTATAATGGATGCCCGTTTTTGTGTGTGGCATTTCCATACAAGGTCTTGGCATCGCCATACAATGCTAATGAGTTATGTTACGTTCCCCAGCAAGAAAACCTAAAATGTCGCTCAAACAGAAGGGGGAACTAACAAAGAGTCACTGACAACAAACAAATCGAAACAGGTGGGGTTTTAGGAGGGGTTCTGAAAGACAATCATGGGGGTGTCCACTGAACGTTGGCTAGCAACAACAACTGGGACCTAAAAGACACCCACCATGAGCGCCAACTAAATTTGCCCAATAAGAGGCAAACAAAAGAAAAAACCCCAGACCAAACTTAGACAGGAAGCAAACCAAAAAGTGGAGCAAAACGAAAACGGGGAAGATCAGATAAAGGATTGTCTTTCTAGAAATCAAATAGGGAAAGCCAACTAAAGGTGTTGACCCTCCACATCGCGCAAGACAACTGGAGCACTGGGCCAGCCAGGTGAAACATCTTCCGTCTAACGAGATGGACAAGCCAGCACAGGTGTAATACATACTGACTAATGAGGTTACACCAATCGGTGCGCCCTACGTGCTAAGGCGCAACCTCAAAATATAAATGGAAAACCAAAACTTGTAACCCCTTAAGACAACAAATATATCCTATATTTTTGTTGGACAAGTTTGCTCACCACCAACAGAAAACAACTTCCATTTCACAACAACCTAAATGCGTCACCTTCTCCAATATAACCATGGTGTCTACTGGCTGTCAACAATTAAATACAAGACAAAACAGCCACCTCTTATTTATTTTAAAATGTAAACTCAGCAAAAAAAGAAATGTCCCTTTTTCAGGACCCTGTCTTTCAAAGATAATTCGTAAAAATCCAAATAACTTCACAGATCTTCATTGTAAAGGGTTTAAACATTGTTTCCCATGCTTGTTCAATGAACCATAAACAATTAATGAACATGCGCCTGCGGAACGGTCATTAAGACACTAACCGCTTACAGACTATATAGAGGCAATTAAGGTCACAGATATGGAAACTTAGGACAGTAAAGAGGCCTTTCTACTGACTCTGAAAAACACCAAAAGAAAGATGCCCAGGGTCCCTGCTCATCTGTGTCAGACAAAGGCAAAACACCCTCCAAAATGAAGGATTGGGCCGCCCCAGTGTCTCGCAGCATCTTCACCGGATGCTTAACAGCATTGCCACTCTGCAGAGACACGGACCTGTCTGAAACAAAGGGTTCATACACATCTGATCCAAAATCTTGTTTAGGAGATACACTAATCCCAACCAGAGAGTTAATGGGCTGGAGTGCTCCCACAAGAAGAAACTGCTTTTTCTCTCTCTAATTGTTCTGTTTCAACTTAAGACACTGAGAGACAATGTGTCCTTTCTCACGGCAGTAATGGCAAACTGGGAGATACGAAAAGAAAGTTATCTTTGGTCACTGTAGAAAAAGACTGAAATCTTGCAGTAGGAGGTGACTTTTCTGGATTGCTTTTTGCATAGGGATAACTACTGGGTGATTTGTCTCACTCTTGAGGACTGCAGCTCTCTCAAGAGTGAGATCCTTGTGCTCATAAATGTAGGTAGCAACCCTTTCATGAAGGCAATTTTTGAACTGCTCGAGAAGTATAAGTGTCTTTCAATCCTCAAGTCCTTGACCTCTTGAGAACCGCACCACCGATCAAAAAGACATGCTTGTTCCCTTGCAAACTCAACATGACTTTGATTCTGTCTTTCGTAATTTATGGAACTGTTGTCTGTATGCCTCTGGGACCAACTCGTAAGCACAAAGGATAGCAGCTTTAACAGTGTCATATCTGAACTCTGGTCAAGAGATAAAGTGGCGTACACTCTCTGAGCTTTTCCCAGTAGAACACTTTGGAGGAGCAGTGACCAAATATCACGCAGCCATTTTAAGAATGTGGCAATCCGCTCAAACAGAGTAAAATATATGTCCACCTCCTTTTCATTGAAAGGCGGTACAAGTCTTTTTCGACCAAAATCAAACTCTGTTGAGGTTGCAGGATGGACTGGAGTGCTTCCAGATCTATCTCCCTTAATCGAATGACATGCACACGTTGTTCTTGTTTAGCTGCATGCTCAACTTGTCTTCCCTTGTTCTCGAGCTCTAATGTCTTATAACCCCTCAGGGTGGATGTCAGTGACAGAAACTCTACCATAAAAGTGCATTTTGAACACTCCAATATCTGGGCACAGCAGAGCTTCAGAGTAGGTGACTAGAGCGACTACCATACTCATGGAAACTAGATCCCGGATGAGCCACCATTTTGTTACGTTCCCCAGCAAGAAAACAAAAATGTTTCTTAAACAGAAGGGGGGACTAACAAAGAGTCACTGACAACAAACAAAACGAAACAGGTGGGGTTTTAGGAGGGGTTCTGAAAGACACTCAAGGGGGTGTCCACTGAACGTTGACTAGCAACAACAACTCGGACCTAAAAGACACCCACCATGAGCGCCCACTAAATTTGCCCACTAAGAGGCAAACAAAAGAAAAACCCACACCAAACCTAAAGATAGGAAGCAAACCAAAATGTGGAGCTACATGAGAGCTACAGTCTGGGTACCAGCCTTTTAAGCTACTCCTTGCCACTCCTTTGTTTGGCAAATAACAGGAGTGGCAAGGAGTAGAATGTAATAGCTGAACAGAGAC
Source organism: Coregonus clupeaformis (assembly GCF_020615455.1). Taxonomy (NCBI): domain Eukaryota; kingdom Metazoa; phylum Chordata; class Actinopteri; order Salmoniformes; family Salmonidae; genus Coregonus; species Coregonus clupeaformis. The sequence continues at coordinate 25,314,211 of NC_059200.1, forward strand.
GGCAATCAGGCTAAGATGACCTGGGTCGTTCCACATAATTTGGCCCTTTTTGGTAGTGTAACTTGGTTAAAAAAATAAACGATTTCACCTAATTTTAATATTCTGTCATGAAGGGCACATGTTCAACTTTTCCTATCTCTTAAATATTAAATTACTATAGTAAGTGCCTATTAAGTGCCAAATAAACTAACAGGGTTGACCATAACAGGGATGATGATGTCATCTTAAATCATCCATAAATCCCCTTGTGAAAAAAATAGTTAATAAGGAAAAGTTCCACCATATTAAAATAAACTTCAGTTCACATAACAGGCTTTACCTTAAAATGAGGGACAGGTTGTTGTTTTTTAACCTTAAAATGAATCATTAACTACATGAAATGAATAATAATCTTCAGAAATGACTGGGAAAGCAACACAATAACTAGAGCTTTAAAATGATGGAGAAAAGTTGGAGAAATATGGGAATTAAGTGGGTTAAACTCTTCCTAGAAGTCACAGAGGGTGCATGGAGTGACATGTCAAAATGCAGAAAGTCTTTATTCATATAAAACATCTGATTTATTAAATGTTCCATGTGGTCTATATTAAAGGGCACTTCATTTAATATAACAGGCTTTTAAAATTCAATATTTGTGCACAATTTCTACTTAAGATATCTTCAGTTTAAGAAGAATTTGGTTTGAATAGCTAGGTCATTATATCTAAACATTATCAGGGGACAAAAGGAGAGGGGAGCTTAGAGGAGGAAGAGAGGGAGAGAGAGGGAGAGAGAGGGAGAGAGGGAGAGAGAAGGAGCAGAGGAGGGAGAGAGTGTACCCGGCTAGTTAGATGCTTGTCACAAATTCCATGGATGAAAGCGAGCTAGAGAGAGAGAATGTTTTGTTTTGTCAGGTAACATGTTCCTCTAACCTGCTAGACTGGAACGGAGCAGAGCAGGATGCAGGATGCAGGATGCAGGATGCAAATGGAGCCGATGGAAATAAATGGTTAGATGGGAGCTGGAGAGACTTCAAGCCTTGTGTGTTTGTTTGAATAGTCACCATTACATTTACATTTACATTCAAACATGTGGTTTCTATATGTTTAATGTGTTTGATACAATTCTATTACAATGAGCCTGTCCTCCTATAGCTCCTCCCACCAGCCTCCACTGTGTTCAACTGCAGCGTGTATGCTTCCTCAAAATGGACACTCACAGATATTGGGCACGTTCAAGTTCGTCTACAGTGGCTAATGCAGCCAACTGTAGACGAAAGTCGATGAGTGAAGTAGGGGAGGTGCATTTGCGATAGCTGAAAGTCAGACATTGTTACTACAGCAAGAAACATAGTTTATAAAAAGTTTTTCTTTATAATAAACATGTCTCTTACCCCTGTATCACACACAAACTGAATTCACAATCATGTGTACATTGTAGCCTAATCAATTGGTGAGAGAGGTCTCAAATATTACATTCATTTGCACACAGTATACCCTATACATGAGTCACGGAAAAGTTTGTTCCTGTTTCAGTCGTGGGTCAAACAAAACACCCTAATGATTAGTTGACAATAGCCTCCCACGATGCAGGCAATAGCTGCAGATCGAAGTTGGTGAGAAGCAAGTTCATACAGTGGACATGAATGTGCAAGTCTGACAACTTTTATCCCCATAATGCAACACAGTTTTGAAAGGTGATGACCAACATGTTCACCGAATTGACAAAACTGATCTGCTCAAACGCACCCACTATCCACATATTTCTTGCTCTCTCTCTCTCTTGCTCTCTCTCAAACACACACACACTGTTTTGGCACCTGTTAACATTTTACATTTTACATTTTAGTCATTTAGCAGACGCTCTTATCCAGAGCGACTTACAGGAGCAATTAGGGTTAAGTGCCTTGCTCAAGGGCACATTTACGTCATTTAGCAGACGCTCTTATCCAGAGCGACTCACAAATTGGTGCATTCACCCTATAGCCAGTGGGATAACCACTTTACAAAGGGGTGTATGTGAAGACTTGCAAGGGGTTCTGGTGCCGGAAGACGGCCCATCCTCCCAGGCTCCCCATGAGCCTGTGTAGGGATCATATCCAATGTTCCCTCAAATTGTCTCAGGCACTGAGCAAATTTCTGGTCTGCTGAGCGCAAACTTGAACGTTGTGAAAATTCTGTGCAACTTCCAGCGCACGTTTACTGTGAACACTGAGGCTGTACCCGCTTTAAGTTAAAGTTTTAACAGTGGCCATGCAGGCTACTGTGGCTATTTGATCATAATGTAGGCCTACCAGAGTGGCCTACCATCAAAAACAATGGAGAAAATGCATCCCATAACATTTTAACATGTAAATAGATGTTCTATCATTCAGCCTACAGTAGCAGCCAATGTGTGGTGTTCAATGTTGAAAAAAAACATGCAGGCTTGACATTAACCTGTTTATCCACTTGTCCTTCAGACAAGGAGGTGACTGAAAATGCTATTGTGTTGTTTGGTGCAAGAAACCACTTTGCAAAATAAAATGCATTATTATTCTCATACCATTATTACAGAGAATCAGACAAATTATGCTACCCTCTGCCTATTGGCTACTTAGCTTATTCAAGCCTGTCTCAAAATACAACACTGCCCCTTTAAGGCAAACAAAAGCTCTTTACCTGACAGGCTTTTCAAAAATGTCTAGAAATGTACACGTTTTGTGCTCTTGCAGGAAGCAATCACTCCCCTATTGCTGACTACAAATTATCTATAACTGGGCTAATAACTCACTAACTAGCAAAGGATATGAACAAAATGTGCACACGTGGCTACATGCAGCTCTCGCTTTGATCTCAAAACAAGGGCATCTACTCACGACCGCTCATGCTGTAAACACAATCCAGTTCAAAGTAAATGCCACAGATCCATATATGGCAATATGGATTGTTTATGCTGCACCGGTCTGTGTAGAGTATGGGCTGAGTAGTGAGTGTCAATGCAATAGAATCCTAATCCGATGCATTCTGCCTACAACAAAATCTCTTGCAAAATTTCTAAAAATCTGTTTTCGCTTTGTCATTATGGAGTATTGTGTGTAGATAGTTGAGTTGTTTTATTTATTTAATTAATTTTAGAATAAGGCTGTAACGTAACAAAATGTGAGAAAAAGTCAAGGGGTCTGAATACTTTCCGAAGGCACTGTATCTACCTCGATCACTCCAGTATCCCTGCACATTGTAAATATGGTATTTGCACTGACCCTGGAACTGACTCTGTATAAAGCTACTGACCCTGTAACTGACTCTGTATAAAGCTACTGACCCTGGAACTGACTCTGTATAAAGTTTACTTACTTTCTCATGTTCTTCTTATTTCTATTTCTTGTGTGTTTTTGTTGACATTTGAACCTTGTCTGCTACAGTATATGCTTATTGTCACCCACCTCTCCTGTCCCCCTCCACCGTGATGGTACTTATTTATTTAGTCAGAGGTCATTCATCTATAACAAGTATTATGTGTATACTATGAGTGCTGTATTTAGAACGTATACAAGTCTATAATAGATATGTAATGCAGTGGTTCCCAAACCTCTCCTCTGGGACCCCCAGACGTTTCATCATGTTGTTGTAGCCCTGAACTAGCTCACCTGATTCACTAATCAAGGGCATGATGATTAGTTGACAAGTTGGATCAGGTGTGCTAGCTGTGGAATAGTTCAAATACATAGAATGGCTGAGGGTCCTCAAGGAGAGGTTTGAGAGCCATTGGTGTAATGTATAGGCTACAATCCGAGAAGACAGAAGGTAAGAGAGTATTATCCATATCCACTGCCTTGACCTGATATGATCTGGAAAACCCAGTCTAACTGCCTCTAGGATGAACCTACCTGTCCACATGCTACCTGGACAAGCTATGGACCCTGGGGGTAGAAACAAACAGATAACCAGGCTATAACTAGGCCACAACAAACAGATAACCAGGCTATAACTAGGCCACAACAAACAGATAACCAGGCTATAACTAGGCCACAACAAACAGATAACCAGGCTATAACTAGGCCACAACAAACAGATAACCAGGCTATAACTAGGCCATAACAAACAGATAACCAGGCTATAACTAGGCCACAACAAACAGATAACCAGGCTGTAACTAGGCCATAACCAATTTACGGGGACGGGGACGGGGGGGACATTTGTTCTGTTGGTTTCAGTGTGGTTATCAATCAATCAATTGTTATTTATAAAGCCCTTTTTACATCAGCAGATGTCACAAAGTGCTATACAGAAACCCAGCCTAAAACCCCAAACAGCAAGCAACGCAGATGTAGAAGCACACTCATTTCGAAACAAAGACATGTTCTCTAGAATACTTGTGGTGAGCAGTTGTTTGGCGTAGGTGGATTGCCACAGAGACTGAGGTGGTGGCGGGGGCAAGCTCAGTGTCCACACTTTTTACATTTACATCATTTAGCAGACGCTCTTATCCAGAGCGACTTATACTTCCTGTGTGTCAAAGTTTAGGAATAACTTTTAAGTGTTGCTGTATGGCCCATTAGACAGGATTAGAAGAGGGTGGAATTTTCTGAGCTAAACTGACCAAGATGCTCCTCCAACAACACATAAAACCTAACATAATTCAGCAAAAAAAAATATATATTTTCTCTCATTGGCATATGTTATTTTTAAGTGAGCGCTGATGCCACCCTGTGATAAGCAGTGCCCATTTTGTGTTTGTCCATTCCCAGTGCGCCTCTCCAGGGTGCTGTTGGAGAGACGCAGCGCTCCACCAACGTTCCGTCAAAAAAATTATCTAACATAAATCATGTAGCAGATATTGCCTATGGTAGAAAGCACAGGAGGCTGGTGGGAGGAGCTATAGGAGAATGGGCTCATTGTAATGGCTGGAATGGAATTAATGGAATGGCATCAAACACATGGAAACCATGTTTGACTCCATTCCATATATTTCAGTTGAATGCATTCAGTTGTATAACTGACTAGGTATCCCCCTTGCCCTTTCCTTTCCTAAAAACAGGACAGGTCAAAGTAAAAATGGACAATATGGAATGGACAATCAGGCTACTCACAACTGCTGTCCAGGAATTTCACCCCATGGGCTAAAAAGTCATGATCAGTGATTTCAGGTTTGTATCCGTCAATTTATGACGAGCTGATCATAGCAAAAAAGAAAATAATTCTGCATTTCCCGCTGTGTAAACACATTGATTATCATTGCAAATAGGCTCAGGATAACACCTGATAAAGTTGGGTAGCTGATAGACAAAAGGATTAGTCACAGGAATCAGGACTAATAGTAGCCTAATTCAAGACAAAGGAGATGATTGTGGACTACAGGAAAAAGAAGAGGACCGAGCACGCCCCCATTCTCATCGACGGGGCTGTAGTGGAGCAGGTTGAGAGCTTCAAGTTCCTTGGTGTCCACATCACCAACAAACTAACATGGTCCAAGCACACCAAGACAGTCGTGAAGAGCGCACGACAAAACCTATTCCCCCTAAGGAGACTGAAAAGATTTGGCATGGGTCCTCAGATCCTCAAAAGGTTCTACAGCTGCACCATCGAGAGCATCCTGACTGGTTGCATCACTGCCTGGTATGGCAACTGCTACAGAGGGTAGTGCGTACGGCCCAGTACATCACTGGGGCCAAGCTTCCTGCCATCCAGGACCTCTATACCAGGCGGTGTCAGAGGAATGCCCTAAAAATGGTCAAAGACTCCAGCCACCCTAGTCATAGACTGTTCTCTCTTCTACCGCACGGCAAGCGGTACCGGAGCGCCAAGTCTAGGTCCAAGAGGCTTCTAAACAGCTTCTACCTCCAAGCCATAAGACTCCTCCAAGCCATAAGACTCCTTAACATCTAATCAAATGGCTACCCAGACTATTTGCATTGCCCCCTACCCCCCTCTTTTACGCTGCTGCTACTCTCTGTTTATTATCTATGCATAGTCACTTTAATAACTCTATCTACATGTACATATTACCTCAATTACCTCGACTAACCGGTGCCCCCGTACATTGACTCGGTATCGGTACCCGCTGTATTTGCGTCACTATAGTTAGTTTTACTGCTGCTCTTTAATTATTTATTACTTTTATTATATTCTTTTGGGATTTTTTTTTTTGTATTCTTTCTTACATTTAACATTTAAGTCATTTAGCAGACGCTCTTATCCAGAGTAACTGCATTGTTGGTTAAGGGCTTGTAAGTAAGCATTTCACTGTAAGGTCTACACCTGTTGTATTCGGTGCATGTGACAAATAAAATGTGATTTGATTTGATTTAATAAAGCCAATGCAACTGCCTGTTAGACAAACGGACAGCCTACCATTCATCAAATTCCATTTGCGGGCCTGACACTGTAGGCTACACCCCAGTAAGCACGGACCGACGCAGACGTCTTTTGGACGTATTTCTTTGGTACAGTCCGGACCGGCCTTGATTTCCACTGGCGTTGATTTTTCGGACCAAATAGGAACCAATCATAGACGTCTATGTTTGGTTCAGATTTGGTCCGGTCTGGACCAGCCTTGATATGGCCCAAACATAGACGTCTATAAATGGCACATGTACACAATACACATCTCAATTGTCTCAAGGCTTAAAAATCCTTCTTTAATCTGTCTTCTCGCCTTCATCTACACTGATTGAAGTGGATCTAACAGGTGACATCAATAAGGGATCATAGCTTTCACCTGGATTCACCTGGTCAGTCTGTTATGGAAAGAGCAGGTGTCCCTAATGTTTTGTACATTCAGTGTATAGAACTATGTTACATAGCTATGTAGCTTTTAAAAAAAGACATAGCATAGAATTAGGTATATTATATTCACATACAGTATGTGTCAGTCCTCAGCACCTCATACTGGTTATTAGTGCACTAATAGTTATTGAGAACTTGACCCACAACAACCCCTGACCCAGTGCATGTATGATGGGTTACACTACACCTGTGTTACTTAACATGTTTTGCATCTTCTCAGGAATCCACGGTCATGCCATAGTACAACATAAGGCTTTGCATCTTTTACTACTTTATGGAATAGTCAATGAACAAACATTTGACCAACTGGGGACATTTTGCCGGTCTCCACAAGGAAAAAGGCTATTTCTAGGGGAGTTAGGGTTAGTGTTAAGGTTAGAATTAGGGTTAGGGGTTAAAGGTTTAGGGTTACTGTTAGGGTTACGTTTTGGGGTTAAGGTTAGGGTTAGGCTTAGGATTAGGTTAAGAGTTAGGGAAAATTGGATTTTGAATGGGAATCAATTGGGTGTCCCCACAAGGTTAATAAAACTAGACTGTGTGTGTGCGCATGTGTTTATGTCTTTCATCCTAAACCACAACTGGTATTTCATAATAAACAGTGAAACATAGAAATAAAGTTATGTAAAGCATTTCACTGTTCAGTTTGAGTCAGCTAAACCCATACCATGCATCCTCTGAGGGTTATTCACACACCTGAGAGCAGACTGTATGAATATTTGTTAAAGAACCCCATCTATTGGCTGTTAGGAAGTACAACACTTACGTTAGGTGGTTGGTAGCTGCTGTACTTAATTTCGGCTACTGATTGCAGTCTGCCAGTTTGGCTTTATACATAGCTTGGGCTTTGTCGAGTAAGGCTTAAACTATGTATTTAGATTGTAGTTAGGTATTATAGGTAGGCATCGTGGGCTGTATATTATTAAGTAGTATAGGTAGGCATCGTGGGCTGTTGTGGGTAGCTGTTGTGTAGTTATTGTAGGTTACTTTTGTATTCGGCGGTGCCGGGTGTAGCACGAAGCTAGCTAGCTAACTCACCTCCTGGATTAGCTGGCGAGTAGCTATTAGCAACGGTTGCAACTAAAAACAATATCCTTTTAGCCAGCTACATTCGTTCGCAGCGACGACGTTTTTCAAACAAAGTCAACACAGCAGCCATTGCTAGCTAGCCAACACTACCAGCTGGCTGTACTGTAGTAGCTAAATACAATATCTTTGTGCTAGCTACCCAACGTTTAATCATTGCTGCGTTATGAAAGGTAAGCTTGGCTTCTTATATGGTGTTGAGTAAAGCTTAAACCATGTATTTAGATTGTAGGTAGGTATTGTAGTTTGGTATTATAGGTAGCTTACTCAGGTAGTTATTGAAGGTTATTGTAGGTAATTATTGTAGGTAAGGACTGTATTCGGCGGACCCCGGCGAAGCACGAGGCTAGCTTACCCACTACTTGGACCAACAAAGCTAGCTAGCTAGCTAGCTAGCGGGTAGCTACTGGTAACTTTTTGCAACTGTGGTTAATTGTTTCCAATGTTATTTCATGCTTAAGAGTACCTGTGATTGAGCCAGCTAGCTGCTACCATTCAGCTGTTTTTCTAACCTCATCCGAGGCATTAACGTTAGGTGGTTGGTAGCTGCTGTACTTAATTACAGCTACTGATAACAGTCTGCTGTAGTTTACAACAATTCTAATTTCTAAAGTGGAAGTTGGGAGAGTTTTACTCGGGTGGTTCAGTGAAACAATTATAGTTTCTGAGGTGGAAGTTGGGAGAGTTATATATATATATTTTCTTTTTTGGTGAGGGAGGCCTGCTCTCTCCTTTCCCTGATGTTTAGTTCATTTCATTCCGATCTCCTCTGCATTATTGTAGCCATCTGCTGCAGCCTGTCAACTATGCCTCTGCCTATCCCTGTTCTCTCCTCTCCGCACAGGCTACTCAAACGCCTCACACCGCGTGGCTGCTGCCTCTCTAACCTGGTGGTCCCTGCACGCACCACACACCTGGAGTTCCAGGTCTCAGGCAGCCTCTGGAACTGCCGTTCTGCCGCCAACAAGGCTGACTTCATCCCAGCCTATGCTACCCTCCAGTCCCTCGACTTCCTGGCGCTGACGGAAACATGGATTACCACTGAAAACACTGCTACTCCTACTGCTCTCTCCTCGTCTGACCATGTGTTCTCGCATACCCCGAGAGCATCTGGTCAGAGGGGTGGTGGCACAGGAATCCTCATCTCTCCCAAGTGGTCATTCTCAATTTTTCCCCTAACCCATCTGTCTATCTCCTCATTTGAATTCCACGCTGTCACAGTCACTAGCCCATTTAAGCTTAATATCCTTGTCATCTATCGCCCTCCAGGTTCCCTTGGAGAGTTCATCAATGAGCTTGACGCCTTGATAAGTTCCTTTCCTGAGGATGGCTCACCCTTCACAGTTTTGGGGGATTTCAACCTCCCCACGTCTACATTTGACTCATTTCTCTCTGCCTCCTTCTTTCCACTCCTCTCCTCTTTTGACCTCACCCTCTCACCACCCCCCCACTCACAAGGCAGGCAATACGCTTGACTTCATCTTTACTAGATGTTGCTCTTCTACTAATCTCACTGCAACTCCCCTCCATGTCTCCGACCACTACTTTGTATCCTTTTCTCTCTCGCTCTCCTCCAACACTACTCACTCTGCCCCTACACAGATGGTAACGCGCCGCCGCAACCTTCGCTCTCTCTCTCCCACTACTCTCTCCTCTTCCATCCTATCATCTCTTCCCTCTGCTCAATCCTTCTCCCTCCAATCTCCTGATTCTGCCTCCTCAACCCTCCTCTCCTCCCTTTCTGCATCCTTTGACTCCCTGTGTCCCCTATCCTCCCGGCCGGCTCGGTCCTCCCCTCCAGCTCTGTGGCTTGATGACTCATTGCGAGCTCACAGAACAGAGCTCCGGGCAGCTGAGCGGAAATGGAAGAAAACTAAACTCCCTGCCGACCTGGCATCTTTTCCTCCCTCCTCTCTACATTTTCTTCATCTGTTTCTGCTGCTAAGGCCACTTTCTACCACTCTAAATTCCAAGCATCTGCCTCTAACCCTAGGAAGCTCTTTGCCACATTCTCCTCACTGCTGAATCCTCCCCCCCCCCTCCTCCCTCTCTGTGGATGACTTTGTCAACCACTTTGAAAAGAAGGTTGACGACATCCGATCCTCGTTTGTTAAGTCTAATGACACTGCTGGTCCTGCTCACACTGCCCTACCCTATGCTTTGACTTCTTTCTCCCCTCTCTCTCCAGATAAAATCTTGCGACTAGTGACTGCAGGCCGCCCAACAACCTGCCCGCTTGACCCCATCCCCTCCTCTCTTCTCCAGACCATCTCCGGTGACCTTCTCCCCTACCTCACCTCGCTGATCAACTCATCCTTGACCGCTGGCCATGTCCCTTCCGTCTTCAAGAGAGCGAGAGTTGCACCCCTTCTCAAAAAACCAACACTCGATCCCACTGATGTCAACAACTACAGACCAGTATCCCTTCTCTCTTTTCTTTCCAAAACTATTGAGCGTGCCGTCTTTAGCCAACTCTCTTGCTATCTCTCTCAGAATGACCTTCTTGATCCAAACCAGTCAGGTTTCAGGACTGGTCATTCAACTGAGACTGCTCTTCTCTGTGTCACGGAGGCTCTCCGCACTGCTAAAGCTAACTCTCTCTCCTCTGCTCTTGTCCTTCTAGACCTGTCTGCTGCCTTTGATACAGTGAACCATCAGATCCTCCTCTCCACCCTCTCCGAGCTGGGCATCTCCGGCGCGGCTCACTCCTGGATTGCGTCCTACCTGACCGGTCGCTCCTACCAAGTGGCGTGGCGAGAAGCTGTCTCCGCACCACGTGCTCTCACCACTGGTGTCCCCAGGGCTCAGTTCTAGGCCCTCTCCTTTTCTCCCTATACACCAAGTCACTTGGCTCTGTCATATCCTCACATGGCCTCTCCTATCATTGCTACGCTGACGATACACAACTAATCTTCTCCTTTCCCCCTTCTGATAACCAGGTGGCGAATCGCATCTCTGCATGTCTGGCCGACATATCAGTATGGATGACGGATCACCACCTCAAGCTGAACCCTGGCAAGACGGAGCTGCTCTTCCTCCCGGGGAAGGACTGCCCGTTCCATGATCTCGCCATCACGGTTGACAACTCCGTTGTGTCCTCCTCCCAGAGTGCGAAGAGCCTTGGCGTGACCCTGGACAACACCCTGTCGTTCTCCGCTAACATCAAGGCGGTGACCCGATCCTGCAGGTTCATGCTCTACAACATTCGGAGAGTACGACCCTGCCTTACACAGGAAGCGGCACAGGTCCTAATCCAGGCACTTGTCATCTCCCGTCTGGATTACTGCAACTCGCTGTTGGCTGGGCTCCCTGCCTGTGCCATTAAACCCCTACAACTCATCCAGAATGCCGCAGCCCATCTGGTGTTCAACCTGCCCAAGTTCTCTCACGTCACCCCCCTCCTCCGCACACTCCACTGGCTTCCAGTTGAAGCTCGCATCCGTTACAAGACCATGGTGCTTGCCTATGGAGCAGTGAGGGGAACGGCACCTCCGTACCTTCAGGCTCTGATCAGTCCCTACACCCAGGCGAGGGCATTGCGTTCATCCACCTCTGGCCTGCTGGCTCCCCTTCCTCTGCGGAAGCATAGTTCCCGCTCAGCCCAGTCAAAACTGTTCGCTGCTCTGGCACCCCAATGGTGGAACAAGCTCCCTCACGACGCCAGGACAGCGGAGTCACTCACCACCTTCCAGAGACATTTGAAACCCCACCTCTTTAAGGAACACCTGGGATAGGATAAAGTAATCCTTTTACCCCCAAAAAACAAAAAAGTATAATTGTAAAGTGGTTATCCCACTGGCTATAGGGTGAATGCACCAATTTGTAGTCGCTCTGGATAAGAGCGTCTGCTAAATGACGTAAATGTGCCCTTGAGCAAGGCACTTAACCCTAATTGCTCCTGTAAGTCGCTCTGGATAAGAGCGTCTGCTAAATGACTAAAATGTAAAATGTAAAATGTTAACAGGTGCCAAAACAGTGTGTGTGTGTTTGAGTGAGAGCAAGAGAGAGAGAGAGCAAGAAATATGTGGATAGTGGGTGCGTTTGAGCAGATCAGTTTTGTCAATTCGGTGAACATGTTGGTCATCACCTTTCAAAACTGTGTTGCATTATGGGGATAAAAGTTGTCAGACTTGCACATTCATATCCACTGTATGAACTTGCTTCTCACCAACTTCGATCTGCAGCTATTGCCTGCATCGTGGGAGGCTATTGTCAACTAATCATTAGGGTGTTTTGTTTGACCCACGACTGAAACAGGAACAAACTTTTCCGTGACTCATGTATAGGGTATACTGTGTGCAAATGAATGTAATATTTGAGACCTCTCTCACCAATTGATTAGGCTACAATGTACACATGATTGTGAATTCAGTTTGTGTGTGATACAGGGGTAAGAGACATGTTTATTATAAAGAAAAACTTTTTTATAAACTATGTTTCTTGCTGTAGTAACAATGTCTGACTTTCAGCTATCGCAAATGCACCTCCCCCTACTTCACTCATCGACTTTCGTCTACAGTTGGCTGCATTAGCCACTGTAGACGAACTTGAACGTGCCCAATATCTGTGAGTGTCCATTTTGAGGAAGCATACACGCTGCAGTTGAACACAGTGGAGGCTGGTGGGAGGAGCTATAGGAGGACAGGCTCATTGTAATAGAATTGTATCAAACACATTAAACATATAGAAACCACATGTTTGACTCCGTTCCATATATTTCATTTCAGGCATTACAATGAGCCCGTCTTCCTATAGCTCCTCCCACCAGCCTCCACTGGTTGAAACCATAGCTGTAGTTGAACCAATTGCCCCCATGACAGCAAACATACAGAGAAAGGCTTAAGGATATTTATATAAATGGCCAGTCACACTTAGCCCACTTACCCTATACAACTCAAAAGTATTTAAGTCAGCCACCAATTGTGCAAGTTCTCCCACTTAAAAAGACGAGAGAGGCCTGTAATTTTCATCATAGGTACAAAATGAGAAAAAAAAATCCAGAAAATCACATTGTAGGATTTTTAATGAATTTATTTGCAAATTATGGTGGAAAATAAGTATTTGGTCAATAACAAAAGTTTCTCAATACTTTGTTAAATACCCAGATAAATTCATGTTCATCACTGACCACTTTAGGTCATCATCAGATGCTCCAAAAAAAATCTAGCTAAGTTTTTTCCTCGTTTGACCTGCGTTTACAATGTATCTAATTTCAGTTTGTGTAGTTGTTGGTTTAGCTTTCTGTAACTTTGTAGCAAGTACGGTCTGCATGTGTAGTCACTTATTGTGTCATGATTGCAAGGTGTCCCGATATCTTTTTCAACTGTCCCGTTATCTGGTTTTAATGCCCACTTTAGAATAATGCCCTTCTAGCCAATCAGAAATGAGTATTCAACAATGCTGTGGTATAAAAAAAAACATTAAGAACTGCTCTTTCCATATCTTCTGTATACCACCCCTACCTTGTCACAACACAACTGATTGGCTCAAACGTTCCAGAAGGAAATAAATTCCACAAATTAATTTTTAAGAAGGCACACCTGTTAATTGAAATGCATTCCAGGTGACTACCTCATGAAGCTGGTTGAGAGAATGCCAAGAGTGTGCAAACTGTCATCAAGGCAAAGGGTTGGTATTTGATTAATCTCAAATATAAAATATATTTTGATTTGTTTAACACTTTTTTGGTTACTACATGATTCCATATGTGTTATTTCAAATGTATGATGTCTTCACTATTGTTTTGTGTTAGGTATTACTGCACTGTTGGAGCTAGGGACAAAAGTATTTCGCTACACTCGCGATAACAACTACAAAATATGTGTATGCAACCATGTAACTGTACTCCTCATCCCTGCATATGGGGCTCAGGACAGACCGCTTAGATGTAGAGTTCCATACGTTGTAGCCTAGCCTATAGGCTACTATTGTTGCTGGTCTGAAAACTAAAGACAGAATGTTTCTTAACGCTTTGACTCCATCTACTGTTCAATGCTTTGTGGAATTGTAAAGCACTAGTACAACACACACGTATTGTGAATAGATTGATATGTGGATAGCCTAGGATTACTTCAAATAAATGCTTTTAGGATATCAGAGAGCGCAAATCAAGTTATAACTTAGAAAAATAAATATAGGCCACTATAAATAAATATAATCATGCACTTTGCTCTCATAATGTTGTAAATACATATTTGAAGTAGGCCTATGTCTTACTGTGGTCCCTGGTTGTGTTGGTGGAATGTTTGCCTTGCACATTCTCTCTGTCCCAGCAGGCAATGCTCACATCACGGAGAGCGTGCGTAGTTTTAACAGGCTAGTACAAGCTAGCAACGGAGGCGTTTGTGGTTTTCAAAACATTCAAGAAATAAACCCTATAGTTTGTGCATAAGAAGTAAAAGAAACAGCCTACGTGTCATCAACAGGATTAGGTGAGTTTCCGATCACTTCACGAGCACAGCGTATTTTATATTGAGATTACTGGAGTGTTTGGAGCCCTGAAACACGCTGCGTGGGATGGGATGGTCGGTGCGGGCGCTGGTTCGGCCCTGCTGATGAGTAAGCATCACTTTGGACAGGATTACAGGATGGCTCGCTAAAAACAGCTTACATTCGCTTTCAAATACATGTAGGGGTTGTGTCTGTTAAAAAACATTTGTTGGACAGATATGTTTGGATAGGGCCTGTGTTTTCACTAGCGGCGGCATGCAAGAGCACGGTCAGGAATTTGGGAATGGAATCTTGAATATCAGGGTGAGGTGTGCTGTGGGAAATGAGGATTCTCTGAACATTTGCTACAAAGTTATTGTTTACTTCACCTGGGTTAGTAGGCCATATTGTATTTCGCATAGTGTTTGCTTGATGAACTTCGATACATAGTGGCACGTTTTTGCTGAGTCTGCCCTATACCGCCACGCCCCCTCCTACTCTTGCGCATACATTTTTATTTTATTATTTTATTTAACCTTTATTTAACTAGGCAAGTCAGTTAAGAACAAATTCTTATTTACAATGATGGCCTACCAAAAGGCAAAAAGGCCTCCTGCGGGGACGGGGGCTGGGATAAAAAAAAAAAAAAAAATACAAATATAGGACAAAACACACATCACGAAAAAATAGACAACACTGCATAAAGAGAGACCCAAGACAATAACATAGCATGGTAGCAACATGACAACAACATGACAACAACATGGTAGCAGTACAAAACATGGTACTAACATTATTGGGCACAAAGGCCAAGAAGGTAGAGACAACAATACATCACTCGAAGCAGCCACAACTGTCAGTAAGAATGTTCATGATTGAGTCTTTGAATGAAGAGATGGAGATAAAACTGTCCAGTTTAAGTGTTTTTTTCAGCTCGTTCCAGTCGCTAGCTGCAGCAAACTGAAAAGAGGAGCGACCCAGGGATGTGTGTGCTTTGGGGACCTTTAACAGAACCAGTGGGTCTTGCGACATGTATACAGAGATGACCAATTTACAGAGGAGTATAGAGTGCAGTGATGTGTCCTATAAGGAGCATTGGTGGCAAATCTGATGGCCGAATGGTAAATAACATCTAACACCAACTTTATTAGAGATCATAAAGTTAATGTGTGTGTGCATTATTAGGTTGAACTTCGAGAAGACCATCATATTTGTTGACAATAATATCTTCTTTACTTTGTGGCACTGTTTGCGGTTGTTCACAATAGCTTACAGGGGTGTAACACCCCCCCATGTATCCGATGTACTCTTGTCTTTCATCAAGGCCATCTTCTGACCTTTCACAATATTGCAGTCAGCTATACTTGGAAACTTCAACACAGAGAACCTGCATAGCAGTTACATAATGGGGTCAGCTCCATGCTGGAATTCGTTATGTATAGGCAACTAGGCATTAGTGTGCTGTGAAATATAATTATAGTGTAAAAGTTTTATTGAAATACTGCTAATCATAGAGGAGGAACTCTGAAGCCTCCCAATCGAGCCCCCTCTCAATCACCTCCGGTGTCATTTACACAGAACACTGGGTCTTTTAATTGGATTAAAGGCACCCCTCTGATCATCACCCCTCTAAACAGGAATAACACAGAAAGCCATGACATCACCCATCCTCTGTTCTGTGTTTACAGGTTAGAGGTCAGAGAGGAATATTTTAGTTGTTTGTATCTTTTGTTTAATGGGATACAGGTAGTGTTGTCTGGGTATTTGTCAGTGAAGAGAGACGGAAAGTGAACAGACTAAATGTTTTTGTGGGTTTCCAAAAGCACTGTGCCTTCCACATCGCTGGTGATGCGCCTTCCACATCGCTGGTGATGCGCCTTCCGCACCGCTGGTGATGCTGTCTGATGGGTGGTGTTTAGTGTTTGGTGTGTGTTTGAGGGCAGATGGGGCCATCATGCTTCTGACATGAGGTAGGCAGTGAATGTCCTGTTTAAATCAAACCTGTCTACTGGCAGGTCAGAATAGACAAACACGCTAGTATGTTGCTTATAGCTACAGTTGAAGTGGGAAGTTTACATACACTTAGGTTGGAGTCGTTAAAGCTCATTTCTCAACCACTTCACTCATTTCTTGTTAGCAAACTATCGTTTTGGAAAGTCGGTTAGGACATCTACTTTGTGCATGACACAAGTAATTTTTCCAACAATTGTTTACAGACAGATTATTTCACTTATAATTCACTGTATCACAATTCCAGTGGGTCAGAAGTTGACTGTGCCTTTAAACATCTTGGAAAATTCCAGAAAATGATGTCATGGCTTTAGAAGCTTCTGATAGGCTAATTGACATCATTTGAGTCAATTGGAGGTGTACCTGTGGATGTATTTCAAGGCCTACCTTCAAACTCAGTGCCTCTTTGCTTGACATCATGGGAAAATCTAAAGAAATCAGCCAAGACCTCAGAAAAAAAATTGTAGACCTCCACAAGTCTGGTTCATCCTTGGGAGCAATTTCCAGTTGACTGAAGGTACCACATTCATCTGTACAAACAATAGTACACAAGTATAAACACCATGGGACCACGCAGCCGTCATACCACTCAGGAAGGAGACGCGTTCTGTCTCCTAGAGATGAACATACTTTGGTGCGAAAAGTGCAAATCAATCCCAGAACAACAGCAAAGGACCTTGTGAAGATGCTGGAGGAAACAGGTACAAAAGTATCTATATCCACAGTAAAACGAGTCCTATATCGACATAACCTGAAAGGCCGCTCGGCAAGGAAGAAGCCACTGCTCCAAAACCGCCATAAAAAAGCCAGACTACGGTTTGCAACTGCACATGGAGACAAAGATCGTACTTTTTGGAGAAATGTCCTCTGGTCTGATTAAACAAAAATAGATATGTTTGGCCATAATGACCATCATTATGTTTGCAGGAAAAAGGGGGCAGCTTGCAAGCCGAAGAACACCATCCCAACCGTGAAGCACAGGGGTGGTAGCATCATGCTGTGGGGGTGCTTTGCTGCAGGAGGGACTGGTGCACTTCACAAAATAGATGGCATCATGAGGAAGGAAAATTATGTGGATATATTGAAGCAACATCTCAAGACATCGGTCAGGAAGATTAAAGCTTGGTCGCAAATGGGTCTTCCAAATGGACAATGACCCCAAGCATACTTCCAAAGTTGTGGCAAAATGGCTTAAGGACAACAAAGTCAAGGCATTGGCGTGGTCATCACAAAGCCCTGACCTCAATCCTATAGAAAATGTGTGGGCAGAACTGAAAAGTGTGTGTGAGCAACGAGGCCTACAAACCTGACTCAGTTACACCAGCTCTGTCAGGAGGAATGGGCCAAAATTCACCCAACTTATTGTGGGAAGCTTGTGGAAGGCTACCTGAAACGTTTGACCCATTTTTACTAGGATTAAATGTCAGGAATTGTGAAAAACAGAATTGGCTGTATTTGGCTAAGGTATATGGAAACTTCCCACTTCAACTGTATGCAATCCTTTCACATATAGCCCAGAGTCTATGGGTGGGAGGGAAGAACCATATGGCGCTGAGCTGGCCCTACCTCTACCCAGCCAGAGGAGGGTGTATGTGGGGTAAAGGGGAGACCAGCGGGGGAGTTGAGGGTAAGGGTTTGGATGAGGAATATTGTGCTTCATCAGACATGAGTGATAGGTTACAGACAACCGTGTGTGTGTGTTATATCAATCTCCCAGAGATGGTGTGTGTGAGAATATGTATGGAAAGCAATCCATTATGTTACAGCAAGCAAAACAATGCTGTGTTTTGCATATTTTTTCTATAACAACGTGTGCATTAAAACAAGCTAAATTGCGCCATGCTTTTGCACTTCCAAATGTGTCTTTGTCTGAGAGTGCACACACACTATTTACTGTGTGTGCGTGGTGGGTAATCCTACATCTGCTGTGTGACATCACACATTCTATACGTATGTAGGAGCCAGCTCTGAGGCCCCGACTGGGTGTCTGTTTCCTGCTTTGCCCCTATAGACCAGCATTATGTAACATATGCTACACACACACACACACACACACACACACACGTGTACAGCCGGACACACACACAAACATAGTGTGAGCCAAGGGTTAACTACAGCAGGTATGTACAGTGTGTGCATTGGATAGGTATACGCTGGGCTTTTATTTCTATTTGGATGTTCGTGATGGCCAATTTGGATTGGCTGTTTTAGTGCAGTTAGTGTGGTCTTGTTTTGGTCTCTGCTGATATGGAGATGAAAGTCTCATGTGTAACACCCCGGACTAACTGAACACACAGCAAAGCTCTGGAATTCCCAGGCTGGAATGCCATGGTAAAGTTCTGTGGGTGGGGTGCTGTTCAGAGAGAGAGTGTGGGGTTGTTTATGTTTCTGATGTTGGGGTTGGGTTGTTTGTGTGTGCGTGTGAAAGATCTACATTTCTACCCCAAACCTGGATCAGTATGAAAAAAAATTTATGCACTCACTAACTGTAAGTCGCTCTGGATAAGAGCGTCTGCTAAATGACTAAAAATAATAATAATATGTGAATTCACATACTACACTGTGCATACTCACTTACACACAGACTTCCCCATTTTGGCCTCCAGTTCCAAGCAAGAACAACTAGTTTTTCCTCAAACTATTGAGAAAAGAAGAACCTACTATAGTTAGGCAGAGTTTATATCCCTCTTCTTATACCCCTCTTGTTAACTCCCATTTTGCCAGTGTGACAGTAGTGTGTAACATGGGAGCAACACAACATGTC
The DNA here is from genome assembly GCF_020615455.1 of Coregonus clupeaformis. NCBI lineage: Eukaryota > Metazoa > Chordata > Actinopteri > Salmoniformes > Salmonidae > Coregonus > Coregonus clupeaformis. Next base: position 25,333,243 of record NC_059200.1, read on the forward strand.
AGCATGTTAACACCACACCCCCACCCTGGCCTAAAGGCTTCCGCATGCTTCGGTTCGGCTGAAGCCTAGCCGAACTCTGCTAGCTGAACCGAACGCATACTCCCTTAAAAGACCTTAGCTTGAAAAAACCCGCAATAGTACCGTTTGTCCGTCTTGAGACGCCATAGCCAGTATATACTTCCTAAAAATTGTCAGAATTAATCAAAGATAACTCAAGAAATCTGTCCATTCATTTTGACGTTTTTGACGAGCATATCATAGTCATGCAATTTTACATCAAACTAAGATGTTTGGTGCAGTATTTCTCAAGTGAAAACATTTGCATGAAAATGAGTCGTCTATCGTTGAATTTACATTTTACATTTTAGTCATTTAGCAGACGCTCTTATCCAGAGCGACTTACAGTTAGTGAGTGCATACATTTTTCATACTGAATGACAACAAACACTTAATTGAAGTACTGTTGAACGATGAAGGGAATTAGACTTCAGTTACCGAAATTCGGTTTGCCTTGAGAAAAAATATTGTGTGCACGAACAGCCGAAAAAACCCTTGCCGAAGACCAAAACGAACAAAAACGTCACAAAATGTTGTCATAATATATGCACAAACTGTTTCAGATGTGAAGCATGGGGACGCCTAACAGAACACAGGGCAGGTTTTAACACCACACCCCCACCCTGTTCTAACGGAACACAGGGCAGGTTTTAACACCACACCCCCACCCTGTTCTAACGGAACACAGGGCAGGTTTTAACACCACACCCCCACCCTGTTCTAACGGAACACAGGGCAGGTTTTAACACCACACCCCCACCCTGTTCTAACGGAACACAGGGCAGGTTTTAACACCACACCCCCCACCCTGTTCTAACGGAACACAGGGCAGGTTTTAACACCACACCCCCACCCTGTTCTAACGGAACACAGGGCAGGTTTTAACACCACACCCCCACCCTGTTCTAACGGAACACAGGGCAGGTTTTAACACCACACCCCCACCCTGTTCTAACGGAACACAGGGCAGGTTTTAACACCCCACCCCCACCCTGTTCTAACGGAACACAGGGCAGGTTTTAACACCCCAGCCTAACTGAACACACAGCAAAGCTCTGGAATTCCCAGGCTGGAATGCCATGGTAAAGTTCTGTGGGTGGGGTGCTGTTCAGAGAGAGAGTGTGGGGTTGTTTGTTTCTGATGTTGGGGTTGGGTTGTTTGTGTGTGCGTGTGAAAGATCTACATTTCTACCCCAAACCTGGATCATATAGGCGGGGCGCTGAGCCCCCCGAGGCTATAGGCAGTAGTGACACGTGCCAGCCCAACCCCAACATGTTCAGCTCAAACCGGTTGGAACCAAATCATTCTGATCAAGAAAAGGGCTGGGGGGGATAGAGCACAGAATAGTAGAAGTAGGAAAGGTAGGACCCTATAAAATCTTAAATGTTTTACCTGATTCCCACAACAATGCTTAAAGGGATACTTAGGTATTTGGGGTAATTTCCTACATACCCAGAGTCAGACGAACACATGGATACCATTTGTATGTCTCTGCGTGCAGTTTGAAGGTAGCATATCGAAATAACTTTTTTATTCAGAGCCATATTTATTTATGCGAGAATTGACTGAAGAGGAACTTGTGCAGTTGGACGCTGAGCGAGCATGGAGGGAGGCTGAATCAGCGGAGTTTGTAAATGAGCTAACAGGAGCGGTGGCGAGAGCCAGGTCTGAGGGGGACTGATGGTGCAACTGTGGGGCATGTCAACCAAAGGCAAATGACGATGAGTGGTTGTGCTGCGCGGAGTGGGACTTTTTACTGCCATCGATTGGGGGGCTTGATATCTACAGCGTAGAAAGCAGCGCACCCAGAGACTGTGTAACAAACTCCGATGACTTTTCTGTGCTCATCAATCCTGGCGTAATAGAGACATTCTTCCATGTCCCAAAAAGAAACTGGAAGAAGCAGCCCATACCTGCTGGACCGAATGGACAGCTGTCTATCGAGTAAGTGACATTATTCTTGCTTGTCCCCACACACAGTAACAAAATATAAAGAAGATCATTTAGTGATTATAATTGCACTCTGATCAAATAGTTTCTTGTTATTCGATTATTTGTATCTAGCTACCCACGAATAACAAATTATCTTGTTATTTACCGCCTTATTCTAAAATTGATTAAATTGTTTTTTCCCCTCATCTACACACAATACCCCATGATGACAAAGCAAAAACAGGTTTTTAGAAATGTTTGCAAATGTATTAAAAATAAAAAACGGAAATATCACATTTACTTAAGTATTCAGACCTTTATTCAGTACTTTGTTGAAGCACCTTTGGCAGCGATTACAGCCTTGAATCTTCTTGGGAATGATGCTACAAGCTTGGCACACCTGTATTTGGAGTTTCTCCCATTCTTCTCTGCAGATCGTCTCAAGCTCTGTCCGGTTGGATGGGGAGCGTCACTGCACAGCTATTTTCAGGTCTCTCCAGAGATTTGATCGGGTTCAAGTCCGGGCTCTGGCTGGGCCACTCAAGGACATTCAGAGACTTGTCCCGAAGCCACTCCTACGTTGTCTTGGCTGTGTGCTTAGGGTTGTTGTCCTGTTGGAAGGTGAACCTTCGGCCCAGTCTGAGGTCCTGAGCGCTCTGGAGCAGGTTTACATCAAGGATCTCTCTACTTTGCTCCGTTCATCTTTCCCTCGATCCCAGTCCCTGCCACTGAACAACATCCCCACAGCATGATGCTGCCACCACCGTGCTTCACCGTAGGGATGGTGTCAGGTTTCCTGCAGATGTGACGCTTGGCATTCAGGCCAGAGTTCAATCTTGGTTTCATGAGACCAGAAAATCTTGTTTCTCATGGTCTGAGAGTCCTTTAGGTGACTTTTGGCAAACTCCAAGCGGGCTGTCATGTGCCTTTTACTGAGGAGTGCCTTCCGTTTGGCCACTCTACCATAAAGGCCTGATTGGTGGAGTACTGCAGAGATGGTTGTCCTTCTGGAAGGTTCTCCCATTTCCACAGAGGAACTCTGGAGCTTTGTCAGAGTGACCATCGGGTTCTTGGTCACCTTCCTGACCAAGGCCCTTATCCCCCGATTTAGCAGTTTGGCCGGCTCTAGGAAGAGTCTTGGTGGTTCCAAATTACTTCCATTTAAGAATGATGGATGCCACGGTGTTCTTGGGGACCTTCAATGCTGCAGACATTTTTTGGTAGTCTTCCCCAGATCTGTGCCTCGACACAATCCTGTCTCGGAGCTCTACGGACAATTCCGTCGATCTCATGGCTTGGTTTTTGCTCTGACTTTCATGTCAACTGTGGGACCTTTATATAGACAGGTGTGTGCCTTTCCAAATCATGTCCAATGAATTGAATTTACCACAGTTGGACTCCCAAGTTTTAGAAACAGCTCAAGGATGATCAATGGAAACAGGATGCACCTGAGCTCAATTTCGAGTCTCATAGCAAAGGGTCTGAATACTTATGTAAATAAGGTATTTCTGTTTATCTACTATAAGTGATTTATTACAGTATGCCACATGAGATTGTGTTGTGTATTTTGTACAGCAGTCAGATCAATGTATCAGTAACATTTGAATACTGAAGGTAAATTGGTAAAAGCCAACTAAACATAGTGTAGACCTATGTAATGACGTGACAATCGATGAACCGGCAAAGCCAATTGATTTTTTTTCGACAGCAGGCACCTCTCCCATCTCAACCCAAGTGAGAAATAAAGGAAAAGGGACCAGGAAATGTTTATTCATTTGAAATAAACAAAGGAGAACACACTTGAAGGCCATAATAGCTTTTCTGTTTTTGTGGCATGCTGTCATCTATTACATGGCTAACACTATAAAGTCAATTGATTAGTTTCTCAAGCATGTGGAAATTGTACAATTAGTTGGAAAGTACTTGGATCAAGTTGAATGAAGACAAATAATGGCACCACTCAATTTTGAATAATTGAAAAAGGACAGCACATAGTTTAGAGCATTGTTAGTTGTTTTGTTGTACTCTGCTATTCTTTAGATTTGAGGAGGGCATTCAAAAAGATGTAATGGATGACAGCCTATCCACGAGAAAATGTACAGGCCTATCACATTTAATCATGAGAACAGCTAACTACAATTCAATCAATCAGATAATGTTATTATCATCTTACCCCCATTCCACTTTGTGCTGGCGTGTGTCGAATGCCCACTGATGGGACCGCTGTATCCCTCAGGAAACGTCCCATCTTGGCTCAATTCTATCCTCTCATAATAGTCTACACTGAAAAAATATATAAATGCAACAATTTCAAAGATTTTACTGAGTTACAGTTCATATAAGTAAATCAGTCAATTGAAATAAATTCATTAGGCCCTAATCTATGGATTTCACATGACTGGCAATACAGATATGCATTTGTTGGTCACAGATACCTTAACAAAAAGAAGGGGCGTGGAACAGAATACCAGTCATTATCTGGTGTGAGCGCCATTTGCCTCATGCAGCGCGACACATCTCCTTCGCATAGAGTTGATCAGGCTATTGAGTGTGGCCTGTGGAATGTTGTCCGACTCCTCTTCAATGGCTTTGTGAAGTTGCTGGATATTTGCGTGAACTGGAACACGTTGTAGTTCACATTGATCCAGAGCATCCCAAACATGCTCAATAGGTGACATGTCTGGTGAATATGCAGACCATGGAAGAACTGGGACATTTTCAGCTTCCAGGAATTGTGTACCAATCCTTGCGATATGGGGCCGTGCATTATCATGCTGAAACATGAGGTGGTGAAGGCGGATGAATGGCACGACAATGGGCCTCAGGATCTCGTCACGGTATCTTTGTGCATTTAAATTGCCATCGATAAAATGCAATTTTGTTTGTTGTCCGTAGCTTATGCTTACCCATACCATAACCCCACCGCCACCATGGGGCACTCTGTTCACAACGTTGACATCAGCAACCCGCTCGCCCACATGACGCCATACACGCTGTCTGCCAGCTGCCCGGTACAGTTGAAACCAGGATTCATCTGTGAAGATTACACTTCTCCAGCATGCCAGTGGCCATCGAAAGTGAGCATTTTTACCACTGAAGTCGGTTACGATGCCGAACTACAGTCAGGTCAAGACCCTGGTGAGAACGACGAGCACGCAGATGAGCTTCCCTGAGACGGTTTCTGACAGTTTGTACAGAAATCCTTCAGTTGTGCAAACCCACAGTTTCATCAGTTGTCCGGGTGGCTGGTTTCAGACGATCTCACACGTGAAGAAGCCAGATGTGGAGGTCCTGGGCTGGCGTGGTTACACATGGTCTGCGGTTGTGAGGCCGGTTGGACGTACTGCCAAATTCTCTAAAACTAGGTTGGAGGCGGCTTATGGTAGAGAAATGAACATTCAATTCTCTGGCAACAGCTCTGGTGGACATTCCTGCAGTCAGCATGCCAATTACACGCTCCCTTAACTTGAGACATCTGTGGTATTATGTTACAAATTGTCCCCAGCACAATGTGCACCTGTGTAATAATCATGCTATTTAATCAGCTTCTTGATATGCCACACCTGTCAGGTGGATGGATTATCTTGGCAAAGGAGAAATGCTCACTAACAGGGATGTAAACAAATGTGTGCACACAATGTGAGAAGCTTTTTGTGCATATGGAGTGTTTCTGGGATCTTTTATTTCAGCTAATGAAACATGGGACCAACACTTTGCGTTTATTTTTGTTCAGTATACTAACTTTCTGAGGTCCTTGGTCAGTGTTATCTATATTCAGGGCAACTAGCCATAGTTTCAATTGGTCCACATCATTCAATTGAAGTTTGTGAAAGATTACACGTTTTTACAGCACACCCATAAACCATATTTGATATTGGACAAGTGATTGTAGTCCGTCGATGTAACACAAGTCTGTAACCACACTTAGCTACGTGGGCTAGCTAGCTACTTGCTAACATAAGCTAGCTAATAGTTTGAAAATACTTCCGTCAGTGTCAACAATCTTCACAGTCACGGCTGCAAGGTATAAATATCGCTTTCAACAAGCAATGGCAGTTTACTCTACTTCTGTGGGGTTTATCGTTGATGTTCTCTTCTTCTTCTGTGGGGTTTATCGTTGATGTACTCTTCTCACACTTTGCTTACTTGAAATCTAGAAAACTCGTTCAAAACTGTCCAGCTGTGTTGACACTCGCACACAGCCTATAACATCGGATGAATGAAATGCTTAGTTCTGAGAAAAAAGTTCCAAAAAGAAATGTTTTTCAAACAACTATAATCCAAATATTATAATTTCATATATACTTGTAAAGAATACTTAGAGTACCAAGCTCTAACCACCCAGCTTTGGAGTAGTTAGAAGGTCTATTTCCCTGCTTTTGAGAGGAGCTGGCTAGTAGATACCCATAGACTTCCAGCTAAGAGAACAATATGCTACCTTCAACTTCCTTCAAACTGAACGAGGAGGCATAAAAATGGTATCCATGAGTTCGTCTGACTCTGGGTAAGTAGAAAATTACCCAAAAATACCGAAGTATCCCTTTAAACCACATCAGGAGAACATTTTAGAAATTTAGATTTTTGGATGTAGTAACTCTTTAATTCCAGTGTGCACCAGCAAGAGGCTGTTGTCTAGCAGTGTTTTTGTAGTGCACAGGTGATGGTAGTGTTTGCAAAACAAATACCCCTGGACTGATGCAAATAATCATGATATCATTCTGCCAGGTAAGCATAGGCTACTTTGTAGTTAAAGATGCACTATGCAGAAATCGCTCCGCCATTTCCCAGTTGCAAAAATTCAAATAGTTTGTCAAATTTCAGGTTATGTGACAAAACAAGCAAGTATAGTGTACATAATCATTGTGCCATCTAAACCACTGTTAAATATGTTTTCCATAACCAAAAATATTGTATTTTCAGCTGTTTGAAGCTGGTGTACAAAATCGAAAGTAAAACACGCAAAAAACTAAATTTAAGAACAGGAAGCATAGAAATTGCCCACATAGAATATTTCTACCGCTTCTTAGACTTGCTTTCAATGAAAAATGACATGTCTATAATGAAAATGTCTATGTGAATTTGGTCGAGTCGCCCAGAAAGTTACACATTGCAGCTTTAAGCCTACTGCTGATGTACTGTCACAGTACTTTAGTGAAGATATATCAGTGCATTCAGAAAGTATTCAGACCCCTTGACTTTTTCAACATTTTGTTACGTTACAGCCTTATTCTAAAATTGATTTAAAAAAAAATAAAAATCCTCATCAATCTACACACAATACCCCATAATGACAAAGTGAAAACTGAGCAATCGGGGGAGAAGGGCCTTGGTCAGGGAGGTGATGGTCACAGAGGAACTCTGACAGAGTTCCTCTGTGGGGATGGAAAAACCTTCCAGAAGGACAACCATCTCTGAAGCACTCCACAAATCAGGCCTTTTATGGTAGAGTGGCCAGACGGAAGCCACTCCTCAGTAAAAGGCACATGACAGCCTGCTTGGAGTTTGCCAAAAGGCACCTAAAGGACTCTCAGACCATGAGAAACAAGATTCTCTGGTCTGATGAAACCAAGATTGAACTCTTTGGCCTGAATGCCAAGCGTCAATTCTGGAGAAAACCTGGCACCATCCCTTCGGTGAAGCATGGTGGTGGCAGCATCATGTTGTGGGGATGTTTTTCAGCAGCAGGGACTAGGAGACTAGTCAGGATCGAGGCAAAGATGAACGGAGCAAAGTACAGAGAGATCCTTGATGAAAACCTTCTCCAGAGCGCTCAGACTGGGGCGAAAGTTCACCTTCCAACAGGACAACAACCCTAAGCACACAGCCAAGACAACGCAGGAGTGGTTTCGGGACAAGTCTCTGAATCTCTGAGTGGGCCAGCCAGAGCCCGGACTTGAACCCGATCGAACATCTCTGGAAAGACCTGAAAATGCAGCGACGCTCCCCATCCAACCTGACAGAGCTTGAGAGGACCTGCACAGAAGAATGGGAGAAACTCTCCAAATACAAGTGTGCCAAGCTTGTAGCGTCATACCCAAGAAGACTTGAGACTAATCACTGCCATAGGTGCTTCAACAAAGTACTGAAATGGTCCACCCACACAGACAGTGTGGTGAAGAAGGTGCAACACTGTCTCTTCAACCTCAGGAGGCTGAAGAAATGTGTCACCTAAAACCCTCACAAACTTTTACAGATGCACAATTGAGAGCATTCTGTCAGGCTGTATCACCGCCTGGTATGGCAACTGCAACACCCAGAACCGCAGGGCTCTCCAGAGGTCTGCACAACGCATCACCAGGGGCAAACTACCTGCCCTCAAGGACACCTACAGCACCCGATGTCACAGGAAGACCAAAAAGGACAACTACCACCCGAGCCACTGCCTGTTCACCCCGCTATCATCCAGAAGGCGAGGTCAGTATGATGTGGCAAATTTGTCCTTATACTGATCAAAGAAACAAAGTATTTCAGAGTTTTTGTTGAATTAAGATAGACTTTATTACATCAGCAATAGAGCCGAGGTGGTTTGCAAAGCGTCTCCCTTTTACCTCCCTGCTCTGTTTATATAGTCATTTTCACATATATTTTAGCTTAACCCCTCCCTCTTGGGTTCTCCCACCACGTTCTCCAGTTTCCCCCTCTTGACCTCTCCGCCCACTTCCTTAGTCTATGATAGTGGCGAAATCTGACTTCCCTCCTATGTATACACAAATAACAGCCCTGTCATGTTCAGTTTGAACTCTGTTCAACCCTGGCTCACCCTGGCTTGACCTGGAGATTGATTGTTGGACATGGCAGGTCCACACTCGATCTCTCAAACATACCCAAGCCCAACTCCTCTCTCCCCTCCCGTCATGCTGCAATTAATCATGTTTAGTCTGAACTTTGTTCAACTCTGGCTCCGTTTTCAGGACTTTGTCTGAGGAGAGAGGCAAAAGGCAACAGTCTGATTTCAGTCCCTGATAAGGTAGGACAGCCGTGGATTAGGTAAGAGTGAGGAATTCGACCCGAGGTCAGATCCCCATTTCACACACACTCAAACCCAGTGAGAGGAACCAATTAAGTTATTGCATAGCAACAGAGATAAAAATCCATATTAATGTAAAAATCCACATCAATGACAGGTGCATCAAAGCTGGGACCGAGAGACTGAAAAACAGCTTCTATCTCAAGGCCATCAGACTGTTAAACAGCCATCACTAGCACAGAGAGGCTGCTGCCTACATACAGACTTGAAAGTCATTGGCCACTTTAATAAATGGAACACTAGTCACTTTAATAATGCTACTTTAATAATGTTTACATATCTTGCATTACTCGTCTCATATGTATATACTGTATTCTATACTATCTATTGCATCTTAGCCTATGCCGCTCTGACAATGACATTGCTCATCCATATATTTATATATTCTTATTCCATTCCTTTACTTAGATTTGTGTGTGTTAGATATTTGTTGTGGAACTGTTAGATATTACTTGCTAGATATTACTGCACTGTCGGAACTAGAAGCACAAGCATTTCGCTACACTCGCAATAACATCTGCTAACCATGTGTATGTGACCAATACATTTGATTTGATATGAGTAAAGGGTCTGAATACTTATGTAAATGTGATAATTCCGTTATTTTTAATACATTTGCTAAAAATTCTAAAAACCTGTTTTTGCTTTGTCATTATGGGTATTGTGTGTAGATTGATGATGGGGGAAAAAAACTATTTAATCCATTTTAGAATAAGGGTGTAATGTAACAAAATTTGGTAAAAGTCAAGGGGTCTGAATACTTTCCGAATGTACTGTATAATGTCAGAGTCATGGTTATTATGGGATAGGGGAAATTATAACATACTGTAGTTCCTCAGTTACAGCTCGTAGTGGTTTGGTCTGTCGGCAGACTTTGGAAGTGTAACCACCACAGTTTAACATAAGACTCCTATTGATTGTGTGAGAATTCAGATTGTAATCGTCTATTTCCCCTGGGCTATATGTGCAGTTATCATCACTACTACTAGTGTATCCTCTGTAGTATCCATCCGTCTGAATGGGGGTTATTCTGAAAGGGGTTATAGTAGCCCGTTGGCTGCCTGACTGCTACGTGACTCTTCCTTACATGACTCGTCTTCACTTCTGTCTCTCTTTTCTCTCGCTCGCTCGCTCTCTCGGTCTTGTTCTGTAATTTCTCTGTGTCTTTGTTGTCCTGGTAGTGTGAGGCTAACCCAGATTAGGGGAGACAGACAGCCACAGAACATCTCAGGACAGCTGGGACTGCTGCCATCTGTCTGGGACAGGGGTTTGTGTGTGTGTATTTGCATCCGGAAGAGTGTGTGTTTGCCTGTATACAAATGTGTGGTGAATTTGTGTAGCTGTGTTTGTCTGCACACCTTGAAAGAATGTGGTGTGTCTGTGGCGTATATGTGTTTGAGTCTTCAGGTCTGATAGTTGTGACCGTAACACAGAGCTGTGTGTGTGAGTGCGTGTGTGTGTGAGAGAGAGAGAGAGATAGAGATCTGGGTGCAACAGGCCCGCTTCACAGAAGAGGTGACCGCTTTCATAAGCTCTGAGGTGTGTGCGTGTGTATGCTTGGGTTCACAGAACAGGCCCTGAGCCGTACTGTAAAGTCTCCTCCGGTGGACATGGCCCCCATACTGTCTATTATAAACTGGGTTGTTCGAGTGCTGATTGGCTGAAAGCCGTGGTATATCAGTCCGTATATCACGGGTATGACAAAACATGTATTTCTCCTGTTGTAATTACATTTCGAACCAGTTTATAATAAGGCACCTCGGGGGTTTGTGGTATATGGCCAATATACCATGAATAAGGGCTGTATCCAGGCACTCCGCGTTGTGTCGTGCTTAAGAACAGCCCTTAGCCGTGTTATATTGGCCATATACCACACCCCCTCGTGCCTTATTGCTTAAATAGGAAACAGGTGAAACAGCGATGGTGGAAAGCTCTCTCTTTTTGCTCATTGTAATGGGAATTTCCAGGTGACCCAAAAGTAGATCAGTCATATCAATCAGAAAATCAATACGGTTTATTCCATGTTACAACAGGGAGATGCATACAGAACAGAAGCAGAGAAAATGTCTAACTGGCCTTCTCTGAGAAGGCCCTTATACACTGAGTGAACGAAACATTAGGAACACCTGCTCTTTCCATGACATAGACTGACCAGGTGAATCCAGGTGAAAGCTATGATCCCTTATTGATGTCACCTGTTAAATCCTCTTCAATCAGTGTAGATGAAGGGGAGGAGACAGGTTAAAGAAGGATTTTTAAGCCTTGAGACATTAGCTAGGTTTCCATCCAATTGGCGAAAGATTTTCATATGAATATTCTAAAATCCTCTTAAATAAAATATGCAAATTTTTCCGCCAAAGATGTTTCCATCAAATTGACTTGTTGTGGATTAAAGGCTGTGCGTGATGACATAGTGCACATAAAAATAACTTTTGTGGTTGAATTCCCATGTACTGAATAAAAAATACAAGTTAAATAGGTTTCCATCACATTTTTAACTCTACTGATGGTATTTGTCACAAAAAATGTTGCATTATATATTGAATGTGCCTACTCTGGTCTTTGGCAAGTGGCGTGTGCTCTAGCCAACTGCTCGCAGATACAGTGTGGTTATAGCCTACATGATGAGATCATTGTGGACAAAATAGATTTATTTTAATTTGTCAAACGTCAGCCAAGCATCGATCATCATGTCACCAGAATAAGACCCTCGATATTTATTGGAAAGGAATATCAAGCTCATCACCTTGCACTTTCACCACGCTGTGAGGTTAATCATAACTTATGCTTTCCCGAGTCGTAGTGGGAGGACTGCATAAAAGCGTTTCCACCGCAATTTCTCACATAATTAATTTTACCGACACAAACATTTGCTGTTTCCATCAGGCCTATCGTCAAATGTTTTATCCAACGTACTTTACTCTCATGAAGAGGTTATATGGAAACCTGGCTACTGTGTGTATGCCATTTCAGAGGGTGAATGGGCAAGACAAAATATTTAAGTACCTTTTGAACGGGGTATGGTAGTAGGTGCCAGGCGCACCGGTTTGAGTGTCAAGAACTGCAATGTGCTGGGATTTTCATGCTCATCAGTTTCCCGTGTGTATCAAGAATGGTCCACCACCCAAAGGACATCCAGCCAACTTAACACAACTGTGGGAAGCATTGGAGTCAAATGGGCCAGCATCCCTGTGGAACGCTTTCGACACCTTGTAGAGTCCATGCCCCGACAAATTGAGGCTGTTCTGAGGGCAAAAGGGAATATTAAGGTTTTCCTAATGTTTTGTACACTCAGTGTATATTGATCACACAGCACCGAATGTTCTGTAAACACCAGCATGGGAGGCTTGTAGGAAATAACATAAGCTGAGAATCACAGTGTCACAGATACATTATCAGTGTGCCCTCTGCTCAGTCTGGCGTCAAACTGTAACCATAACATTCAACACTGGCAGACATTTGATACTGGCAGTTTTAAACAGGTCAAAGGTAAGAACATCAGTACTTAGCTACAACATATGATTGTAGACTAACAAGTGAAAAGTACTTAACCATGTACGTTTAAGTACCATATTTAATTAACTACTGTTTATCTTCCGGCACATACAATCAATGTTTTTACATATCAATCCTGTTACATTCCCCAGCAAGAAAACCAAAATTGTCACTCAAACATAAGGGGGAACTAACAAAGTCACTGACAACAACCAAAACGAAACGGTGGGGTGTTGGTAGGGGTTCAGAAAGACACTCAAGGGGGTGTCCACTGAAAGTTCACTAGGAACAACAACTGGAACCTAAAAGACACCCACCATGAGCGCCCACTATATTTGCCCAAGAAGAGGCAAACAAAATAAAAACCCACACCAAACTTAGACAGGAAGCAAACCAAAATGGTGGCGCAAAACGAAAACAGGAATGTGTTTCTAGAAATCAAATAGGGAGAGCCAACTAAAGGTGTTGACCCTCCACATTGCTCAAGACAACTGGAGCACTGGGCCAGCCACTCTTAAATGGCCTGAGGTTTCGAGCAGGACTCCCTGCCTGTTTAATCCCACCTCTGACACCAATGGAATGAAACAGGCAGAGAGTGCGGCTCGAACCCTCAACCTTCCGGCTCGAAGCCCAGCGCGCCATCGACTATGCCACAAAAGCATGCTCCAGTGGCAGAGTCAATATCCATGCTTAAACCCAGGGTCGCTACCATATACAGTGCATTCGGAAAGTAATCAGACCCCTTGATTTTTTTCTCTCAGCATTTTGTTACGTTACAGCCTTATTCTAAAATTGATTAAATAAATAAAAAATCCTCATCAATCTACACACAATACCCCATAATGACAAAGTGAAAAGAGGTGTTTAGAAATGTTTGCAAATGTATTAAAAATAAAAACAGATACCTTATTTACATAAGTATTCAGACGCTTTGCTAAGAGAGCTCAGGTGCATCCTGTTTCCATTGATTATCCTTGTTTCTACAACTTGATTGGAGTGCACCTGTGGTAAATTCAATTGATTGGACATGATTTGGAAAGGCACACACCTGTCTATATAAGGTCCCACAGATGAGAGTGCATGTCAGAGCAAAAACTAAGCCATGAGGTGACAGGAATTGTCCGTAGAGCTCCAAGACAGGATTGTGTCGAGTCACAGATCTGGGGAAGGGTACCAAAAAATGTCTGCAGCATTGAAGGTCCCCAAGTACACAGTGGCTAACGCAATTAAATGTGGAAAAAGTCAAGAGTTCTGAATACTTTCCGAATGCACTGTATATGACATTCAGCAGACGCTTTTATCCAAAGCGACTTACTTAGTCATGCGTGCATACATCTTTTACATATGGGTGGTCCCGGGTATCGAACCCACAAGTGCCATGCTCTACCAACTGAGCTACAGAGGACCACGGATGGAAGTGGCATGTCCTATTGTAGTCCATGTTGAGGGTTCTATTGAAGTCCATGTTGAGGGTTCTATACATAGGGTGTGTTTGTAAATTCACTCTGGCTATCTACTCTGATTTCAGAGCACTCGTCTGAGTGTGCCAGAGCGCAGAATAACTGATGGATTTACGAACGCGCAACACCCGTTGAATAGGACTGGTGTCAGTAAACGTTGGCAAAACGTCAGCCAGCAGTAAACATCGGCCAGCAGCACAGTTACAGTCACCAATGCTCTAGATAACATGAAAACATCCCAACTAGCTCTGCTACAGAGAGTAAAATGGTCAGTGAGGTGTTCTCTCATTTGTGTCTGGAAGTAGCTAGCAAGCTAGCCAGTTAGCTTGGGTGCTTGACTGTCGTTGTGAGGTCAGAACGCTCTGATCAACCCAACTCCTCTGAACGCTCCAACAGTAAACCGCTCTGAATTTACAAATGGGACAATCTGACAACGCTCTGAGCGCACTCTGGCACAGCGTGAATTCACAAACAGACCCATAGGTGTTCTATAGGTCTGTTTGTTTCTTCAAGGGAGGGCAGCATTGGAAGTGTGTCACTGAAGTGTTGATTTCATGGTAACATCAGAATAGCATGGCTTTTATTGTGCAGGCCTTGTTTGATGACTGAGTCATAGAGTTGGTAAAATATCAGTTACTTTGGACATTGTGTGACTCCATTTGGATTTGATTGATTGATTGGGTTTATTTTGGGTATGGAGAGGACAAGGATGCAGAGGTCTTGCGTTGGACCTAGAGGAAAACAGAATACAGGTACAAAGTTTGGAAAGGAATCCTTTCCCGGTGTGTTCATCAATGGAAACGTATAGACATGTACAGTGGGGAGAACAAGTATTTGATACACTGCCGATTTTGCAGGTTTTCCTACTTACAAAGCATGTAGAGGTCTGTAATTTTTATCATAGGTACACTTCAACTGTGAGAGACGGAATCTAAAACAAAAATCCAGAAAATCACATTTGTATGATTTTTAAGTAATTAATTTGCATTTTATTGCATGACATAAGTATTTGATACATCAGAAAAGCAGAAGTTAATATTTGGTACAGAAACCTTTGTTTGCAATTACAGAGATCATACGTTTCCTGTAGGTCTTGACCAGGTTTGCACACACAGCAGCAGGGATTTTGGCCCACTCCTCTATACAGACCTTCTCCAGATCCTTCAGGTTTCGGGGCTGTCGCTGGGCAATACGGACTTTCAGCTCCCTCCAAAGATTTTCTATTGGGTTCAGGTCTGGAGACTGGCTAGGCCACTCCAGGACCTTGAGATGCTTTTTACGGAGCCACTCCTTAGTTGCCCTGGCTGTGTGTTTTGGGTCGTTGTCATGCTGGAAGACCCAGCCACGACTCATCTTCAATGCTCTTACTGAGGGAAGGAGGTTGTTGGCCAAGATCTCGCGATACATGGCCCCATCCATCCTCCCCTCAATACGGTGCAGTCGTCCTGTCCCCTTTGCAGAAAAGCATCCCCAAAGAATGATGTTTCCACCTCCATGTTTCACGTTTGGGATGGTGTTCTTGGGGTTGTACTCATCCTTCTTCTTCTTCCAAACACGGCGAGTGGAGTTTAGACCAAAAAGCTCTATTTTTGTCTCATCAGACCACATGACCTTCTCCCATTCCTCCTCTGGATCATCCAGATGGTCATTGGCAAACTTCAGACGGGCCTGGACATGCGCTGGCTTGAGCAGGGGGACCTTGCGTGAGCTGCAGGATTTTAATCCATGACGGCATAGTGTGTTACTAGTGGTTTTCCTTGAGACTGTGGTCCCAGCTCTCTTCAGGTCATTGACCAGGTCCTGCCGTGTAGTTCTGGGCTGATCCCTCACCTTCCTCATGATCATTGATGCCCCACGAGGTGAGATCTTGCATGGAGCCCCAGACCGAGGGTGATTGACCGTCATCTTGAACTTCTTCCATTTTCTAATAATTGCGCCAACAGTTGTTGCCTTCTCACCAAGCTGCTTGCCTATTGTCCTGTAGCCCATCCCAGCCTTGTGCAGGTCTACAATTGTATCCCTGATGTCCTTACACAGCTCTCTGGTCTTGGCCATTGTGGAGAGGTTGGAGTCTGTTTGATTGAGTGTGTGGACAGGTGTATTTTATACAGGTAATGAGTTCAAACAGGTGCAGTTAATACAGGTAATGAGTGGAGAACAGGAGGGCTTCTTAAAGAAAAACAGGTCTGTGAGAGCCGGAATTCTTACTGGTTGGTAGGCGATCAAATACATATGTCATGCAATAAAATGCAAATTAATTACTTAAAAATCATACAATGTGATTTTCTGGATTTTTGTTTTAGATTCCGTCTCACAGTTGAAGTGTACCTATGATAAAAATGACAGACCTCTACATGCTTTGTAAGTAGGAAAACCTGCAAAATCGGCAGTGTATCAAATACTTGTTCTCCCCACTGTATATTCTTTTTGGCATGATGAGTGACCCTGAACTCTGACATGTGACCCCTGACCTTTGCCCTGTAGGGATGGAGTTCCCTGTGGACGTGTTGGGGTCAGTGAGACATGAGGAGGAGGAGCAGGCAGCAGAGGGCTACATGACCGAGCTACGATACGTCAGCCCCGACAAGGCCGAGAGCTTTACCCTGCCCAGCCACAGAATGGTAGACCCACCTACAGTACTACGTGCACTGTTCGTTTAGTCGACTCTAACCCCATGTCTCTCTCGCTCTCCCTCAGATCCATATCAGTCTGTGTAATGTTGGTTTTGTTCCCATCTATGGAGGAGACCTGAAGCACAAGATTCTGGCCCTGTTCGCCCCAGAGGACCAGCTCACAGGTACAACACATCCCTCCCTCAGCACAGAAAACTAGTCTCTAGCCTAGCCTCTTGTTTGGATTCTAACCAGACATCATACTCATCTAACTCTCTCTCCTCCCTCCTCCCTCCAGCGGTAGCTCTGTTTCTGGCGGGTCAGTGGTGGTCTGTAGAGGACATCCTCAGAACCTCCGACCCCTCCAGAACCGGCCTCCTCAAGGTTCACACACTGCAACACATTCAACACAAGATGATTGTTGAGTTGACACATGGAGAAACATAAAGCTAGCACATTGAAACACACAAACACAAGGTGTCACAAACCGACTCTGTAGAGGTAGGATATTGGGTTTGTCTGTCTGGTGTGAGGAGAGGCTCAGTCTGACAGGATGTAAGGGAGGACGCACAGGATCAACATGACTGAGATCATACTAACACACACAGACACACACTACCCTGCCATGTTTATCTACCCCATGAAATGCATAATGACATTGTTCTGAACAGAATTTCAAGCTCTGCATGTCTGGTGTGTGTGTGTGTACAGTGTGTGTGTGTCAGTTTGCCCTGCAACTGGTTCTGATTAGCATGGAACAATAGAGAAACACACAGCGTGCACATGTACACACTCACACACACACACTGTTAGGAAGTGTGTTACGGTGGTATAAAACTAGGAGCGGTGTTCAGGGCCATGATCCAAACCCACAGTTAAACGTCAGTACTGTTCTGTTTGGCAGAGCTACAGAGCTGTAAAAACACTCACTTCAACATTTTAGTGGGAGGAGAAAGACTACTTATGCCATGTACTGAGCCAAGGCACTTCTGATTCGTGTGTGTCCTACTACAGCACATGTAGATTGAGCAGAGAGGAAAGTGTGTGTGTGTTTCAGGTAAGAACTTCTGAGGAGAGGTGTGTGTGTTACCTTAACATTTAGTTAAGTGACAGTCTGTATCTGCGTGTGTCCCAGGTGAGGAGTCTTGGTGAGCGGATCGTCCTGTACATTCTGAACCGTATCGTGTACCGCGTGGGTGAGATGGACAAACCTGAGGTGCCCTTCCTGTGCCACGGACAGAACCACTTCGCCAAGCTCCTCTGGAAGGATGGACACGCCATCGGTTTCTACTCTGTCAAACCCAAAGGTGAGCGGTCTTTGTCTGGTCAAACTGTCAAGTTGAGCGGTCATCTTTTGGGGGGGAGGGTGGGGTAGACGGATTACTGTTATACTATTCCAGGTATTCCTTAAAGAGGTAGGGTTTCAAGTGTCTCTGGAAGGTGGTCAGTGTACAACAGTTCATTTAATCTGTTTTTATTAGATCCACATTGAGACGGGCAGATCACCAGAATATGTTTTTCAAAATTTTTGTTTGACTTTGAAATGTTCTCAAATCGGGGAAATGTTCCAGCAATGTATTATGAATCCAGACTTAAGTTTTGAATCCGGACTTCAGATTTGATTTCTCGCAACGTATCTTGAGTTTGATTATCCTGTGTTCATATAGCATTAATCAATCATGTATCAATCAATTATAGCATACCTTCAAGACATGAACTAACAGTAAATCTCTTCCTCTCTCTCCAGACAGCTTGTGTAATGGCTTTGTGACCCAACGCTACCAGCTGCCTGTCATGGACTCCATCTTTGTCAGGAAGTGTCATCGTGGAAACAGTCATGGCCTGCAGATGCTGGAGGACTTTGTGGACTCTTTCAAAGATGACCAGCTCGGCCTGAAGTACCCTCTCTCTCTAACCATGTATAAAGGTTAGTAGTACCCTCTCTCTCTAACCATGTATAAAGGTTAGTAGTAGTACCCTCTCTCTCTAACCATGTATAAAGGTTAGTAGTAGTACCCTCTCTCTAACCATGTATAAAGGTTAGTAGTAGTACCCTCTCTCTCTAACCATGTATAAAGGTTAGTAGTAGTACCCTCTTTCTCTAACCATGTATAAAGGTTAGTAGTAGTACCCTCTCTCTCTAACCATGTATAAAGGTTAGTAGTAGTACCCACTTTCTCTAACCATGTATAAAGGTTAGTAGTAGTACCCTCTCTCTCTAACCATGTATAAAGGTTAGTAGTACCCTCTCTCTACTCATCTCTACCGTAGTCTATAACTGTACAACTTTGCAACCCATAAATAAATAAATCGGTCAATCAAAGTGTACCATCTCTCTCTGAACTGCAGTGTGTGGCCAGTATCTGTGTCGGTACCCAGCTGACCAGGACCTGCTGTGGGTGGTAGAGGGAGTGGGAGGACCCTACCAGAGAGAGAGTATGGCCAGCAAGATCAAAGCACTGAAAGGTACGGACACAGTAGCTGGAGATATATAGCGATGAACTCCCATCACCATGATCTAACACCCAAGGGCCTGTCAAGGAGGATGTGACGTTATAGGACCTTCAGATAGAAATGTGTTATGTAGAACCTATATAATTGTCTGTCATGAAGAATAGTGAATTGCGACAACAGCTCTATTCATTACATTTCTATCGCTCTGGAACCCAACTGATCCATCGGGACCTTAGCAGGATGATAGCAGTCCCGATTAGCTCTGCTGTATTTGTATTTGTATTTATTATGGATCCCCATTAGCTGCTGCCAAGGCTCTTCCTGGGGTCCAGCAAAATGAAGGCAGTTATACATTTTAAAAACATTACAATACATTCATAACAGATTTCACAACATATTAAGCCCTCAGGCCTCTACTCTACTACCACATATCTATAACACAAAATCCATGTGTACGTGTGTATATTACGTATGCTATCGTGTGTTTGTATGCATGTGTCTATGTTTGTGTTGCTTCCACTGTTCCATAAGGAGTATTTTTATCTGTTTTTTTTACTACTTGCATCAGTTACTTGATGTTGAATAGAGTTCCATGTAGTCATGGCTCTATGTAGTACTGTGCGCCTCCCATAGTCTGTTCTTGACTTGGGGACTATGAAGAGACCTCTGGTGGCATGTCTTGTGGGGTATGCATGGGTGTCCGAGCTGTGTGCCAGTAGTTCAGACAGCTCGGTGCATTCAACATGTCAATACCTCTCACAAATACAAGTAGTGATGAAGTCAATCTCTCCTCCACTTTGAGCCAGGAGAGATTGACATGCATATTATTAATGTTAGCTCTCTGTGTACATCCAAGGGACAGCTGTGCTGCCCTTTTCTGAGCCAATTGCAATTTTCCTAACTCCCTCTTTGTGGCACTTGACCACACGACTGAACAGTAGTCCAGGTGCGACAAAACTAGGGCCTGTAGGACCTGCCTTGTTGATAGTGCTGTTAAGAATGCAGAGCAGCGCTTTATTATAGACTTCTCCCCATCCTAGCTACTGTTGTATCAATATGTTTTGACCATGACAGTTTACAATCCAGGGTTACTCCAAGCAATTTAGTCTCCTCAACTTGCTAAATTCCCACATTATTCATTACAAGATTTAGTTGAGGTTTAGTAAATTATTTGTCCCAAATACAATGCTGTTAGTTTTTGAAATATTTACTTTAAAAAAACAAACATTTTAGTCATTTAGCAGACGCTCTTATCCAGAGCGAGTGCATAAATTGAGTGCATACATTTTTTCATACTGGCCCCCCGTGGGAATCGAACCCACAACCCTGGCGTTGCAAATGCCATGCTCTACCAACTGAGCTACACGGGGCCCAACTGAGCTACACAGGCTACATTTAGGGCTAACGTATTCCTTACCAGCCATTCTGAAACGAACTGCAGCTCTTTGTTAAGTGTTGCTGTCATTTCAGTTGCTGTGGTAGCTGACGTGTAGTGTTGAGTCATCCGCATACATAGGCACACTGGCTTTACTCAAAGCCAGTGGCATGTCATTAGTAAAGATTGAAAAAAGTAAGGGGCCTAGACAGCTGCCCTGGAGAATTCCTGATTCTACCTGGATTTTGTTGGAGAATCTTCCATTAAAGAACACCCTCTGTGTTCTGTTAGACAGGTAACTCTTTATCCACAATATAGCAAGGGGTGTAAAGCCATAACACATACGTTTTTCCAGCAACAGACTCTGATTGATAATGTCAAAAGCCGCACTGAAGTCTAACAAAACAGCCCCCACAATCTTTTTATCATCAATTTCTCTCAGCCAATCATCAGTCATTTGTGTAAGTGCTGTGCTTGTTGAAAGCCCTTCCCTATAAGTTTGCTGAAAGTCTGTTGTTAATTTGTTTACTGTAAAATAGCATTGTATCTGGTCAAACGATTGTTTCCCCAAAAGTTTACTAAGGGTTGGTAACAGGCTGATTGGTTGGCTATTTGAGCCTGTTAAGGGGGCGTTACTATTCATAGGTAGGGGATTAACTTTTGCTTCCCTCCAGGCCTGAGGGCACACACTTTCTAGTAGGCTTAAATTGACGATATGGCAAATAGGACTGGCAATCTGGTCCGCTATTATCCTCAGTCATTTTCCATCCAAGTTGTCAGACCCCGGTGGCTTGTCATTGTTGATCGACAATAGTAATATTTTCAACTCTTCCACATTTACTTTACGGAATTCAAAATTACAATGCATGTTTTTCATAATTTGGTCAGATATACTTGGATGTGTAGTGTCAGCGTTTGTTGCTGGCATGTCATGCCTACATTTGCTAATCTTGCCAATGAAAAAATCATTAAAGTAGTTGGCAATATCAGTGAGTTTTGTGATGAATGAGCCATCTGATTCAATGAATGATGGAGCGGAGTTTGCCTTTTTGCCCAAAATTTCATTTAAGGTGCTCCAAAGCTTTTTACTATCATTCTTTGTCATTTATCTTTGTTTCATAGTGTAGTTTCTCCTTCTTTTCATTCATTTTAGTCACATGATTTCTTAATTTGCAGTACGTTTGCCAATCGGTTGTTCAGCCAGACCTATTTGCCATCTCTTTTGCCTCATCCCTCTCAACCATACCATTTTTCAATTCCTCATCAATCCACAGGGATTTAACAGTTTTTACAGTCATTTTCTTAATGGGTGCATGCTTATTAGTAACTGGGATAAGCAATTTCATAAATGTGTCAAGTGCAGCGTCTGGTTGCTCGTCATTACACACCACAGACCAACAAATATTCTTCACATCAAAAACATAGGAATCACTACAAAACTTATTGTGTGACCTCTTATACACAATATTAGGCCCAGCCTTTGGAACTTTGGTTTTCCTAGAAATGGCTACTATATTGTGATCACTACAGCCGATGGATTTGGATACTGCTTTCAAATTAATTTCTGCAGCATTAGTAAAGATATGATCAATACATGTTGACGATTTCGTTCCTGTACTGTTTGTAACTACCCTGGTAGGTTGATTGATAACCTGAAGCTTTCTCTTGAGTGGGCTGCCTGATGAAAGCCAGTCGATATTTAAATCACCCAGAAAGTATACCTCTCTATTGATATCACATATATTATCAAGCATTTCACACGTTATCCAGATACTGACTGTTAGCACTTGGTGGTCTATAGCAGCTTCTCACCAGAATGGGCTTTAGGTGAGGCAGGTGAACCTGTAGCCATATTACTTCAACAGTATTTAACATGAGA
Organism: Coregonus clupeaformis; assembly: GCF_020615455.1. Taxonomy (NCBI): domain Eukaryota; kingdom Metazoa; phylum Chordata; class Actinopteri; order Salmoniformes; family Salmonidae; genus Coregonus; species Coregonus clupeaformis. The sequence continues at coordinate 25,355,534 of NC_059200.1, forward strand.
TCCTCTCTAAGCTTTACAGGAATGTGGTTCTGAATATAGACCGCAACACTGCCCCCGGTGGCATTTGTCTTTTCTGTAAATGTTATAACCTTGTATTGCTACCACTGTATCATCAAAGGGATTATATACAGTGAGGGAAAAAAGTATTTGATCCCCTGCTGATTTTGTACGTTTGCCCACTGACAAAGAAATGATCAGTCTATAATTTCAATGGTAGGTTTATTTGAACAGTGAGAGACAGAATAACAACAAAATAATCCAGAAAAACGCATGTCAAAAATGTTATAAATTGATTTGCATTTTAATGAGGGAAATAAGTATTTGACCCCCTCTCAATCAGAAATATTTCTGGCTACCAGGTGTCTTTTTATACAGGTAACAAGCTGAGATTAGGAGCAAACTCTTAAAGGGAGTGCTCCAAATCTCAGTTTGTAACCTGTATAAAAGACACCTGTCCACAGAAGCAATCAATCAATCAGATTCCAAACTCTCCACCATGGCCAAGACCAAAGAGCTCTCCAAGGATGTCAGGGACAAGATTGTAGACATACACAAGGCTGGAATGGGCTACAAGACCATCGGCAAGCAGCTTGGTGAGAAGGTGACAACAGTTGGTGCGATTATTCGCAAATGGAAGAAACACAAAATAACTGTCAATCTCCCTCGACCATGCAAGATCTCACCTCGTGGAGTTGCAATGATCATGAGAACGGTGAGGAATCAGCCCAGAACTACACAGAAGGAGCTTGTCAATGATCTCAAGGCAGCTGGGACCATAGTCACCAAGAAAACAATTGGTAACACACTACGCCGTGAAGGACTGAAATCCTGCAGCACCCGCAAGGTCCCCCTGCTCAAGAAAGCACATATACATGCCCGTCTGAAATTTGCCAATGAACATCTGAATGATTCAGAAGAGAACTGGGTGAAAGTGTTGTGGTCAGATGAGACCAAAATGGAGCTCTTTGGCATCAACTCAACTCGCCGTGTTTGGAGGAGGAGGAATGCTGCCTATGACCCCAAGAACACCATCCCCACCGTCGAACATGGAGGTGGCTTTGGGGGTGTTTTTCTGCTAAGGGGACAGGACAACTTCACCGCATCAAAGGGATGATGGACGGGGCCATGTACCGTCAAATCTTGGGTGAGAACCTCCTTCCCTCAGCCAGGGCATTGAAAATGGGTTGTGGATGGGTATTCCAGCATGACAATGACCCAAAACACACGGCCAAGGCAACAAAGGAGTGGCTCAAGAAGAAGCACATTAAGGTCCTGGAGTGGCCTAGCCAGTCTCCAGACCTTAATCCCATAGAAAATCTGTGGAGGGAGCTGAAGGTTCGAGTTGCCAAACATCAGCCTCGAAACCTTAATGACTTGGAGAAGATCTGCAAAGAGGAGTGGTCAAAATCCCTCCTGAGATGTGTGCAAACCTGGTGGCCAACTACAAGAAACGTCTGACCTCTGTGATTACCAACAAGGGTTTGCCACCAAGTACTAAGTCATGTTTTGCAGAGGGGCCAAATACTTATTTCCCTCATTAAAATGCAAATCAATTTATAACATTTTTTACATGCGTTTTTCTGGATGTTTTTGTTGTTATTCTGTCTCTCACTGTTCAAATAAACCTACCATTAAAATGATAGACTGATCATTTCTTTGTCAGTGGGCAAACGTACAAAATCAGCTGGGGATCAAATACTTTTTTCCCTCACTGTAAGTGAGTTTCAGAGAATGTCAGAATATGAATATCATCTGTTACTAGCAAATTATTGATTTCATGAACCTTGTTTCTTAAGCTACATATGTTAACGTGGGCTATTTTTAACACTTTTCTGGGATGCTTGATTATTTTTCTTGCTTTACTGGGAAGCTTAGCAGAGGTAGACATACCCTGGTTATTTTTATTAGTGCAGGGTGTGCTGCACACAGTGGACTTCCTGCTAGGGCACACCACCTCATTGCTAACAGTATTACTCTGGTTCATAGGCATATGATTACTGAATAGAATAGCTGCAGGATCAGTCAGCAGAGGCATTCCTGGCAGAAAGGGGAACATAAATTAGGTTATTTACATTGTGTCTTCCAACGCCCCTAGGATAATGTACATTTGCTGAATCATTATGACAACTCAGCGACACAATGGTAGGGATTAAATGAGCTGGACTTGGGTCATTGATAAGTCATTGTCTCAACGCAGCCTTATAATGCTGTGAAAGGATCCAGGAACCCACATTTATTTTGGTGGATCCCATCCTCCTTATAATATGAGCTTTGTTTCCAGAAGGTATCAAAATTGTCAATAAATGTTACACCCACAGAGCTGCAATAGTCTCATAGCCAAAAAGTCTGCTGAACCGTTCAATGCCACGATTTAGGGAGGGCAGAGGGACAGATATTATGGGGCGTTTGTTGGTGTCAAGTAGAGACCCAATCAGTTCTTTAAAATCCATCTTCAGCTGTTCTGAGCTTTCCTTCATAATGTCATTTGACCCCACATATGAACCATGACAGTATCAGCCCCTGGTGACTGACGCACAGCCTCGGGAAGCAACCTGGTGATATCCTGAACTTTTGCCCCAGGAAAACACAAAGTCTTTGCCCCAGGTACAGATATATGCCTCCCGTGTCTCGAAGCAGATTGCGAGGCCAGAGCCACAGAACTCACCTGAGAAGAGGGCTGCTGTGACGCCAGCTGCGTGCAGGCCACAACCGCCAAAGGGACAGAGCTCTGATCCAGAGAGCACTGCCCAGCGGAGGGGGGCCGCGTTGGTCCAGGCTGTGCCCAGGCAGTTGATTGACTAGGACAGGGAGAGGTAGCTGGAGGGTCATCCACAGCCATGGAGGGAACACCCAAGCCCCCGGCAGAAGACAGCTGGTACAGGGGCTCAAAGCGATTTGAAAGTCTTAAGTCCGGTCGCGGGGGAAGAAGGCAGGCGCGCCAAGAACGATTATTCTACTTCTTTCTGGTTCCGACACGCATCCATTTACGCTCACCTGGTGTCGAACAGTGAGCAGCCATTTTCTGGTTCAAGCTGGTAGAGGGGTGCAGTGGCGGAAATTGATCATAGTCCAGGAAGGTCCCATTATGATCCTCTTGGATGTTTTGATAGGAAGCATTTAAATATGCCGATAGTCTCAGAATCCTTATTCAGTTCAAGGCGCATGGTCAAATTTGTTCATTTCTTCATGAAGAGTAATAATCCTTTCTTTAGCTGCATCGAGTTCAATAAATTTTTCACAAATGAAGGTATCCATCTGACCTTTTCCCGTGACAACGATGAACATTTAGCATATTATACATGTAATAGCTTGCGAGTCCCCAGCAGATTCGAATGAGTTTTCACTGCTGCACGCCGACAGTCCAAGGGAACAAACATTTCCCGGCTCCGCCGGGGACTTTGATGCTCCCTCCATGGCCGCGGACGCCCCCACCAGCCCCCCGCACAACTGTGTTGTTGTCTGTCTCTCGTTGAATGTGAGAGCGAGAGAGAAGCGCAGGATGTCTGGGTCAGTTATCAGTGACAGGTCACCAACTGTTCCTTTCTACTCACCGGCACGGCTGAGTGTATGTGTTCAGTGTAGCCTCTCAGAGCTGTGTCAGGCGTGTCCCCAGTGTCTGTAGTCGTGGGGGATACAAAACATACAATTGCAGCATTTACTGGCCAACAATTGGAGTCACACTCACACGCTGGAAATAAGCACTTTCCTTTAGTAGTTCTATAGAGAGCGTTGTATGAGTTGAGCTCTTTGCAGCCTGGCTCGGTTGGTGGTATCCAGGTACTAACGTTTCCAGGGGGAAAAGTTGAATGGAAAAAGTAGAGTGAGGAATAAGATGTGGGGACTTGGTGACATCAGACAGACGGTGGCTAGACTCACATGACTGGTAGCTAATTGACTTATGATTGTTGTGCTGATTCCCATAAAGTGGTGCTCCATGCGGTGACTGCTAATGGAGACAACCAAGCAGCCTCTCTGGACAGCACAGACGTCAACATGGAAGAGGGCTCAGACAACTGTCTGGACATCACCGTATGTCTCTGTCTCTCTCTCGCTCTCTCTCTCTCTCTCTCTCTCTGTCTGTGTCTCTGCTGTCTCTGTCTCTGTGTGTGTGTGTGTGTGTATTAGCTGTCTCTGTATCTGCCGTGTCTCTCTGTCTCTCTCTCTGTGTGTCTCTCTCTCTGTATCTGCCGTGTCTCTCTGTCTCTCTCTCTGTGTGTCTCTCTCTGTATCTGCCGTGTCTCTCTGTGTGTCTCTCTCTCTGTATCTGCCGTGTCTCTCTGTCTCTCTCTCTGTGTGTCTCTCTCTGTATCTGCCGTGTCTCTCTGTGTGTCTCTCTCTCTGTATCTGCCGTGTCTCTCTGTCTCTCTCTCTCTCTCTCTCTGTATCTGCCGTGTCTCTCTGTTTCTCTCTCTCTCTGTATCTGCCGTGACTCTCTCTGTCTCTCTCTCTGTGTCTCTCTCTCTGTATCTGCCGTGTCTCTCTGTGTGTCTCTCTCTGTATCTGCTGTGTCTCTCTGTCTCTCTCTCTCTCTCTCTCTCTCTGTCTGTGTCTCTGCTGTCTCTGTGTGTGTGTGTGTGTGTGTGTGTGTGTATTAGCTGTCTCTGTATCTGCCGTGTCTCTCTGTCTCTCTCTCTGTGTGTCTCTCTCTCTGTATCTGCCGTGTCTCTCTGTCTCTCTCTCTGTGTGTCTCTCTCTCTGTATCTGCCGTGTCTCTCTGTTTCTCTCTCTCTCTGTATCTGCCGTGACTCTCTCTGTCTCTCTCTCTGTATCTGCCTTGTCTCTCTGTTTCTCTCTCTCTCTGTATCTGCCGTGACTCTCTCTGTCTCTCTCTCTGTGTCTCTCTCTCTGTATCTGCCGTGTCTCTCTGTGTGTCTCTCTCTCTGTATCTGCCGTGTCTCTCTGTGTGTCTCTCTCTCTCTGTATCTGCCGTGTCTCTCTGTCTCTCTCTCTCTGTCTCTCTGTCTGTATCTGCCGTGTCTCTCTGTTTCTCTCTCTCTCTGTATCTGCCGTGACTCTCTCTGTCTCTCTCTCTGTGTCTGCCGTGTCTCTCTATTTATCCAACTTTGCCTCTCACTCTTGTTTGTCTTTCTTTCCATTTGTTCTCTCTCCTCCTTTGCTTTGTGTTCTGTTTTTGGGTCTCCTCAGTCTCTCGTCTCCTGAACAGCTATTTGGATGTATTTGTTGTTGTTTATAGTTTAAGAATATCCTCAAACCTCAGATTTAAGTTCTGTAGTGTAGGGACAATATAATCAAGTAATGAGGAGTTAATATGGTATTGATGTCTTCTTGTTTTCTAGGAGGATGTTTTGGTGGTGAATAAGCCTCTCAAGTTAATAAAAGGTAAGTAGCTCAGAGAAATCTTAAGGAGCTCCATGGCATCCTGAAATGAATAACTATGAGAAAAATGTTGGCGTTTCTGAGTACATAAAATGCTATCTTTTGTGTGAATACACATTGGAATGAAAATGGCTACTCTCTCTCTCTCTAGCCATGGAGGGCACACCATTATCAACGCGTACCAGGAGTAGTGGACATAAAAAGCGTGGCAGAGAAGAGATGGAAGACTCTGAGGAGGAGAGCCTGCCTCTGAAGATGAGCAGGTTAGACAAGGAGTCTCAGTGAAATAGAAGCATCCATCAAAGTATTAATGAAATGTAAGTACGAAAGCTTCCCATTGGCTGAAAATCATAATACCTCTGGTTTACTGTGTCTTCAGATTGGAGGAGGCGGAGCCCACCACTACGGCTGTAGAGGGAGGAGAGGAGGAGGAAGGAAGAGAGGGGGGTGAGATGGAGGAGTCTGGAGAGGCAGAGGCTGCTGTGGCCCCTGTAGAGGAGGCCAAAGCTCAGGTGAGAGGATGAGGGAGGTGATTAAGATGAATACAGCATTAGAAAACAACAGTTCATTTGGCTGTTCTGGGTTGCTTGTCATCATTCTGTTATGTTACTATGGTTACTGTTAGCGAATAACCAGTCACTATCATAGCGTATTTAACACTTGTTGGGCTAGGAATCACACCCTATTCCTTATGGGCCCTGGTCAAAAGTAGTGCACTTTATAGTTAATAAGGTGCCATTTCAGACACAGCCACTGCATAGAGTGTATGGTTAATCAGTAAAAGGAGGCGTTGACCATTGGTTGTGGCTTTTCTCTCCTCAGGAGGCTGAGGAGGTGAAAGGAGAACTGACTGATGACCAGGGAGAGGAGGATGAGGAGGTGCAGGAGGGAGTGGAGGTGGAGGGAGAGGTTGCCCTACAGGAGCCCGATGCTGTGCTGGAGAACGGAACAACAGAGGAAGATGTGGAAATGAAGGAAGAAGAGGGGGAGGAGGCGAAAGAGGAAGACTCCATTGAGGCTAAAGTATGTGTTTCAGTGCCTCAGTTGGAATGTGTTAAATGGGTACATTATTGGAGCAAGGGGGTCACAGATGAGACAATTGTTGGAAAGTTCCTATTTGTACTGTGGACATGTTTCTACAGTACGTGTCAAAGAGAATTGGGGAATATGTTTTTCACCACTGCACTTTTTTCTCTCTTTTTGTCCTCTGCAGGACACCGTAGATGCAGCTTCTGTGGCATCAGAGGAATTGGCTGAGACGGAAGCTGTGGTGGAGAAGGAAGTGGAGAAGGAGGCTCCTCTCCTGTTAGTAGAAGAACCAGCCTCTGCTACAGAGAAGGCCCCCTCGCCTGCAGAGCCAGCCTCAGCAGAGTCCTCCATCTCTGGGGAGGTGAGTGAGGAGGCAGGGGGCGAACCTCCAGCACCTTCAGAGGAGGCTGTAGCTACACCAATGGAAGAAGGAGAGGAGCTAGAGGGAGAAAAGGAGGAGGAGGCGGAGAAAGCAGTGGAGGAAGACGAGAAATCCATGGAGGAGGCCAGCACAGTGGACAGCAGTAGCCAGGAAACGGTGGTCCAGGTGGGGGTAGCAGCCCTGTCCTACCAGCCTCTGGAGGAAGAAGAGAACCAGCCTCTCGCAGAGGAGGAGGCGAAGGAAGAGGTCATGGTCAAAGAGGACAAAAAGAAAGAGGTAGAAGAGATGGAGAACGTTTCAACCACAGAGGATGAGAAAGAGGAGGTGGAGAGTGAGAGCTCAGACGAGGGTGGCGAGGGTAAGGTCCTTTGGAGGAGAGGTAGCGGCAGTGGCCAAGCGGCCCCTAAACGTAAATCTAAGAGACTGAGCAGAGTGGTCATGGAGCCCGAGGAGCAGGACACAGAGCAGCCGGAGGTCACGGAGGAAGAGGAGGAGAAAGCAACAACGACGGAGGAGGAAGAGGGGGCTGTAGAGAAGAGCTTGGCTGAGGAAGAGGAGGAGGAAGAGGAGCAGCCGCCAGTGATTGACCAGAGGGCATTGAGGAGGAAGAGCCGACAGGTCCAGACTCCAAAGAAAGCCAAAGGGAAACGAAGCATCAAGATATAAACACACATCAGCAGGCGTTGCATATATAAACACACACACACACACACACACACACACACACACAAAAAACACATGTTTAGAGGTGTGCGGTAAGGGATGTTTTCTACCTGGTTTTAGGGTTTGTAAGGCATCTAAAGTTCACTTGTATTATCTCTGTACGAGGTTGTTTAGATGTTTACTTTAGGTCTTTTTTGTTGTACATGAATACTCAAAACTCGCTGTTGCAATAAGTCAATGTGAAGACTTTTAATGTTCAGATGTGATTTTATTATTGTTTTTACTGCCTTGTTCTTTAGGTACTGACTGAGATTGAGTTTCACAGGCCTGTTGTGGTGGTTTGAAGGTGATTTCCATGTTCTCCTATAGCCTGGTCCTACACTGGGTCTGTGACTGTTGCATTTATACTATTTATACTATTTAAATAGTTTGGGTTGAAATGCACCTCTTAGTTCGGAGTTCTTGCAGGAGTTATTTTATAAAAAAGTAATTGAAGTTCTGTTCCAATGAAAGCCAGCGGACCCAGTTGCTCTCGAAGACCAGGTTTTGCTACACCCCCTGTTTAATGACGACCAGTAACTTGTATTAAGGAATGAAACGTTCCAAAAATACCTGGAGTTTTCTCCGTGTTGCACACCACATAGCTGTCTTATCTCTTGGAGTGATGAGAGTATTGTTTTCGGATGTGCTGAAATACTTTTTATTTAGAAAAAGCTGTGAATGAACGTCAATTATAATATTTAGTTTGCACGGCACAGACACACACACACATGCACACAAAAACATGTATACCCAGTAACTGAATTTTGAATAGGAAAAATAGATTTGGTCATTATTAATCTTGCCCAAGTATAATTCAAGATTATAATTTATACTTTATCTTATAATTAATAGCATGTTTAATTGCAAGTGTATTGGATATAAGCATAAAAGATGTATATTACAATAACTAGATGATAGCAGAATTCTGAAGTGAATGTGACTCTATATACCAGTGATATGTTTTATATACACAGTTGTATAATGGCACAACATTCACTGTTTAGAAACGAACATTTGCTACCCAAGTTTAGTTATTTCCCGCGTGAATTTGATGCTGTCATTGACAATGTCGGTTCACTAGTAGAGGATACATTGAGCAAAGATGTGAAGCAGAATCCATCAATGGGCTGTTGATGTACCATGGATATGGGTCAATATATAGAACGTACACTTGGGCCGTATTCAATAAGCACCAAACGGAAGAAAACAACCTTAAACAGGGAGCGACTACCTTAAAGTGGTTTTTGTTTTCCTTTACAAAACGTTTTGCGACAGTGTGCAGTGATGAATATGACCTGTGTTGAGGGATGGCATTCCCCAGTGTTTGAGATGGTTCTTGCCAGTTGCATTGACTGTAAAGGTGCTTTCCTCTGTATGGAAGGAAACCTGTTATAGATTTGGCAGATCGTGTCAATGCAACTGTTGGATGTTATCCATAGAAATAGAATATAGGGATTCCCCTTTCTATAAATTATATTTCTATGATGTAAACTTCCTTGATTTCAGAATGACAAACTCTTTCACAGATGGTGTTTTTAGTGGATGAGTTGGGTGTCTCCCTACTACCCAATATCAGTAAAGCTGCCACTATTTATCCATTGTTAGTCTATTGCCTGTATAACATATTTGTAAAAGGCAAAGTATATCTCTATTAGTATGACTGCTGTTTGTTAGCTATAGCTGTGTCCAGGCAGGTCATGTAAAATACTAAAAAGAAGCTACATCGTAAAACACCTGGTGGATCTCAATAGTCTACAGGGGTTTCCTCTCCTTCATCTGCACTGATCTGAAAACTAGGGATAAGTTAAAGCAATATGGCAGAAACCTACCTGGGGATTTTCCAGATCAGTGCAGGTGAAGGAAGGAGACGAGTAGAGGATGCCACTCTAGACTGTTGAGATGCACCCCATGTGTTGATTGTGTAAATACCAGTTGTTTCAACCACTACTACACTTGTGGGTTGATTCCTTTACGTATATTGCTATCATCTACCTGCTGATACTCTGACCCTGGTCCCCCTAAATGTGAATAAAGGCTTATTATGATGTCTTAACTCAGATATATGGAATGTTACACAGCCATGTTAGTTCTGGTTGTTTTCTGTTTGAATGTGTTCTGGATATAAGGAAACACCAGAGGGAGCCAGAGGAGGAGTCATTGAGCTGCATTTAGTATAGTATGGCCTGGATTACCGTTTTTCAGATCTTGGTGGTGCTCACATTCTGCCTCAGTTGGCTGCTGTGGTCCCACGGTCTTCTGTGTCTATGGTGGTTTTATACAGGCTTCCTAGATATCTGTCTGACTGGGTTTGTGCTGGGGCGAGCTGAAAACTAAGGCTGGCTTACCCCAGGGCTGTGTTCAGTGAGGTGCGATGTTACAGAAGGTTAAGATTGAAAGATATTATGTTAGCTGGGTATAAGACACGCCTGTCTGCAATGTTCAGAATGTGGCATCTTCCTGAACGTACCCTTATACTCTAAATCTTATTGACCTCATTCACAACCAATAGCCAGAATATGGCAGGCTTTAGTCTGGCTGCGTTCCAAATGGAAAATTATTCCCTATATAGTGCACTATAAAGGGAACAGGGTGCCATTTAGGATACACTTATGTTTGTTCTGTTGAATGTTTTCAGTGATCAGTTTGTGGTTGGAGAGATGGACAGTTTGTGTTGACACCAATGTTAGTCACGTCTGCTATGGGAGTGGTTTCGTATCAGGGTCTGATTCAGTATGAGAACTTATGCACTCACTAACTGTAAGTTGCTCTGGATAACAGATAACAGCGTCTGCTAAATTACTAAACATTTGAAAAAATCAGGGACTGATTCGGTTTAAAATCAGTCAATTCAGGAGAAGAATCGAAATGAAATTAATGAATGGAATGTTTATTTTCCTATGATTTCGAAAGAAAGAAAAATGTGTGCTTTTTTGAATGATCCCTGTCTATGCAAGGGACCTTTTTCTCCAGTGAGTTTTATTTTTTAACTAATTTAGATTTAAACTAATTCCTGCATCTTGTCACTTTGACATAATCTGCCTCTTGTGATGTTACTGGGCCATTACTATTGGTTTCTCAGCTGTTTTAGTATGGACTACTGTTTATCTTATTATTAATATATCTTATCTTTCAATCTATGATTTCCTTGTAGTTAATAAAAAAACGTATTTTTTTCTGAGATTACACTTTTGTATTTATTTGGTGTGTATCTAGCAGCCTGAGTGGACCTCAGCCTTACCTTTCCCCCTTCCTCCTTACTTTTTTAGCTTATTTTATTATATCAGTGTAATGGCTGGAATGGAATTAATGGAACCGAGTCAAACGTTGGTTTCCATATGTTTGATCTGTTTGACTCCGTTCCATTTATTCCATCTCAGCCATTACACTGAGCCCATCATCCTATAGCTCCTCCCACCTCCTTCCACTGATTTTATTATATCTGTATATCAAGTAAACCTTGTAGAAAGGCGCGCGTGTGTACAAATCTGTGTGTGGCGGCTCCAGATCTGCCTTGTGCCTCCAACGCTACAGGGACATCTCTCTAGGTGATCTCAACTCCGCTGCCTCTCCACACAGCCTGTCATATTCCCCATTGGAGAATAGCCTTCTGTCTGTGTGTGTTTGCCATCAGATAAGCCCAGCAGAGCCTTATCGTCAGCTGTCTAGAGTGCCGCAACGAGAGGGATGTGCGTGTGTGTGCGCGAGCCAGGCTGCAGGTCTTCTATGTAGCCGTTTGTTCTGTTTATGTGTTCCTGCCTCGCCTCGCCTCGCCTATCCTCTACCCCTCTTCCCTCTCTCCCAGCCTCTCTCTCTCCATTGATGGTGTGGTGTGTATAATTGATGGTACCATATTGCTGTGGTGTAGCTGGTTTAATGGGGCTTGACACAGCAAGGGAAAGCTGCATGCAGCCAGGGAGGGGACTTAACCCTTTCACCTACCACTCTGTACACACACACATACCCAGACGTATACACACAGTATATACACACATATACTCACTCACACACACACACACATACACAGGCACCCATGATGGTAGTGACATCAATGTGTTGATTACTAATACTGTTATCAGTGGACAGAAAAATATAGAGGCCCCCCACTCTTTCTGACTCGAAGGGAACACCGATAGTTTTAGCAAGGCAGCGTTAGCTATTGCCTACTGTTTTGCTCGACTGAGTCTGTGTCTGACAAAGGTAAATGACTAGCGGTGTTTCCCAACCCGCTGTGAGGGTCTCAGCTGTAGTTCCTGCTCTGACCAGAAGGGGCCAGTATAGTTCCAATGTCCCACAACAGCCCATTGGTTACTTAGCTTGGCTTCCCTCAGGCATCCACTCTGGCATTCAATGTGCTTATTTTGTTTTGTGTGGATTTCTCTGGCCTAGGACACACACGTGCATGCACCATTAATCAATTGAGGCAATACAATTATGCTATTGTGTGAGACAAGGAAACAGAGCTTTGGAGAATGAGTGAGTCAAAACTAGGATCATTAATGTCTGTGCACACACACGCTCTTTCTCTCGTACGCTCTCTCTCTCCTAACTGTTCCCAGGTGACAGAGAGACTAGGCAGAGGCACTATTTTAAGAGCTGCTATCACACCACTCCTGTTTTACCCCCATCACCTACTTTCTCTCTTCTGTCTCTGGTGGATATATATTTTTTGCCTTCTCTCTTTACCATCCTCGCTTGCTCTCTCCCTCTCCCTCCCTGGTATTGTTCTCACCACTGTGCTGTTTATTCTTTGTCCACATCTTCTCTGTAGGTTTTTTTCTCTCTCTCTCTCTCTCTCTCTCTCTCTCTCTCTAACGCCCTCCTTCCCCTCTCTAACGCCCTCCTTCCCCTCTCTAACGCCCTCCTTGCCAGGCAGCCAGTAGATTGGCTGCTTCCTGCACGTGCCAAGTAGAGCTCTTATCAGTGAGTGAGTGCTGATTGTTGCGCTGTCTCTCATTGTGACTGGCAGTTCAGGCTCGCACGCTGAAATGGCTGATTTGGTGAATGTTTACATTAACTGTCTTGACAGTATGTGCAGGCAGTCTCTCTCCATCTCCTGACCTCCTCTCCTTTCTGCCCCCCTCCTCCCCCCACCACACATCTCCATGTCTCTATCTTCACTCTCTCTCTCTCTCTCTCTCTTACCCTCTCTGGCCCGCTCTCATCCAAACCCACCACCCATCCCTCATCCTCCTCTCTCTCTCTCTCATTTCTCATCTTTGCCTCTAACCCCCCCCACCCCCATACATGATCTAATGAGAGAATGCTTTTTAGAGTCTATAGACTTATTGATAACTATCAATTATTTATGGATAATATGATAGTAATGAATAAACTACTGCTAATCCGGAAACCTTGGGCTAATGCAATACTGAGCCTCGAATGACCCTTGTGTGATTTTGGGGTGACTCACTCTGTATCCTCGTCAGCTAAATTGGAGCTCATTTGCAGCTTTGGATCGATGAGCGAGGATAAACGGCGTCTGGCGTGGTAAGCACGCCATTTTACACGTTATTTATTTATTCTCTTTATTAGCAGGAAGCTGTTGGTTCCGTCTGCTGTCGGCAGCTGTGGTATAAACAGAGTTCACATGTACTGAGACCCCTGCTGCGTGGCGGGCTGTTAGCTTACACACACACACACACACACCTCAATGAAGGTTTATGAGCTGTTTCTTTGTGGATTACTCTGTATGTGGAAGGTGGAATAGTGAGTAGAATTTTATCATCTGCCAATTAAAATGTTTCAAAAGATGGTTGTGTGCGCGCATGTTTTCTCCATGTTTCACTTCAATTACGTGAGTGTGATTGTATCAATTCACCTTTTTCAGAAAACAGGCCTTGTGTGAGCTTTAATTACTTTCAGCTACACACACACACACACACACATCCACAGACACACACACACACATCCACAGACACACACCCACAGACATACAGACACACATCCACAGACAGACACAGACACACTTTAAGTTACGTTTTTTTAAATGACTACACCTGCAGTAGAGGGTCAACTTGTGGACCCTTTAAATTCCTTGGTTTCATGGTTCATTTCTATAATCCGCTTTCTTCTTTATGACACACAAATTAACCACCACTGTGTGTGTGTGTGTGTGTGTGTGTTCTGTCAGGATCATATCCTCTTGCAGAATACAGTGTGCATTATGTCCCTGTCCTGAGCTCCTGTCAGTGTGTATAACAGTACATGAAGAGGGTTATGTTATGTCAGTGTATATAACAGTACATGAAGAGGGTTATGTTATGTCAGTGTGTATAACAGTACATGAAGAGGGTTATGTTATGTCAGTGTGTATAACAGTACATGAAGAGGGTTATGTTATGTCAGTGTGTATAACAGTACATGAAGAGGGTTATGTTATGTCAGTGTGTATAACAGTACATGAAGAGGGTTATGTTATGTCAGTGTGTATAACAGTACATGAAGAGGGTTATGTTATGTCAGTGTGTATAACAGTACATGAAGAGGGTTATGTTATGTCAGTGTGTATAACAGTACATGAAGAGGGTTATGTTATGTGTGTGTTGGTCTGTGCTCTACACGCAGGGCAGCTCTGCTCACCCATTGTCTGGACTCATGTCCCTACACACACACACACACTGCTTGCTGGAGATATGCCAACAGAGCTCCCCATTGTGCCCACTCTGAATAGGACAGAGGAGACACACACACACACACACACACACACAAGCCTGCCTGCCTGCCTGTCAGTCCGATCTACCAGAGAGAGATACAGAGACAGACATGCAGAAACACACCCAGACCAACACAGAGTCGCTGCTTTGGGAATCAATATACACTATATGTCTTTTGATTATTTCACATTTTCAGCAAATTAAAATGTTGAAGACAAACAGTAGATCAGGTAACTGTTTTCCTCACAAACACAGAATAATAAACTGAAACTGTTAGAGATGGGGTTGGTCCACCCATCAGGCCCCCTACAGTATCAGCCTCCTCCCATGGTACATCACTCTGGGGAAAATCCTAACTTCCAGTTAAGACAAATTTTCAACAGGTGGTAATGTAGTACTAAGACCCAGACTGTGTCAATGGCATGCTATCCCCTATATAATGCACTACTTGGATCAGATTCTATGGGGCACTATGTAGGGGTGCCATTATTATTAACTACACCGGATAGGTGTAGTGAAATGTATTGTTTTACAGGGTCAGCCATAGTAGTACGGTGTCCCTGGAACAAATTAGGGTTAAGTGCCTTGCTCAAGGGCACATCTATAGATTTTGCACCTTGTCAGCTCGGGTATTTGAACCAGCAACCTTTCGGTTATTGGCTCAATGCTTTAACCGCTAGGCTACCTGCCGCCCTAAAGTTCAGACGCAGCCCCAGACCACAAGCCTCAGATACAGGTTCTACAGTCTACACTCTGTGTGGATACTGAATAGCCAATAGACTCAGACTGTTTGCACATTCCTGCTGATTTATTTCACATAAGTCTAATTGGTATTTAGTATTTTATTAAGATCAACAATTATCCTCTGCCAAGGCAGCGGCTACACTTCCTGGGATCCAAACAGGAAACAAAACATAACAACTAAAATATATAATATACAGTGGGGAGAACAAATATTTGATACACTGCCGATTTTGCAGGTTTTCCTACTTACAAAGCATGTAGAGGTCTGTAATTTTTATCATAGGTACACTTCAACTGTGAGAGACGAAATCTAAAACAAAAATCCAGAAAATCACATTGTATGATTTTTAAGTAATTAATTTGCATTTTATTGCATGACATATGTATTTGATCGCCTACCAACCAGTAAGAATTCCGGCTCTCACAGACCTGTTTTTCTTTAAGAAGCCCTCCTGTTCTCCACTCATTACCTGTATTAACTGCACCTGTTTGAACTCGTTACCTGTATAAAAGACACCTGTCCACACACTCAATCAAACAGACTCCAACCTATCCACAATGGCCAAGACCAGAGAGCTGTGTAAGGACATTAGGGATAAAATTGTAGACCTGCACAAGGCTGGGATGGGCTACAGGACAATAGGCAAGCAGCTTGGTGAGAAGGCAACAACTGTTGGCGCAATTATTAGAAAATGGAAGAAGTTCAAGATGACGGTCAATCACCCTCGGTCTGGGGCTCCATGCAAGATCTCACCTCGTGGGGCATCAATGATCATGAGGAAGGTGAGGGATCAGCCCAGAACTACACGGCAGGACCTGGTCAATGACCTGAAGAGAACTGGGACCACAGTCTCAAAGAAAACCATTAGTAACACACTACGCCGTCATGGATTAAAATCCTGCAGCGCACGCAAGATCCCCCTGCTCAAGCCAGCACATGTCCAGGCCCGTCTGAAGTTTGCCAATGACCATCTGGATGATCCAGAGGAGGAATGGGAGAAGGTCATGTGGTCTGATGAGACAAAAATAGAGCTTTTTGGTCTAAACTCCACTCGCCGTGTTTGGAGGAAGAAGAAGGATGAGTACAACCCCAAGAACACCATCCCAACCGTGAAGCATGGAGGTGGAAACATCATTCTTTGTGGATGCTTTTCTGCAAAGGGGACAGGACGACTGTACCGTATTGAGGGGAGGATGGATGGGGCCATGTATCGCGACATCTTGGCCAACAACCTCCTTCCCTCAGTAAGAGCATTGAAGATGGGTCGTGGCTGGGTCTTCCAGCATGACAACGACCCGAAACACACAGCCAGGGCAACTAAGGAGTGGCTCCGTAAGAAGCATCTCAAGGTCCTGGAGTGGCCTAGCCAGTCTCCAGACCTGAACCCAATAGAAAATCTTTGGAGGGAGCTGAAAGTCTGTATTGCCCAGCGACAGCCCCGAAACCTGAAGGATCTGGAGATGGTCTGTATGGAGGAGTGGGCCAAAATCCCTGCTGCAGTGTGTGCAAACCTGGTCAAGACCTACAGGAAACGTATGATCTTTGTAATTGCAAACAAAGGTTTCTGTACCAAATATTAACTTCTGTTTTTCTGATGTATCAAATACTTATGTCATGCAATAAAATGCAAATTAATTACTTAAAAATCATACAATGTGATTTTCTGGATTTTTGTTTTAGATTCCGTCTCTCACAGTTGAAGTGTACCTATGATAAAAATTACAGACCTCTACATGCTTTGTAAGTAGGAAAACCTGCAAAATCGGCAGTGTATCAAATACTTGTTCTCCCCACTGTATATTTACATTTACATTTTTACATTTTAGTCATATAGCAGACGCTCTTATCCAGAGCGACTTACAGGAGCAATTAGGGTTAAGTGCCTTGCTCAAGGGCACATTTACGTCATTTAGCAGACGCTCTTATCCAGAGCGACTCACAAATTGGTGCGTTCACCCTATAGCCCGTGGGATAACCACTTTACAATTTTGGGGGGGTAGAAGGATTACTTTATCCTATCCCAGGTATTCCTTAAAGAGGTGGGGTTTCAAATGTCTCCGGAAGGTGGTGAGTGACTCCGCTGTCCTGGCGTCGTGAGGGAGCTTGTTCCACCATTGGGGTGCCAGAGCAGCGAACAGTTTTGACTGGGCTGAGCGGGAACTATGCTTCCGCAGAGGAAGGGGAGCCAGCAGGCCAGAGGTGGATGAACGCAATGCCCTCGTTTGGGTGTAGGGACTGATCAGAGCCCGAAGGTACAGAGGTGCCGTTCCCCTCACTGCTCCATAGGCAAGCACCATGGTCTTGTAGCGGATGCGAGCTTCAACTGGAAGCCAGTGGAGTGTGCGGAGGAGGGGGGTGACGTGAGAGAACTTGGGAAGGTTGAACACCAGACGGGCTGCGGCATTCTGGATGAGTTGTAGGGGTTTAATGGCACAGGCAGGGAGGCCAGCCAACAGCGAGTTGCAGTAGTCCAGACGGGAGATGACAAGTGCCTGGATTAGGACCTGTGCCGCTTCCTGTGTAAGGCAGGGTCGTGCTCTCCGGATGTTGTAGAGCATGAACCTGCAGGAGCGGGTCACCGCCTTGATGTTGGCGGAGAACGACAGGGTGTTGTCCAGGGTCACGCCTAGGCTCTTCGCACTCTGGGAGGAGGACACAGCGGAGTTGTCAACCGTGATGGCGAGATCATGGAACGGGCAGTCCTTCCCCGGGAGGAAGAGCAGCTCCGTCTTGCCAGGGTTCAGCTTGAGGTGGTGATCCGTCATAATAATATCATATATAATATATCATATATCATATCATATATACAAAACATTAAGAACACCTGCTCTTTCAATGACATAGACTGACCAGGTGAATCCAGGTGAAAGCTATGATCTCTTATTGATGTCAGCTGTTAAATCCAATTAAACAAGACTTTTTAAGCCTTGAGACAGGGATTGTGTATGTGTGCCATTCATAGGGTGAATGGGCAAGACAAAATATTTAAGTGCCTTTGAATGGGGTATGGTAGTAGGTGCCAGGCACACCGGTTTCAGTGTGTCAAGAACTGCAAAGCTGCTGGGTTTTTCACGCTCAACAGTTTCCCATGTGTATCAAGAATGGTCCACCACCCAAAGGACATCCAGCCAAATTGACACCACTGTGGGAAGCATTAGTCAACATGGGCCAGCATCCTTGTGGAATGTGTTCGACACCTTGTAGAGTCCATGCCCCAATGAATTGAGGCAATTCTGAAGACAAAAGAGGGTGCAACTCAATATTAGGAGTGTTTTGTACACTCAGTGTACGTTATATACATAATACTACATAATACTACATAATCTCCTGTTTCTGCCTCACGCTTAGGAAAACAGGAGATGGCTCCTGCCCTATGAGCCGTTCCGGCTCGCACAAGCCAAGACTCGTGCAAGGCCACTTACCCACATAATACAATACATAATACAATGCAAAATACAATACAGAATATATAAAAATGGCTGTGTCTCTTCACAGTCCCCATTGTACCATAAGTTGTTCTTTTATCTGGTTTTTAAATCTGGTTTTACTGCTATCTTGAGTTACCTGGGGTGGCAGAGAGTTCCATGTACTCATGGCTTTATTTAATACAGTGCGTTTCCCAGCCTCTATTCTGGACCTGGGACTGTGAAGAGACTTCTGATTGCATGTCTTGTGTGGTACTGATGAATGTCCGAACTGTGTGCCAACTGCTTGAACAGACAGTTCGGTACCTTCAACACATCAACACCTCTCACAAAGACCAACAGTGATGCAGTCAATCTCTCCTCAACTTTCTAAGTCCAATACGTGCTGCTTTGTTCTGGACCAACTGCAATTTACCTATGTCCCTCTTTGCCGCACATGACCACACAACTGGACAGTAGTCCAGGTGCGACAAAACTAGGGCCTGTAGGACCTGTCTGGGCGACTGAGATGTCAAGAAAGCAGAGCAACGCCCTATTATAGACAGACATCTTGCCATTTTATCAACCATTGAGTCTATATGTTTTGACCATGACAGCTTGCTATCTAGGGTTACACCCAGCAGTTTAGTCTCCTCAACTTGCGCAATTGCCACATTATTCAATAATAAATCCAGATGAAGTTTAGGGTTGAGCGAGTGATTTGTCCCAAAAGGTATGCTTTTAGTTTTTTTGATATTTAGCACCAGCCTGTTGCTAGTTACCCATTCTAAAACTGACTGGAGCTCTATGTTAAGGGTGTCAGTTATTTATTTTACTATCATAGCCGACATGTATACTGTTGAGTCGTCAGCTTACATAGACACACAGGCTTTATTCAAGGTCAGTGGAAGGTCATTAGTAAAAACAGAAAACAATAATGGCCCTAGCTGGCTGCCCTGTGGGTATTGCCATTCATCTCCAGTCCCCTGTAGCTCAGTTGGTGGAGCATGGCGCTTGCAACGCCAGGGTTGTGGGTTCGTTTTCCACAGGGATAAGAGCGTCTGCTAAAATGTAAAATGTATTGAAAACTGTGGAAACGTTCCTCTATCAGCATTTCAATATTCACAGGAAGGCCTTCCCCAGCCAGCTTGGCTTTGCTCATTATTGCTCCTATGCACAGTGATTGCCTTCCCCCCCAGAAGAGCATACCATCAAGCAAAAATGGGCCACCATCCATGGTCTGAGACTGGCAGGGCAGCTGATGCTCAAAGAACATGCTAAGACCTCTTGACCTCCTACAACGTCTAGCTGCCCTAGTGGACGGACTACAACGTCTAGCTGCCCTAGTGGACGGACTACAACGTCTAGCTGTGCTAGAGGACGGACTACAACTTCTGGGCCTCTCCTTCTATGGCAACAAGGAATCTCTTCATTCAATCATCTGGTGTTAGTGCTGGATGGACATGTACAGTGGGGAGAACAAGTATTTGATACACTGCCGATTTTGCAGGTTTTCCTACTTACAAAGCATGTAGAGGTCTGTCATTTTTATCATAGGTACACTTCAACTGTGAGAGATGGAATCTAAAACAAAAATCCAGAAAATCACATTGTATGATTTTTAAGTAATTAATTTGCATTTTATTGCATGACATAAGTATTTGATACATCAGAAAAGCAGAACTTAATATTTGGTACAGAAACCTTTGTTTGCAATTACAGAGATCATACGTTTCCTGTAGGTCTTGACCAGGTTTGCACACACTGCAGCAGGGATTTTGGCCCACTCCTCCATACAGACCTTCTCCAGATCCTTCAGGTTTCGGGGCTGCCGCTGGGCAACACGGACTTTCAGCTCCCTCCAAAGATTTTCTATTGGGTTCAGGTCTGGAGACTGGCTAGGCCACTCCAGGACCTTGAGATGCTTCTTACGGAGCCACTCCTTAGTTGCCCTGGCTGTGTGTTTCGGTCGTTGTCATGCTGGAAGACCCAGCCACGACCCATCTTCAATGCTCTTACTGAGGGAAGGAGGTTGTTGGCCAAGATCTCGCGATACATGGCCCCATCCATCCTCCCCTCAATACGGTACAGTCGTCCTGTCCCCTTTGCAGAAAAGCATCCCCAAAGAATGATGTTTCCACCTCCATGCTTCACGGTTGGGATGGTGTTCTTGGGGTTGTACTCATCCTTCTTCTTCCTCCAAACATGGCGAGTGGAGTTTAGACCAAAAAGCTCTATTGTTGTCTCATCAGACCACATGACCTTCTCCCATTCCTCCTCTGGATCATCCAGATGGTCATTGGCAAACTTCAGACGGGCCTGGACATGCGCTGGCTTGAGCAGGGGGACCTTGCGTGCGCTGCAGGATTTTAATCCATGACGGCGTAGTGTGTTACTAATGGTTTTCTTTGAGACTGTGGTCCCAGCTCTCTTCAGGTCATTGACCAGGTCCTGCCGTGTAGTTCTGGGCTGATCCCTCACCTTCCTCATGATCATTGATGCCCCACGAGGTGAGATCTTGCATGGAACCCCAGACCGAGGGTGATTGACCGTCATCTTGAACTTCTTCCATTTTCTAATAATTGTGCCAACAGTTGTTGCCTTCTCACCAAGCTGCTTGCCTATTGTCCTGTAGCCCTTCCCAGCCTTGTGCAGGTCTACAATTTTATCCCTGATGTCCTTACACAGCTCTCTGGTCTTGGCCATTGTGGAGAGGTTGGAGTCTGTTTGATTGAGTGTGTGGACAGGTGTCTTTTATACAGGTAACGAGTTCAAACAGGTGCAGTTAATACAGATAATGAGTGGAGAACAGGAGGGATTCTTAAAGAAAAACTAACAGGTCTGTGAGAGCCGGAATTCTTACTGGTTGGTAGGTGATCAAATACTTATGTCATTCAATAAAATGCAAATTAATTACTTAAAAATCATACAATGTGATTTTCTGAATTTTTGTTTTAGATTCCGTCACTCACAGTTGAAGTGTACCTATGATAAAAATGACAGACCTCTACATGCTTTGTAAGTAGGAAAACCTGCAAAATTGGCAGTGTATCAAATACTTGTTCTCCCCACTGTAGGTGAACTTTGTTGGGTCAGGGTCAAGTTCACATCACAAACTATACATTTGGTAGGCCCATTCCATGTGGTTGTTTTTCTGTGTTATTGAGTTTGTTTTTCTGTGTTATTGAGGAGAAGACTCACTCACCTGATCGAACATTTATCTTTAAATATTTTTAAATATATATTTGGAGAAGTTAATCACATGATCTAAAATTTGCCTAGAACTGTTAGATAAGTTGAGCAAGTAACCAATAAGTAACCCTCCCTCCCTCCCTCTCTTTCACCCCTGCTCTCTTCCCTCCCTCCCTCCCTCCCCCTCTTTCCCTTTCTTTCACCCCTGCTCTCTTCCCTCCCTCCCCCTCTTTCCCTCTCTTTCACCCCTGCTCTCTTCCCTCCTTCTCGCTTTCTTTCTTTTTCTCTGCCTCCCTCCCCCCTCTCTTGACCTCCCTCCCTCTCTTTTCCCCATGGTAGTCTGGTGATTGACACTTACAGATTGCCCTGCGTTGGAGGCAGTGTGTGTGTGTGTTTGTGTGTGTGTGTGTGTTTGTGTGTGTGACCCTCTCTCTCTCATCTCCAGCCGACACCGTTTTGTCATCTAATTACTGTGAATCCCTGGCCTGCTCCCCAGCACTGCATTTATAATGGACCTGCCAGCCTGCATGGCTCCCCCAGCACGCACGCATGCGCACACACACACACACACACACACACACACTCAGGCACATACACAGTCCATGCCTATGGGGTGCCCTTGTAAACCCCATGTAGGCCTATATGTCCGGGGCTTTCATTGGAGGGAGTAGGGAGGAGGACCTCAAGGATGGGGAAAGTCTAAACGTGATCCTTGGGATGTCCCAACTCTGACTTCACCCCTTTGAAGTTGAAATTTGAAACGGCCTAGGTGGCATCGATTTGAGTCAGAAACATTTATTCTCGTGTCAAAATCAATAAGGATAATTTTGGTCATAAAGTCAGTCTCTTCCAAAACAGTGTTTGGAATCTGAGTCCATCACAACAGGTAAATAAATGAAGGCTGCATTTGTATTACAGTTGTTTCAACAATTCATGCTCCCTTTTTCCTATTACAGTTTTTCTCAATTGTTTACACACATTTTCTGAAAGCATGCCTCATATTCTCAGAACTCTACACACAAATCAAAAAACACACACAATGGGCAAAACCCCTCAATTCTACAGCAAAATGAAACTTTACATTCAAAACAATGTTATTTCTTATCAAAATGGTATTTTGTTTTCAAATGACACACACAAATCATCATATGAATAGACATTTATAAGAACCAGTTGAACACTGATGTGCTCAATGTAAAACACTATGATGAATGGAAAACACTTCTTCTCCATTCATCATAATGACTTAGGCCTTTTTTTGGTTCAGTGTTGCCATTACTACAGACAGTACATACATAAGTGTGTTGTAAAATATTTGAAAATATTGTTTTTATACTCAGAACACACAAATACACGGTAACAAATATATTTCATTTTTCCCACAAAAACAATGTACACAGTGTACATCCCATTCCCAACCAACACAAAGTTGCACATACAGTGGTCTACATACAAAACAGAAGAATTTACAGTTTTTCTCAATTGTTTACACACAAATACTGGTACTTGAGACACAATGACCACAACATGTAACTCATGCACCAACCCCCTGAACCAATTCTGCTAAACTACAAGCACAATTCCTGCTTTACACTCAAATTGCAGTTCTACAACACACTTTTTTCAAAACACTACACACAAATCTTTGCATTTGGCACAATTTTCATGCAGAAAATCTCTTGTTTTCACAATGAACACACTGACACGTGATGGCACCCCAGACAAGAAAAGTTTGGTTAGTACTTGCCCATGCTCAGGAAATAGCTACTCTAGTGAAAATGGGCTTCCATAAAGTTGTTCAACAATCTTGGGCAGATGGCAAGATATGGATTACATCAGACTAGCTTCTACTTGGGCTGTCAACCGTCCAGGGTGTAGAACCGAAATTATTTTCCAATTGTTTTGTTCTGAACAGAACCATTATTTTTTGTTGTTCCGATCAGCAAAATAAAGTTCTGAACCGGTAAAAAAAAAAAAAAAAGGTTTATATTGTTCCTTTCTGTTCCTTTTTAAACCTCTGAAATATGTATTTTTTTTATATATTTAGGTCAACATTAAATGACTTCACCAATCAGTGCAGATGGAGCAGCTTGCTATGGAGTGGGCAAGCTATTTACAGGCATTGGGCAGACGAGTGTAGGGCACGAGATGCGACCGACAATTTGTGGGTGGGGGGAGAGCAAAAGAGGGTGGAGGAGGAGGAGGTTTGGCTTGAAGCGTTGGGCATCTTGTTGTTATGACATGCATTATCTGAATTAGCCCCACATAATTATCTATGGAGGAGCGACTTCTATGGAGGAACTTTTAATGTCTTTGAACTTCAGAGAGTTGGCTTAACTAACGTTGGACCAGAGCTAGCTAGCTACAGTGAGGGGAAAAAAGTATTTTATCCCCTGCTGATTTTGTACGTTTGCCCACTGACAAAGAAATGATCAGTCTATAATTTTAATGGTAGGTTTATTTGAACAGTGAGAGACAGAATAACAACAAAAAAATCCAGAAAAACGCATGTCAAAAATGTTATAAATTGATTTGCATTTTAAAAGGAATACCTGGAATAGTATAAAAGTAATCCTTCTACCCCCCCCCCCCCATAAAAAAAAAGTGGTTGTCCCACTGGCTATCATAAGTTGAATGCACCAATTTATAAGTCGCTCTGGATAAGAGCGTCTGCTAAATGACGTAAATGTAAATGTAATGAGGGAAATAAGTATTTGACCCCCTCTCAATCAGAAATATTTCTGGCTCCCAGGTGTATTTTATACAGGTAACGAGCTGAGATTAGGAGCACACTCTTAAAGGGAGTGCTCCTAATCTCAGCTTGTTACCTGTATAAAAGACACCTCTCCACCGAAGCAATCAATCAATCAGATTCCAAACTCTCCACCATGGCCAAGACCAAAGAGCTCTCCAAGGATGTCAGGGACAAGATTGTAGACCTACACAAGGCTGGAATGGGCTACAAGACCATCGCCAAACAGCTTGGTGAGAAGGTGACAACAGTTGGTGCGATTATTCGCAAATGGAAGAAACACAAAATAACTGTCAATCTCCCTCGGCTTGGGGCTCCATGCAAGATCTCACCTCGTGGAGTTGCAATGATCATGAGAACGGTGAGGAATCAGCCCAGAACTACATGGGAGGATCTTGTCAATGATCTCAAGGCAGCTGGGACCATAGTCACCAAGAAAACAATTGGTAACACACTACGCCGTGAAGGACTGAAATCCTGCAGCGCCCGCAAGGTCCCCCTGCTCAAGAAAGCACATATACATGCCCGTCTGAAGTTTGCCAATGAACATCTGAATGATTCAGAGGAGAACTGGGTGAAAGTGTTGTGGTCAGATGAGACCAAAATGGAGCTCTTTGGCATCAACTTGTGTTTGGAGGAGGAGGAATGCTGCCTATGACCCCAAGAACACCATCCCCACCGTCAAACATGGAGGTGGAAACACCATGCTTTGGGGGTGTTTTTCTGCTAAGGGCACAGGACAACTTCACCGCATCAAAGGGACGATGGACGGGGCCATGTACCATCAAATCTTGGGTGAGAACCTCCTTCCCTCAGCCAGGGCATTGAAAATGGGTCGTGGATGGGTATTCCAGCATGACAATGACCCAAAACACACGGCCAAGGCAACAAAGGAGTGGCTCAAGAAGAAGCACATTAAGGTCCTGGAGTGGCCTAGCCAGTCTCCAGACCTTAATCCCATAGAAAATCTGTGGAGGGAGCTGAAGGTTCGAGTTGCCAAACGTCAGCCTCGAAACCTAAATGACTTGGAGAAGATCTGCAAAGAGGAGTGGGACAAAATCCCTCCTGAGATGTGTGCAAACCTGGTGGCCAACTACAAGAAACGTCTGACCTCTGTGATTGCCAACAAGGGTTTTGCCACCAAGTACTAAGTCATGTTTTGCAGAGGGGTCAAATACTTATTTCCCTCATTAAAATGCAAATCAATTTATAACATTTTTGACAAGTGTTTTTCTGGATTTTTTTGTTCAAATAAACCTACCATTACAATTATAGACTGATCATGTCTTTGTCAGTGGGCAAACGTACAAAATCAGCAGGGGATCAAATACTTTTTTCCCTCACTGTAACAAGCTTGTGTGTGCAGAACGGCAACATAATTCAAATAAAAACACATCTTACCTTTTTGTAGTTAATATATCCAATGTGAAATGTGATAGCTATAGTATCCTTAACTAGCATTGAAAGGTTCATCCATTTTTCTCTAATGAAATATCTCTCTCCCTAATTTCTGAATCACACTTATAACGTCAGTAGGCTACAGTAAACTATTAGTGCTTTCAAGACAACTGGGAACTAGGAAAATAATGAGGTCAAATTATGATGTCAGTGATCTTCAGGTCGGAAAGTCGGAGCTCTAGAACGATGCCAGAGTTTACGACTTGGAATTCTGAGTTGGATGACTGTTCAAAATGATTTTTCGCAGTCGGAGCTTGTTTTTTCCCAGAGTACCCAGTTGTCTTGAAACACTGAAGTTGGAAGTTGGAGATTTCAGAGTTCCGAGTTGTTTTGAACATGTCATATGCTTTGGTGGGGGAGGGGCTGGTAGCCTACGCACACAAGCTGGAAAAGATTTTCAGTTGGCAGACAGGCAGACACTGGAGTAAGTTTCTGAGTGACAGAGTGAGGGCTTTGCATAGGTACTTTGTTGCGTTTTTTGTGGGACTGGAAATAAATGCCCAGAATGTAAAATAACTTTATTAACCGGTTCCCACGCATCTAAAATAACAGCTCTGTTCCGGAACAGTATAGATCACTTTTGTTCTCGATTCTGATTCTGTTCCTCAACTTTATTGAGTTATTTTCCGTTTTTCTGTTCTGTTCCATGAACTGGTTCCAACCAGGCCCCCAGTCTCCAGTCTGGAGCATGAAGTCACCAGCTCTGCTGGTCGGCTACTGCATAACAACCCACACTCTAAATATTAGGGTTCTTCTAAGATCCTCAAAGTTCTTCGAAGAACCTTAGGGTTCTTGGCACTGAAAATGGCCCCCAAAAGGTGGTGGGGTTCATCGAGGAACCTCCTTAGTTGGTGGGGGTTCTTGCAGGAAATTACCTGCCCAACTGAAACATTTGGATTTGAATTTTAAAGGACAGCAGGTGCAGGCACTTAACTGAAAAATGTAAAGATCTCCTCAATTTAAGATAAGGTTTGTCCCTTGTATGATCTAAATTGATATTGTTTTATGATGATACCATCTATCTTTTCATATTTGTGCAAATCTTTCTAAAAACAGAAAATTGACACAATTCAATGGATATCAATCAACAAAGAGGTAAGAATATGTAGGCTATAAGAATATTGGGTGCAGATGACTGAACTGCTCACTTTTGTGTCTGTGTCTGTAGGTATACAGATGAGGAGGCATACCAAAGGTATGTCCATTTGTATCGGTACGTTATGCTGATCACATTTACCATCCTCCTCCCTTACCTCTTCAATGAATATCCCATAGGCCTCTACATTATGGACAAGGTATGTGTATGAAAACCATTATCAAAACAGTTTTTTTCATTCACATTTACCACAAAAACCAAGGTATGAATTCTGTCGTGTGCATGTTTTGTTAATCATCTGTATATTTAAAAAAAAATATGGATTCACAGACTTCACCCTCCCTACACCTCTGATGAATATAACAGAAAACCTGTTCGATCACCATGCACTGCAAAATCATTCTGGCTATGGATACGGAGAACATCGACACATTAACATCAACACGCCAGATGATATATCCACTGGACTTTGGGCTCTGCTGGGAGTTTACCTCATTTAGATTTTTTTATTCTGCTTTGCCAGTAAAATCAAAATAAACACTGAGAACCAAAATATTGTGTTATTGTTGTTATTGTTAAGCGTATTATTAATAATAATAATGGGGGGGGTAGTTCAAAAATTAACCCCAAAAGGTTCTTCAAAATGTTCTTCAAGGATCCATTAAAAAGGGTTATTCGAACAACATATAGGGGTTCTCCCACAGTTTCAATTTGAAGAACCCCTAAAGGATACTCCAGGAACCTTTTCTTTTTAGAGTGTAGCTATGCCAAAAGCCCTGGTCTGCCCTAGAAAGCCTATGGAAACTACGATCGCCATAACAGCCAAACAAAAAATGTTTAGAGGTGTGTTTTGTATGGAGGACCAAACCTGCCGTAATTAGAATTAAATTAATTAATAAATGCACATATAAATATATAAATACATGAATAAATAAATGCATTTATATAAATAGATAAATAAATAGATGCACACATAAATAGATACATAAATGGATGAATGAATGCACTCATAAATAGATAATTATTTAAATAATTAATCCCACTTTCTTTCATTTCATCTATTTATATTATTTCCTCATTTATTTCTGCATTTCTTCCTCAAATATGATAATGAGGGGGTGTCGAGCAAACATATGTGGGTGGTATCTAACACACCATTGGTTGATCAATGCCACGGCGCGTTGGTCGATTATATTTGCCTGGGCTGCGTTCAGTATGGCAGAACATGTTCAAAGTTTAAAGGCCATGTTTCATACTAGTACCCCCCAAACAATAATGTGTAGCACATTTGGCTACAGTGCATTCGGAAAGTATTCAGACCCCTTGACTTTTTCCACATTTTGTTAATGCCTTATTCTAAAATGGATTAAATTGGGTTTTTTCCTCATCAATCTACACACAATACCCAATAATGACAAAGCAAAAACAGGTTTGTAGAATTTTTTGCTAATTTATAAAAATTTTAAAACTGAAGTATCACATTTACATAAGTATTCAGCAGCGATTACAGCCTTGAGTCTTCTTGGGTATGACGCTCCCATTCTTCTCTGCAGATCCTCTCAAGCTGTCAGGTTGGATGGGGAGCGTCGCTGCACAGCTATTTTCAGGTCCCTCCAGAGATGTTAGATCGGGTTTAAGTCCAGGCTCTGGCTGGGCCACTCAAGGACATTCAGAGACTTGTCCCGAAGCCACTCCTGCATTGTCTTGGCTGTGTGCTTAGGGTCGTTGTCCTGTTGGAAGATGAACCTTCGCCCCAGTCTGAGGTCCTGAGTGCTCTGGAGCAAGTTTTCATTAAGGATCTCTCTGTACTTTGCTCCATTCATCTTTCCCTCGATCCTGGCTAGTCTCCCAGTCCCTGCTGCTGAAAACATCCCTACAGCATGATGCTGCCACCACCATGCTTCACTGTAGGGATGGTGCCAGGTTTCCTCCAGATGTAACGCTTGGCATTCAGGCCAAAGAGTTCAATCTTGGTTTCATCAGACCAAAGAATCTGGAGCTCTGTCAGAGTGACTATCGGGTTCTTGGTCACCTCCCTGACCAAGGCCCTTCTCCCCCGATTGCTCAGTTTGGCCGGGTGGCCAGCTCTAGGAAGAGTCTTGGTGGTTCCAAACTTCTTCCATTTAAGAATGATGGAGGCCACTGTGTTCTTGGAGACCTTCAATGCTGCAGACAGTTTTTGGTAACGTACCCCAGATCTGTTTCTCGACACAATCCTGTCTCGGAGCTCTACGGACAATTCCTTCGACCTCATGGCTTGGTTTTTGTTCTGACATGCACTGTCAACTGTGGGACATTATATATACAGGTGTGTGCATTTCCAAATCATGTCCAATCAATTGAATTTACCGCAACTTGACTCCAATCAAGTTGTAAAAACATCTCAAGGATAATCAAATGGAAACAGGATGCACCTGAGCTCAATTTCGAGTCTCATAACAAAGGGTCTCAATACTTATGTAAATAATGTATTACAGCCTTATTCTAAAATTGATTAAATTATTTTTTTCCCTCATCAATCTACACACAATAACATTTTACATTTTTTACATTTTAGTCATTTAGCAGACGCTCTTATCCAGAGCGACTTACAGTTAGTGAATACACATATTTTTATACTGGCCCCCCGTGGGAATCGAACCCACAACCCTGGCATTGCAAACGCCATGCTCTATCAACTGAGCTACATCCCTGCCGGCCATTCCCTCCCCTTCCCTGGACGACGCTGGGCCAATTGTGCGGATGTCTCATGGTCTGACAAACACCGCTGTAGCTTGGCCACCTTCCACCGCAGATGCGGAAGGCCGACATAGGCGGACATAGGCGTATGCGGTGGATTGAGATGCAGCCCATGCAGATATTTCTAGCTTAAATTGAGGGATTTTGATGGGGATTTTTTAAAATGTTACTTAGATTGATGCACAGGTGCGTCAATAGACTCTTAAGGATTAATAAATAGGGTTGTCATTTAGTTAGCTAGCTACCGTGGCTAATTCTCGACATCATCCATTTTTAAAGCAGTTTAGCTGCAAAATTAGGTCTCAACTATCACAGGCATCTAAGCTAGCTGCTAGCTAACTACATTCAAATAAGGAGGAGCATGTTGTCATGATGGAATAAGCCACCTATATGAAGCTAGCCACAATACGGATTAGCCAAAATAATAGAATTTGCTGTTCCCCTTAGCAATTGTTAGTGAGATGTGGTGCCGTAATATAAATAATAGCTTAGTTAGCTATAGATATAGCCATTATCACAAAACGGCATGCATACTTTTAATTAGATCTATTGTTGTCATTTACAGACATGATACAGGAATCCTAAATACAGGTACCATTTTATTTTATTAATCTCTGTAGTTTGTCATCTGATTTCTTGGCGCCTGGTGGAGATAGATGCAACCATACTACAAAGCAGCACATGTCTCTGCAGCGACGTTGAGGATTTAAATTGGGGACCGCATCCACCAGAGGACCAGGAACCACCGGCTTGAGGAGAGACACATGAAAAGTGGGTGAGACACGGTAGTGAGGGGGAAGGAGCAGACGGTACGAGACCTCATTTATCCGCCGGAGGACCTTAAACAGGCGGAGAGGGAGGTTTTTTGTGGACAGCCAGACACGATCACCAGGCTGGAATACGGGGGCCTCACTGTGGTGGGGGTCGGCTTGGTCCTTCTGCCGACAAAAGGCCCTCTGGCGATGGACATGGGCGGCGTCCCAGACCTGTCCGGCCCTGCGGAACCACTCGTCGACAGCGGGCGCATCGGTCTGGCTGGGTGTCCATGGGGCCAGGGCCGGCTGGTACCCCAGGATGCACTGGAAGGGAGTGAGCCCCGTGGAGGAGTGAACGAGAGAGTTCTGGGCATATTCTGCCCAGGGAAGAAACCTCGCCCACTCACCCTGCCGGTCCTGACAGTGGCAACGAAGAAACCTCCCCAGCTCCTGGTTCATGCGCTCCACCTGCCCATTCAAATGAGGCCTATACCCGGAAGTGAGGCTGGCCGTGGCCCCAATCTTCTCCAGGAAAGCCTTCCACACTCGGGAGGTGAATTGGGGGCCACGGTCCGAGACGATGTCCTCCGGAAGTCCATAATGGTGGGTACATACACACGCCCCGGAGGGGCGTTGGCAGGCGCTGGGTCCTCCTGAGCCGCCAGGCGGATGTCTTCGTCCACATCCCAAATGACAGGTGCCACAATGAGAGACAGAGGCAGGATAGAACCCTTCAGATCCTTCCTTTCTCCGGTATGGTGCATCCTGGAGAGTGCGTCGGCCTTCACATTCTGGGATCCTGGGCGCTAGGACAGAATAAACTGAAAGCGAGTAAGACGAGAGTTCATCTGTTCCTCCAGAGCGAGGACCACCACCAACAGCTCCCTGTCTCTAACGCCATAGTTCCTCTCTGCGGGGGTAAGCTTTTTCGAGAAAAAGGCGCAGGGATACATTTTCTCTGGCTTACCTTGCCGCTGGATGAGGATCTCACCCACGCCCTCCTCAGATGCATCCACCTCCAGGATGAAAGGACGAGCTGGATCTGGGTGTTTTAGGAGGGGCGCTGTGGTGAACCTCTCCTTCAGCCTCTTGAAGGCAGCATCAGCCTCAGGGTTCCAGGCCAGCTTCTGAGGCCCACCCTTAAGGAGAGAGGTGAGCGGGGCGGCTATGGAGCTGAAGGACCTGATGAAATGCCGGTAGAAATTGGCGAAGCCCAGGAAGCTCTGTAGGCCCTTGATGGTGGCGGGGACTGGCCATGACCTGACGGCGTCCGTCTTCTCTCTTTCCATGAACACCCCCTGAGGACTGATCCGGTATCCCAGGAAGAAGATGGCCTGTTGGTGGAATTCGCATTTCTCCCCCTTCACCAACAGGCTGTGTTCCCGGAGGCGGAGTAGGACCACTCGGACGTCCCTGACGTGCTCCTTGAACGTAGCCGAGTAGATCAGGATATTGTCGATGTACACCACCACCTGTCTACTCAGCATGTCTCGGAACACGTCATTGACGAAGGACTGGAACACGGAAGGTGCGTTGGCGAGGCCGTAGGGCATGACGCAGCATTCATAGTGGCCTGAGGTAGTGCTGAATGCCGTCTTCCACTCGTCACCTTCCCGGATTCGGATCAGGTTGTAGGCACTCCTCAGGTCCAACTTGGTAAAGTACCGGACCCCTCGCAGCTGCTCGATGGCCAACGGAAACAGAGGGAGGGGGTACCGGTACTTGGTGACTGCGTTCAGCCTCCGGTAGTCAATGCACGGCCTCAGTCCTCCGTCTTTTTTGGCCACGAAGAAGAAGCTGGTGGAGGCAGGAGAGGTAGAGCGTCTGATGAACCCCTGTTTCAGGGTCTCCGCCACATACTTCTCCATAGCCTCAGTCTCCGCTATGGAAAGGGAGTAAATGTGACTCTTCGGGGGGTGTTGTCCCTCCAGCAGATCAATGGCGCAATCCCAGTGTGAGGAGGGAGACACTTAGCAATGGAGGCAGAGAAGACATCGGAGAGATCTGCGTACTCACATGGAATGTTGGGCTGGAGGGCGGACTCCAGACTCTCCACTGACGTGGAACAACAAACCACCGGCAGGCAGGTCCTCCGGCATGAGGGGGACCAGGCTGTGATCCTCTTGGTGTTCCAATTGATGGTGGGGTTGTGTAGTCTGAGCCAGGGCAATCCCAAGATGATCCGGTGAAGGGGTGACGTGACGATGTGGAATGACAGCTCCTCATGGTGCTCCGGTAGTGTGGGAATGGTGATGGTGATGCGGAGAGTGACGTGCGTAATGGTGCCTGATCCGAGTGGTTTATTGTCCAGCAAGGTGACGTGTAACGGAGAAGGCAGTGGCACGGTGGGCAACCCCCATTCAGAGACCAGCTCTCTATCGATAAGGTTCCCCGCTGATCCGGAATCTATCATTGCTGTGTAAAAACAATGGTTTGGTGACAGGTGATGACGGAACACTCACGGAGTGGCGACGGGAGTCATACCGCCTAGATAGGGAGCCACCAGGAGATTTGTGGTCTGTGGTGGTGTAGGGGGTGCTGCCCACCTCCATGGGTGAGGACTCGGA
This sequence comes from Coregonus clupeaformis, assembly GCF_020615455.1. Lineage (NCBI taxonomy): Eukaryota > Metazoa > Chordata > Actinopteri > Salmoniformes > Salmonidae > Coregonus > Coregonus clupeaformis. The sequence goes on from NC_059200.1 coordinate 25,388,348, forward strand.
GGCAGGGCGGCTTCCATAGCTCAGATGGGGTGAGTGTGTTGGGAACGCCGTCGGTCTCTCAACATGTCGTCGAGATGAATAGACGTGACGATGAGGGTATCAAGGTCCAACTCATCGTCCCGACATGCGAATTCCGTCATGATGTCCTCCTGAAGGCCGTGCGCAGAGCAAGCTCATTCCAGCCAGAAGACTCCGCCACCGTGCGAAAGCTCAGGGCGTATTCGAATGCAGCCTCCTCTCCCTGGTGTAGCCGGAGGAGACGCTCACCCCCGTCCTTTCCCTCCATGGGATGATCAAACACTGCCCTGAACCGATCGAGGAAGGTGGAGTAGGGAAGCGCCGCGGCCTCACCTCCTTCCCAGACTGCCGTGGCCCAATCCAGCGCCTTTCCCTTCAGTAGCGAAATCACCAGCGCTATCCTGGCTTGGTCCGATGGAGATGTCCCACGCTGACGCGCCAGATACAGTGAAACCTGTAGCAGGAAGCCTCTACATTTCGTTGTTTTCCCGTCGTAGCGCTCCGGCAGGGCGAGGGGTCCCTCAGACATTGGTGATAGCACAGGAGGAGGAGGACTAGGTGCACTCGCCGCTCCCTGAGGTGGAACCGGAGCGATGGTCAGTTTATGCAGTGTTTGGAGCACTTCCTGCATGGAGGCGTTCAGCTGGGCAATCTGCTGCTAGTGCTGGTCGAGGCGCTGGAAAACTCCAGGAGGATTACCTGCTGCATCCATCTTCGTGAGGTGTGTGATTCTGTGACGAGTACTGAGGATATGAAGAGGTAGGACACAGACGCAGGAATCAACAATGTAAAGGTTTACTTAACACTGAGCAAGAGAACAACAAAGAGCGAGTACACGACATGAGACTAACAATCACACACAACACAACACTGAACAGTCCAGGGCTATATAGTGGTGGTGATGAGATGATGAGGTGCAGGTGCGCTGGAGGTGATTAGGGTGCGTTGGGTTTCCATTGTGTGGCTGAGGTGGTGCGCTCAGACCGGTGGTTCAGTAAACCGGCGAATCAGAGCGCCGGAGGGGAGCAACGGGAGGAAACGTGACAACTCACTATCTCTCTCCAGGTGCTACAGAGACCGACTGGTCCAAGGACCTCCAGAGCCTTCTGACCAACTACCTGCGATCTCTCCAGAGCCGAGAGAAGTAAGCTACACTCATAATAGTATACTTGATGCACTATGTAAACCTCCTTCACTATGGCAGTCTGCCTGTGTGACAACATAGCATATTATCCAGGGCCACTAGTTGGATTGGATTTACTGTACTCACTCCAAAACGTATGCTCTCTCCTCCCTGTAAAAGTCTCCTAGACATTTATCAAAACTACCATGTGTCCATCCCCCTATCCCCAGGTGAGTCTGCTGGGCTATGGAACTCTAGAGCAGCACATCAAAAACCCTGCCACCCTGTTGTCAGCTATCTGCAGACAGTTCCAAACTATCAAGGCTTTCAAAGGCCACATTTTGGGGATGACCAAATGCAATAAAGTTTTGTATAAGCTCATTTTAATTTTATTACATTACAAAACAACCTTTCATTGTATAAGCTCATTAAAATGTTGTTACATTACAAAACAACTGTTCATAGCATGTTTGTCACATTGGTCTTCACACACTTGGAGCTTATTATTCAAAAGGTCTAAAGTAAATGCAAGTCTCATGTCCAGGGTGAATACATTTGTATTAATGTATATCAGACATCATTCAGGTGTGGTAACTAAAATATATATCCCAGACAAGATTGAAGAATGGGACAAGTAGACAAAGTGAATATGAGTCAGTGATTGCGTCCATAACAGTTTGTATGAATTTGAGTCAGTACATACAATACATGTTGACAGAATGGCTGCAAGACAAAGAAAGACTGTTGCTGTACTCACAGGCAAGGCCCTTGCTTTCGGTACCACTGAAGGTCACAGTCTTCAGTCAGCCAGCTTGAAGATGTGTCACCATCCAGGCCAATGTCACAGCATGCAGTGGCCTGATAGGGAGATTTTCATCACCAAAGCCATGTTAGCATTTACTGCACATGTTGCTGAACAATTCAACCCTTTTGTTAGTGCCATTGATATATGGAAATTCACATACAATATTAATTGACTGTAATACCTCTAGAGCAGGGGTAGGCAACCCCGGTCCTGGAATGCTGCAGGCACTTCATGTTTTTTAATTTAACCGACCTGGAAGACCAGGGCCCGTATCCTTAAAGATTCTGAGAATCCTCTCAGAGAGCTCCTAACTTAACCTAAAAATTCCTTGCCAGGAGTTTTAGCTTAGAAGTGATTCCAGAACATTTTCAGTGAACTCTGAGCCAGGAATGGATGAAAAATCCTATCTTAGTGAGGAGGTGTGGTTGACCCCGTTGCTAGGTATGAGTCATCATTTCAAAAGCCGTGATTGGTTGATCCTACAAGTTTGATGAAAATGAACTTTTGGTGATAATGAGCAAAGGATGTACCCTCAAATCAATAAACATAATTATACACTCTAATCTTATGCAGACTATAATTGTAAATAATATTTCACATTCAAGAAAATATCTGGAAAATGAATAGTAAGCTGTAGGGGTTATAGCCTAACATTAGAATCTAAAATATGTGAAAACTTAAGCTCATTACACCCTGTTCAAATAATGATTTGTGTCTCATTTGCTCATATTAATATCCTAGCTGGCATATTTTGTACTTTCACTTCCATATGGACCCCATTGAAAACAAGATGGCCTATCTCAAGGGGCTGTCCTTAATGAAGTAGAAATTGCAACGTTACAACTCAGTGTGAACTTAACGAGGGTAACACAGCTCAGCTTTTAACAATGTCTGTGATTGCTGGCTGGTCTATTTATGAAGGCTTGTTAACAAATATCCTACAAACACAGAAAATGGAGAAAAAAAGGAATCGCAAGCTCGAACTGGACTGAGGAGCAAGGTTTGTTGCTGGCCCAGTTGGTGAACGAACATAAAGGTATGTTACGAGGAAAATTTGGCCCAACTGTCACTAGCCAAGGCAAGAGGCGCGCCTGGGACACAATATCCCAAACAATCAATGCCTCTTTTCCACTGGTGGTGCGGACAGGCGACGATTGTGAGAAAAGGTGGTATGTGCTGCAGTCCAAGGCAAAAGATGAGATTGCAGCACACAAGCGGGAATCCTCACTCACAGGTGAGCAAAATACTATGGCCTACCACATAATCTGGCAATTTGCTCCTGCTGGCAAAGTTAATTTACATGCCTAAGTAGTGTGTTCATTGACTGTTTCTTTCTAGGGGTGGACCACCTGCAAAGCGGCTGTCCCAGGTGGCCGACACTGTCTTTCAAGTCCTGGGACACTCTGAGGTCAGTGTCACCGGGCTGCCAACAGGCATTGACACGTCAATGATGCAGGCCCTTGAAATGCAGCAAAGGTAGGACACAGGGTTATTCATATCAACAGTGTTTATTCATTGCAGAAGCCATTTCATGTGTTATCCATGCTCATTGTATTAAATTAATTTAATCAAAACAATAATTAAACTAGGCCTATGTATTTCTGTAGCATGGAGCCATCACAAGAACCGGGCCCATCAAGTTTGCCGCCTGAACCATCTGCAGCTGCTACTCAGGATAGCCCGGCGGATCAAACACCATTCCCATCCGCAGCACCTGCTCCGTCAGCATCCCTGCAGGAGAGAAGATTGCAACTCACAATTGATGTGTTTGAACAACAAAAAAAGTCCTTTCCCTTCAGGAGGAGTACTACCGCCTTAAAATTGAACACCTAAAAAATAAACCATTTAGAGATTGTGTTCTGTGTCTTGCATTTAACAGTTGCAGGTGATGTGCAGTAAAACTGTGGTAGTTCTTAATACCATCACAAGTTCTCAAATGACATGGGGCTACAGCTTGCCTGAAATGTAAATTTGTGAAGTTTGCCCTGTAAGGCAGTCCACTCTGGGCTAGGTTCCCCTGTGGAATGTGAATATCTTCTTCACCACCATCCTCATCGTTGTCTCCATCCTCATCCTCATCGCCATCCTCCAGAGGTTCTGCAATCTGTCTAACCTTGCAAATATTGTGTAATATTGCACAGGCTATGATGAGTTTGCTGACTTTTTCAGGCCTCAGCCGCACCTCTCCGTGGAGAACATGAAAGCGCCTCTTAAACTGGCCTATGCCACGCTCCACCACCGCTCTTGTTGTCTTGTGGGCCCTACAATAGAATACAGACCTTTAATTATTTGATGGAAATATTGCACTACTTGGATGCTCTAACATATTGCTTGCATTTCATTTCCATGATTTTTGTATTGTTTGGCTTACCTGTTATAGTTTAGTTGGGGCCCTTGGCGTGGCTGGAGGTAAGGAGTAAGGAGCCATGGTTTGCATGGGTAGCCACTGTCCCCTAACAAGTGGCAATTAGCTGGCACATAGCGTCTCTCAAAAAGCTGTCTGATGCCACTCTCGGAGAGCATTCTCGCATCATGTGTGGAGCCTGGCCATTTAGCCACAATGTCCAAAATCTTCCAGGCCGCATTGAACACTATTTGCACATTGATGCTGTGGAAATTCTTCCTGTTAACAAAGACAGCCTCGTCCTCTGATGGCGCAATTATTCTCACATGTGTTCCATCAATTACACCCACAACGCCAGGGAATCCTGCAATGTCCATAAATGCCCTTTTATGTGTGTGTAAAGTGCGGGCATCCAGCGGGAATGAAACAAATTGTGTCACAATATTAGGTTGTGACAAAGCTGTCAGTGTTTGGGTGATGACTCTGCTGACGGAGGATTGGGACAGACCCAAGTCATCACTGCTGCATTGTTGCATTTTCCCTGTTGCCAAATACCTCAGGGTTGTGATTACTTTCTTCTCCGGTGTAATAGCGTTGTGGCGTCGAGTTGGTGAAGTAATTGCATCTCTAAGGAGATCCACCACAAACATGATTCCTGCACGATCCAATCTGTAGCGTCTCAATAATTCCCTGTCATCCAGTGTTTGCAGGACATCTCTCCTGCCTCCTCTGTTGGCCATTTTGTGCAGCTGCTTAGGGTAACTCCTAAGCCACTAAAAGTCCTCTTCCCTGCTCTTAGCAGATCTCGCCTTAGGAGCCCTTTTAAGCGCTAGGACTCTTGAGGAATAGCTTTTATATTAACTGGGATTTTCGTGTCACTTTTAGGGGAAATTCTAAGAAAACGTCATGCCTCTGAGAATTTTCTTAGAATTTGGCCGCTAGGAGCCACTTTTTGCACAAAAATTCTTTAGAGATACGGGCCCAGGTGTGTTGAATTTAGGTCAGGGCTGCGTTCAGTACATAAAAACGTAATAGAACATTCAATTGAACGGAAACGGTGCTGTACTGAACGGCACACCCACCGAACGGAGCAAACGTATCTCAAAGTCTGTTCAAGAACATACAAGAACGTTTTGGCTTTCAGTACAAACCGTTCCGCAACATAGCAAACGTTCAAGCGAACTGAACGCACTCTTGGTGTGGTGCTTAGTTGGAGCAAAATCCTGCAGTACCTAGGTATTGGGCAACAGCTTTCTTCCAGGGCCCATATTTACAAAGCGTCTCAGAGTAGGGATAGTGATCTAGGATAACCTCCCCCTTGTCAATGTAATTGTATTCAGTGTGAAGGCAAAACTTATCCTAAAATCAGTATTACTCTGAGATTCTTTGTGAATATGGGCCCTGGCCTGTCAGCATGCTGGCCTGTCAGCAATGCCACTCCACCTGAAATGCAACAACAAAAACATAAATAAGAATTAGTTTAGGAAGTCAGTAACTTAGCTAACTAGCTAATGAAACACTAATGTAAATGTGCACAAGATCCCTAATCAGACAAATTATATGAAAACAACACAGCCTATTTGCAGTAAAATTAGGACGGGCATTTTCTTGCCAACTTTCAGTCACAAATACATAAATAAACAGCCAGGGGAACAAAGTAGTTTGACAAAAACTGTTCAAAAAGTAACTAGCTAGCCTTTATAGCTACCAATTATATAGCTAGTTGTTATTTTCTAGAAACCTAGCTAGAGTCCACTTAGCTAGCTAGCTAAGGTGAACTCTGTTGGCAGGAGTAAGCTAACGTTAGCTAGCTTTCCTCCAGCAGTTTCAAGATAGCTGGCTAGTTAATGGCATTTTTATCAACTTTATCAATCAGATCTGTGAGATTTGTGAGGAGTTTACACATATTAGCGTGGTAGCTGTTATTGCAGGACTTTGACTGGTATATCACCTCCCCAGTCAGTCTATTGTGCGTATTGGACATTTATATTGCAATATACAGCCTTACCTATGGATCTTGGGTCCATGAAATGGGGTATCACCCGTCTCAGTGACACCCACAGAATACATCTGAGAAGAGTTCACACGAATATTAGCGTCGTAGCTCTTAACACAGACACCTGGTGCAGGCAGTCAATGGCTCAGTGTTCCAAAACTGTTCACCTGTTTCTACATCAAGCAAGGACATGTTCCATTTGTTCTTTTTGTGTGTTTTTATGGTGCGCGTGCGACACAGCAGGATATAATAGTGTTCATCTCCAATTTCCCCCCAAAAATGACATCATATTGGTACATAACTACAGTTGAAGTCAGAAGTTTACATACACCTTAGCCAAATACATTTAAACTCAGTTTTTCACAATTCCTGACATTTAATCCTAGTACAAATTCCCTGTCTTAGCTCAGTTAGGATCACCACTTTATTTTAAGAATGTGAAATGTCTGAATAATAGTAGAGAGAATTATTTATTTCAGCTTTGATTTATTTCATCACATTCTCAGTGGGTCAGAAATTTACATACACTCAATTAGTATTTGACGGCATTGCTTTTAAATTGTTTAAATTGTTGTTTGGGTCAAACGTTTCGGGTAGCTTCCCACAATAAATTGGGTGAATTTAGGCCCATTCCTCCTGACAGAGCTGGTGTAACTGAGTCAGGTTTGTAGGCCTCCTTGCTCGCACACGCTTCTGCCCACACATTTTCGATAGGTTTGAGGTCAGGGCTTTGTGATGGCCACTCCAATACCTTGACTTTGTTGTCCTTAAGCCATTTTGCCACAACTACATAACTACAGTTGAAGTCAGAAGTTTACATACACCTTAGCCAAATACATTTAAACTCAGTTTTTCACAATTCCTGACATTTAATCCTAGTACAAATTCCCTGTCTTAGCTCAGTTAGGATCACCACTTTATTTTAAGAATGTGAAATGTCTGAATAATAGTAGAGAGAATTATTTATTTCAGCTTTGATTTATTTCATCACATTCTCAGTGGGTCAGAAATTTACATACACTCAATTAGTATTTGACGGCATTGCTTTTAAATTGTTTAAATTGTTGTTTGGGTCAAACGTTTCGGGTAGCTTCCCACAATAAATTGAGTGAATTTAGGCCCATTCCTCCTGACAGAGCTGGTGTAACTGAGTCAGGTTTGTAGGCCTCCTTGCTCGCACACGCTTCTGCCCACACATTTTCGATAGGTTTGAGGTCAGGGCTTTGTGATGGCCACTCCAATACCTTGACTTTGTTGTCCTTAAGCCATTTTGCCACAACTTTGGAAGTATGCCAAAGGAATACCTGGGATAGGATAAAGTAATCCTTCTACCCGCCCCCCCCTTACCCCACCCCAAAGAAAAAATAAAGAAAAAAAATATTGTAAAGTGGTTATCCCACTGGCTATAAGGTGAATGCACCAATTTGTAAGTCGCTCTGGATAAGAGCGTCTGCTAAATGACGTAAATGTAAATGTATGCATGGGGTCATTGTCCATTTGGAAGACCCATTTGCGACCAAGCTTTAACTTCCTGACTGATGTCTTGAGATATTGCTTCAATATATCCACATAATTTTCCTTCCTCATGATGCCATCTATTTTGTGAAGTGCACCAGTCCCTCCTGCAGCAAAGCACCCCCACAGCATGATGCTGCCACCTCCGTGCTTCACGATTGGGATGGTGTTCTTCGGCTTCCAAGCGACCCCCTTTTTCCTCCAAACATAACGATGGTCATTATGGCCAAACAGTACTTGTTCTGTTTTATCTGACCAGAGGACAATTCTCCAAAAAGTACGATCTTTGTCCCCATGTGCAGTTGCAAACCGTAGTCTGGCTTTTTTATGGCTGTTTTGGAACAGTGGCTTCTTCCTTGCTGAGCGGCCTTTCAGGTTATGTCGATATAGGACTCGTTTTACTGTGGATATAGATACTTTTGTACCCGTTTCCTCCAGCATCTTCACAAGGTCCTTTGCTGTTGTTCTGGGATTGATTTGCACTTTTCACACCAAAGTACGTTCTCTAAGAGACAGAACACGTCTACTTCCTGAGCGGTATGACGGCTGCATGGTCCCATGGTGTTTATACTTGTGTACTATTGTTTGTACAGATGAACGGGGTACCTTCAGGCGTTTGGAAATTGCTCCCAAGGATGAACCAGACTTGTGGAGGTCTACAATTTTTTTCTGAGGTCTAGGCTGATTTCTTTAGATTTTCCCATGAGGTCAAGCAAAGAGACACTGAGTTTGAAGGTAGGCCTTGAAATACATCCACAGGTACATCTCCAATTGACTCAAATTATGTCAATTAGCCTATCAGAAGCTTCTAAAGCCATGACATAATTTTCTGGAATTTTCCAAGCTGTTTAAAGGCACAGTCAACTTAGTGTTTGTAAACTTCTGACCCACTGGAATTGTGATGCAGTGAATTATAAGTGAAATAATCTGTCTGTAAACAATTGTTGGAAAAATGTATTGTGTCATGCACAAAGTAGATGTCCTAACCGACTTTCCAAAACTATAGTTTGTTAACAAGAACAAGTTTTAATGACTCCAACCTAAGTGTATGTAAACTTCCGACTTCAACTGTATATGCGCTACACATTGTTTGGGGGGTGCTATTGTGAAACATGACCTTTAAACTTTGAACAAATTCTGTCATACTGAATGCAGCCCAAGCAAATGCAATCGAGCAACGCACCGTGGCATTGATTAACCAATGGTGTGTTAGATACCACCCACATACGTTTGCTTGACACCCCTCATTATCATATATTTAAATAATAATGATATAAATGAATAAAATGAAAGAAAGTGAGATTAATTATTTATGTATCTTTTTATTTGTGCATTTATTTATTTAATTCTAATTACGGCAGGTTTGGTCCTCCATACCATTCAGCCCAATTCAGCAATAGAGAGACATAGTAGTGATGTATTTTTGTAGGCACTAATTCCGCCATGGTTCGTTGGACAAAGCGGACCAAAGAGGACCACAATGGAAATAAGTCCCAGACTTTGTGTGTTATCCTCAATGATTTTACTGTCTTTTTCAAGTTTTATGTGTGCTTGTTTTTAAAAATGGTGGAATTAATATACGAAACTAAACTGAACTAAAGCCTATGGGGAAAATACGAAGAGGCAGGAATCAACAAGGTAAAGGTTTACATAACAATGAGAAAGAGAATAACAAGGAGCAAGTAAACGACACAACGCTAACAATCACACACAACAATGACTGAACAGTCCAGGGCTATATAGTGGTGGTGATGAGATGATGAGTTGCAGGTGCACTGGAGGTGATTAGGGTGCGTTGGGTTCCCATTCTTGTGTTGCCGAGGTGGTGCGCTCAGACCGGTGGCTCAGTAGACCGGCGCTACGGGAGGAGACGTGACAGTAGCCCCCCCCCGGAGCAGAAGGAAGACCAGTATTTTTGTGATAGAGAATGCAGGGTGCGCGTAATACCGGAGTGCCCTGCCTTAAGGGTGGTGTGCGCCCAGATCAGCAGGCGGTCATGGACACTGGTGGGTACATACACGTGCCCCGGAGGGCACGTTGGCAGGTGCTGGATCCTCCTGAGTCGCCAGGCGGATGTCTTCGTCCACATCCCAAACGACAGGTGCAACGATGAGAGACGGGGGCAGGATAGGACCCCCCCAGATCCTTCCTTTCTCCGGTATGGTGCATCCTGGAGAGTGCGTCGGCTTTCACATTCTGGGGTCCTGCGCGGTAGGACAGAATGAACTGAAAGCGAGTAAGAAATTGGGCCCACCTGGCTTGACGAGAGTTCATCCGTTCCTCCAGAGCGAGGACCACCGCCAACAGCTCCCTGTCTCCAATGCCATAGTTCCTCTCTGCGGGGGTAAGCTTTTTAAAGAAAAAGGGAAAGGGATAACTTCTCTGGCTTACCCTGCTGCTGGGAGAGGACTGCACCCACGCCCTCCTCAGATGCGTCCAGCTCCAGGATGAAAGGACAAGATGGATCTGGTTGTTTTAGGATGGGCGCTGTGGTCAACCTCTCCTACAGCCTCTTGAAGGCAGCGTCAGCCTCAGGGTTCCAGGCCAGCTTCTGAGGCCCACTCTTAAGGAGAGATGTGAGCGGGCATCTATGGAGCTGAAGGACCTGATGAAACGCCGGTAGAAATTGGCGAAGCCCAGGAAGCTCTGTAGGCCCTTGATGGTGGTGGGGACTGGCCATGACCTGACGGCGTCCGTCTTCTCTCTTTCCATGAACACCCTCTGAGGACTGATCCTGTATCCCAGGAAGGAGATGGCCTGTTGGTGGAATTCGCAGAATATGCCCAGCGCTCCAGATTATGAGTTTGGAGCACTTCCTGCATGGCGGCGTTCAACTGGGCAAGCTGCTGCTGGTGCTGGTCGAGGCGTTGGGAAACTCCAGGAGGATTACCTGCTGCATCCATTTTCGTGAGAGGTGTGTAATTCTGTGACGAATACTGAGGATACGAAGAGGCAGGAATCAACAAGGTAAAGGTTTACTTACCAATGAGAAAGAGAATAACAAGGAGCGAGTAAACGACACAACGCTAACAATCACACACAACAATGACTGAACAGTCCAGGGCTATATAGTGGTGGTGATGAGATGATGAGTTGCAGGTGCACTGGAGGTGATTAGGGTGCGTTGGGTTTCCATTCCTGTGTTGCCGAGGTGGTGCGCTCAGACTGGTGGCTCAGTAGACCGGCGAATCAGAGCGCTGGAGGGGAGCAACGGGAGGAGACGTGACACTGGGCGATGTTTGTGCAATGTCCACATATAGCCTACACCTGTAGGGATATTAGTTCTGGGATTTGTTTCCCGGGAAAAATCTAACAGCAGACATAAGGAGAGACGAGATGAGACTAAACTAGCCAATTATAGAATATTGTGTTGTAGGACAGCTGAGCTGATTCAAGACCAGGCATTCAACTCACAGTTGATACCGTTTCCATGGTAACATATATTTACATGAGGTGATGAACCATTGAAACACATTTGCAAGCTACTTTCGTAACAATGTGTTGTAGAATGAGTGTCTTATGAAACACATTCCAGACACTGGTTCTTGCCATCTTGCCATAACTAACAGAGAAATATCAGCTAGATAGGAAAGCCAGCTGCAGCTATCACCAAGCTATGCTAGCTAGCTGCTGTCAGCTTGGCTAAAAACAAGGGCAACGCAGGCTTTAGCCTACACAGATCTGAATTAGCTGACCATCTTGAGAAGGCGAGTCAGTCAGAATTCTCTCCATAGCAAAACTGGCTTAGCTTACCTCGCTGTGCACATTATTCCCTTGTTTGTTGTGATTGAATGGCAAAGACACACCCAAGAAACCCTCATATCAAACCACACCCACAAGAAAACTCTTGTTTGCCTTCAGTCATGACAGACTAAAGCTAGCATTTCTTAATGAGCATTGATAAAAAATAAGGCCAAATCAGGAAGTGCAGTCGCCCTTTAAGGTTAGGGTTAGGTAAGGGTTATTATTGTTAGTGTTAGGGTAAGAGTATGGGTTAAGGTTAGAGTTAAGGTAGGGACGTCAAAAAGGATCCCAGATAGCACTGACCACTAGGATGGGACAGGCTGTATACTGTGGGAATTTAACATGATCAGTGAAAAGCAATTGTAACACCACAAACTCCTCAAATGCCTACTCTTCATCCCCTTACTCTTACATTGTCTGTCTGTCTCTCTGTCTGTCTCTGTGCGTGTGTGTTGGGTACGGAGTATTGACTCCATGGCTCAGCTGCCCCCAGCAGTGGCGGCTCCTGAAAAAATTCTCAGGAGGGGCAATTTTTCTGATGATTTAGGTGACCTACACACATTTAAAAAAAAGATATGTCCAGCAACAACATGAAGACAGGGGCAGCATATAAGTCAATACCAGAAGCATTTATTGACTGATCTCAAAAGTGTTGGCTTACCAGGGTTGGTGGAGCCCTCAGTTTCATCTTTGCCTCGCAAAGCTAACTCAAACACTCCGCAAAACTTCACACACTGGATTAGCCGGCTGAGGATGTGGCGGTTCTTGCTAATGTCGTAGTAAATATATTTGTTATAGTGAATATGGAATATGATATGTTGAGTAAAATGTTGTGCTAAGATCTATTTAGGTCAGGAGCTGGTTATAAGTTCTGTTCCTATCCAATAACAATGGACAAAAGGGTCCTATCTTGTCAGCCTTGTCAGCAGGTGGCCAAGGACAACACCCACGCCATAGGCCTCTCAGTTCTTCCAACTCACGAGTTCTTGCTCTGAGGACACACACACACACAAACACACACACACACACACACACACATCATCACTGTTAAAACACACACACACACACACACATCATCACTGTTAAACACACACACACACACACACACAAAAATCCCCTCTCTTAGGCTGAACATTTGAAGACAGAGAACCCGACTCAGAGCCAATGCAACAGTGACAGTAGCCTGGAGGTGACCTCGCCCAACTCATCAGGACCAATCAGAAGATCAGAACTACTAGATTGAACCTACTTCATTTATTGCATAAAATGTCTGCACACAATGTTTCGGGGCTCTCTTCAGATAATAATAATAATAATAATATGCCATTTAGCAGACGCTTTTATCCAAAGCGACTTACAGTCATGCGTGCATACATTTTTGTGTATGGGTGGTCCCGGGGATCGAACCCACTACCTTGGCGTTACAAGCACCATGCTCTACCAGCTGAGCTACAGAAAGTGGATACTCATGGATGCGCATTGCAATTGTAAAATGTCAACACAATTGGAGACACCACGTCATTTTTGGAGACATGTTATTGACAGTAAACTATTGTAGATGCGACTGCTAACTAAATAAAACATTTTAGCTGGCTAGCTAATCATCTTAGCTAAATGTGGGGCAAACAATTCAGTTATTTACCGTTAATTTGAGTGATTGGGGGTGAAAGAAATCGAGTTACATAGTGATACTTTACGATATACTGTATTGACAATATCGCAATATTTTAGCGCTAGTTGGCTGTACCTGCACCAAAACACCATTATTGTTCCTTCATAGCTTGTTCTCAATCTTTTCACATTGGGAGCCAATTAGTTTTCAGCACTTTTATTTCCATGACTGATCAAAACTCGTTCTCATGGCTTTCTGATCCCTCTGCAACAGACATATGGTGCGCAATAAAATCACAGTATCGAATCGCAACACGTATAGAATCATGAGACTCGCAATGCTGATGCATATATCTTATCGTGAGGTTCCTGGCAATTCCCAGGCCAAGTTCATTTGCCACAACAAATCTCTTCGCTAGCAAACGCGATGTCTTCTCCAAAACGACAATGTGTCTCCAACAATGTTTACTTTTTTGACGTTCTATGGCATCTCCACTTTCCAAGCATATATGACCACATGTAATATTTTGGTAAGTGATGCAAATAGTGAACTATGTAGGGCCAGGATGTAAAATATATGTAGCTGCAGCAATTTCTCTTATCTGATATGGTAAGTAATGGGGCTTAATTTATAGCTCCCTAAGAGTTTGACGAACGGGTCCGTGAACGCGATTCCAGATATATTTACCTCTGAATAAACTGCCTTTATTACACCATATCCACATCCAGTAAACTTGTGATTATCAACACTAACCTCATCGTTGTGGCGGCGGACAGCTAGCCTGTATCCCTCGTCATCCAGTTGAGTGAGTGGCAATGTCTTTTTTTCGTTCGTACCAATTTTTGGAAAATCCTCGGGTGTAGGACTTTCCGCCTTTAGTAGAAACCTGTTGAATTATTAAATTTGGTCTGGGAGGTCCTAATTGTTTCGTTGCCAATTTATCTTAATTTGTTCGCCGACAAAAAGGAACTTCTTTCAAAGACACAATCGAGTTGGACTGAAGCCTAGCCATTTTGATAGTAGTAGTGAATTGATTGAGGCTGCTACCTGGTCTTTTCTTAGTTACGTTCATTCGTGGTTACGTTATGTATGACGAAAGCGGCGTAAGTGCAAGCCCACAGACACCCATAGAGAATGTATTGAAAGCTTTGAAATGTGAAAAAAATAGATTTTACATGACAGGCTATGAGAGACTTCTGGGCGATTTTCAACCTGACTGAAATCGCCCAAAAAACGGGCGGGGCCATTTGAAGCACGACTTTAGCCTGATTTGACATTTAGTGGCTGTCAGATCAGACGTGAACACTGATAACTGCTGTTGCCGTGATATAATTTTTTATAAATTTATTTAAAAAAAATATCTCACAGCTAGAACTCAGCAGAGCATAGCAGACCATGATGGAGGGAGGAAGGGAGGAAGGGATAGAAGAATACATAGGAGAGAAGGGAGAGATAGAGGAGGGAGAGAGGGAGAAGGTAGATAGGGGTTGGAACTAGGAAGGAGAGAACAGAGCATGACAGACTAAATCTTTGGCCCAAGGTACGAACTTGCACCTTGCTTGTTAAAGCATGCCTTTCAGTGATCAATGACAACACACAGTGATCATTTTGAGTTGATACAGGGTGACAAATGTCACAGCAGAACTGTTACATATTCACACACGCATGCACGCGCACACACACACATGGCCAGAAGGGAGGAGTTCCCCGCCCATCAGCCCTCTGCTAGCCCCAGGGCGTGGCTGGGCTTACTATGGACTCATTATCATGTCAGCAGTTAGGAGAAATATTAGTGCCCAGGGAGAGAGAGAGAAAGAGAGAGAGAGTGAATGAATGAAAGAAAAAGAGAGGGGGGAGAGAGCGAAAGATAGAGACAGAGAGAGATGGAGGGAAGAAGAAAGAGAGAGAGAGACAGAGAGAGGCCCAGGTAGAGGGAGACTGAGGTAGAGGTACAGGGAGCAAAGAAAGACAGAGCAATGGATAGAGAAAAAGAGGGGAGAGGATGGCGGAGGAATGGATAAAGAAAAGAAGGGAGGGAGGGGGAGTGGCGAAACTAATGGTCCTGGTCAGGAGAAATAGCAGTCAATCAATCATGTTTAAACAAAAGCAGTGGGCCCAGGAGGACTCTTAAGGAGTGCTTATTTAATTAAAAGTTCCTTTGCTTATATTTATGGGCTATCCCTCCTTCAAATATTAACCTTCCAGCCAGTCCACGGAGGGTTGGGGCGGGGGAGATGGGAGGTTCAGGCCAGACAGGACTGAGGGCTGGGCTTTGGGGTCCTGAGGGCTGGGTTTTGGGTCCTTAAAAAAAAGCAGTATATAACTACCATGTATTTTTACTATAATTGTTATTATTATTATTATTATTAATTATTATTTATTTATTATTATTATTATTATAGGAAGGAGGGTTGGTTTTGGTTAGCCCCAACTCGTGAATCCGAATTGATTGTATTTGCTAGAAGTTGTATTCCATCACTGAAGGCATATGTATAATCTGGAATGCCTAAACCAGGGCTGTTAAATTCTGGTCCTGGAGGGCCAAAACACTTCTGTTTTTTATCCTCTCCTTCTAACCAGGGACTGATTCAGACCTGGGACACAATTGAACAGCCCTGGCCATGACGATCTAGCTCTAGCTGGATTGACAAATTAACAAAACAATATGGTAAAAATGTCTGAGATATTATGTCTAACACATTTCCACCGGCTGGGCTGCCACCACATATGGCGCTCCATCTCAGCACGCCGCTGTTCTGTGTTTAATTGGCCAACATCTATGGTGTATTCTCACCTCACACACACTCGGCAGTATGGCTAGCACATACTCTACTCTACTACAATAGATGTGTGTCTATGTGAGTGAGTGTGTAGTTCACTGTAGAACTACTGTATACAACTCTGTAGAACTAATGTAGACAGGTCTGGAGAACTTACAGTGGAGGCTTCTCAGAGGAAGGGGAGGACCATCCTCCTCAGTGAATTTTAGAAAAATAAAAATCAGAAAAATAAAAATTGTGAAACAATAATATAAGTCATCCTTTTTAGATAAAACTATACTTAATATATTCACGTCACCAAATAATTGATTAAAATACACTGTTTCGCAATGAAGGTCTACAGTAGCCTCAACAGCACTCTCTGGGATACCACCATGGTGTAGCTGGAGGACAGCTAGTTTCCGTCCTCCTCTGGGTACATTGACTTCAACACAAAACCTAGGAGGCTCATGGTTCTCACCCCCTTCCATAGACTTACACAGTAATTATGACAACTTCTGGAGGACGTCCTCCAACCTATCAGAGCTCTTGCAGTATGAACTGACATGTTATCGACCCAATCAAAGGATCAGAGAATTAATCTAGTACTGAAAGCATAAGCTACAGCGAGCTAGCACTGCAGTGCATAAAATGTTTTGAGTAGTTGACTCAAAGAGAGAGAAAGACAATAGTTGAACAGTTTTGAACAAATGAATTTCTTATAAAATGAAAGAGAAGCAAGAGAGAGAGAGAGAGAGAGAGAGAGAGAGAGAGAGAGAGAGAAAGAGAGCTAGCTACATTTCGTTGTATTTCTTTCCACTTTCACTTTCACTTCCTTAGCTAGCGAATACAACTAGCTACAGTGGCTTGCGAAAGTATTCACCCCCCCTTGGCATTTTTCCTATTTTGTTGCCTTACAACCTGGAATTAAAATGGATTTTTGGGAGGTTTGTATCATTTGATTTACACAACATGCCTACCACTTTGAAGATGCAAAATATTTTTTTGGGTGAAACAAACAAGAAATAAGACAAAAAAACAGAAAACTTGAGCGTGCATAACTATTCACCCCCCCAAAGTCAATACTTTGTAGAGCCACCTTTTGCAGCAATTACAGCTGCAAGTCTCTTGGGGTATGTCTCTATAAGTTTGGCACATCTAGCCACTGGGATCTTTGCCCATTCTTCAAGGCAAAACTGCTCCAGCTCCTTCAAGTTGGATGGGTTCTGCTGGTGTACAGCAATCTTTAAGTCATACCACAGATTCTCAATTGGATTGAGGTCTGGGCTTTGACTAGACCATTCCAAGACATTTAAATGTTTCCCCTTAAACCACTCGAGTGTTGCTTTAGCAGTATGCTTAGGGTCATTGCTGGAAGGTGAACCTCCGTCCCAGTCTCAAATCTATGGAAGACTTGATGGCCAAAAAGCTCAATTTTAGTCTCATCTGACCAGAGTACCTTCTTCCATATGTTTGGGGAGTCTCCCACATGCCTTTTGGCGAACACCAAACATGTTTGCTTATTTTTTTCTTTAAGCAATGGCTTTTTTCTGGCCACACTTCCATAAAGCCCAGCTCTGTGGAGTGTATGGCTTATAGTGGTCCTATGGACAGATACTCCATTCTCCGCTGTGGAGCGTTGCAGCTCCTTCTGGGTTTTTTTTGGTCTCTTTGTTGCCTCTCTGATTAATGCACTCCTCGCCTGGTCCGTGAGTTTTGGTGGGCGGCCCTCTCTTGGCAGGTTTGTTGTGGTGCCATATTCTTTCAATGTTTTAATAATGGATTTAATGGTGCTCCGTTGGATGTTCAATGTTTCTGATATTTTTTTATAACCCAACCCTGATCTTTACTTCTCCACAACGTTGTCCCTGACCTGTTTGGAGAGCTCCTTGGTCTTCATGGTGCCGCTTGCTTGGGGGAGCCCCTTGTTGCAGACTCTGGGGCCTTTCAGAACAGGTGTATATACTGAGATCATGTGACATTTAGATTGCACACTGGTGGACTTTATTTAACTAATTATGTGACTTCTGAAGGTAATTGGTTGCACCAGATCTTATTTAGGGGCTTCATAGCAAAGGTGGTGAATACATATGCACGCACCACTTTTCCATTATTTATTTTGTAGAATTTATTTTTTCATTTCACTTCACCAATTTTGTGTATGTCCATTACATGAAATCCAAATAAAAATCAATTTAAATTACAGGTTGTAATGCAACAAAATAGGAAAAACGCCAAGGGGGATGAATACTTTTGCAAGGCACTGTAGTTTAGCCTACTCAAACAAACGGTTCAAACAGAGAGGGATGCTATGTTAGCTAGCTGGCTATGGCTATCCAACACTGGAGATCTTCCAAGTCAAGGTAATGTGGTATCCCGGGAGGTTTACCCCTGGGGTTAGTGATAGAGGGGAGGTACGTGCCGCGACGTTGGCGCCCTCTGCTGGGAGTACCCGGGCTGGGCACCCCGACACTGATGGCACCAATTAGGGGAGAGTGCCAACCATCCATGCAGGCCACATAAATGGAGAACCGTGGCACACCGCAAGAGGAAAAAGAAGAGGCAGGGAGTGAACCTACAGACGGCAAGTTCCCGGGGAACGGAACCAAATAAGACGAGGCGACCCAGAAGAAGGACCGAGCCAACCCTAAGTTTGATGTTATGTTGCCCAGTAAATGTGTGTTTTTTGACTAGAACCTCCATGTCTCTGTGTCCATCTCTGTGTGCTCAAACCCCCCACGATTTACCACAGTAAGCGTTTCATTTTATTAATTTATTGCCACCGGGGCCTGCCGGTGTAACTGCTAAACTGCTTGCTGTACACTGTACTGCATGATTGTAGCAGGTTTATTGACGCGTTAGTTCTAGTAGCTAGCTATGTTTACATTTACATTTTAGTCATTTAGCAGACGCTCTTATCCAGAGCAACTTACAGTTAGTGAATGCATACATGTATTATTATTATTTATTTTATTTTATTTTTTCATACTGGCCCCCCGTGTGAAACGAACCCACATCCCTGCCGGCCAAACCCTCTCCTACCTTGGACGACGCTGAACCAATTGTGCGCCGCCCATGGGTCTCCCGGTCGCGGCCGTCTGCGACAGAGCCTGGACTCGAACCAGGATCTCTAGTGGCACAGCTAGCACTGCAATGCAGTGCCTTAGAATACTGCACCACTCAACAGCTCTGTTGACTATGACGTTAGCTAATATGGTGACAACGATGTAGGCTGTGTGTGTAATATTCATATGTGTCACCATACTGAATTGTAATTGGATGCATCATACTGTGCAATGATTGGTTAAGACCACCCAGGTGGTGAGGTCATTCTAAGAGGATCATGGCCAGAGACACATGGACATGCACGTTATAGCTAGTTAATAAAGAGGTACGTTTATAAATATCCTGTCGTCCTGCATTTTATTATTTTGTACAAAGCGTACAAAACAAGACATGGTGTCAGAGTAAAAAGACTAAAAGATGGATTTTGCTGGAGTTCCTTCACCTCGAATGGATTGGGGGTCTACAAATCTACCCGATGCATGGCGTAAGTTCAAACAGCATGTGGAGCTGATGTTCACGGGTCCTCTGAAGGAAAGAGGAGAAGAGGAAAAGTGCAGCTACCTGCTCCTCTGGATCGGTGAAAAAGGGAGAGACATTTACAACACATGGACACTTACCGAGGCTGAATCAAAGGTACTGAAAACATACTACGATCGTTTTGAAGCATATGTTTTGCCAAAGACCAATACAATTTTCGCTAGGTACAAATTCCATGAGAAAGTACAAGGCGCTAGTGAATCGTTTGAACAGTTTGTCACTGAGCTGCGTCTGCTTGTGAAAGACTGCGATTATGCAAACAAGGATGAGATGGTCAGGGACCGTATTGTATTTGGAATACAATCACCGCGAGTGAGAGAGAAACTTTTGAATGTTGGATCAGAGTTAACGCTGGACAAAGCTATCGACATAGCCAGATCTCACGAGCTAGCACAGGTTCAGATGAAAACCATTTCAGGCGGCAGCATGAGCGCATCACGTGAACAAGCAGTGCACGCAGTCAGGCAGACATCAAAGCACACCTCCAGTGCCCAGAGAGCATGTTTCAGAACGGAGACAGACAGAACTCCAAAACAGAGCGACACAGACTCCAAACGCCCCAAAACATGTGGATATTGTGGATACAAAGTGCATGGCGAACAGGGGAATTGCCCAGCTAAAGGCAAACAGTGTACTAAATGTGGAAAATGGAATCACTTTGCAAAAGTGTGCAGAGTTTACCGTGGAAAAACAGTACATACAGTGAGTGAAGATGAAATGTCAATCAAAGAGTCAAATGCTGATGAACTGTTTATTGATTCAGTGACACAGAAAAGTCAGATATCAGAGACAGAGCAAGCCTTTGCTGACATTGAGATAGGAAGACAAGGCACAGAGCTAAAATTCAAACTAGACACTGGTGCACAAGTAAACATTATTCCTCTGAGTAAGTACAGAAGCTTGACATCTGAGTGTGAGCTACAGCCCACCACGCGCAGACTGACTGGTTATGGTGGTGAACAGCTCCCAGTAAAAGGCACATGCACTCTCAAATGCAAATACAAGGAAAGGGACATGATGTTGGACTTTTACGTTGTTGACACTCGAAGCACCTGCAGTGCTAGGTCTTAAAGCATGTTTAGACATGGACCTTATCAAGCTAGTTTTATCAGTGACAGCACCAGTAGAGATAGAGAATGTCATGGAGGAGTTTGCTGATGTTTTTACAGGAATAGGACTATTCCCAGGAGAATGTACCATTCACCTTAACCCAGACGCAACCCCTGTGATCTACCCACCGAGAAAGATTCCACTTGCTCTCCGCGCCCGTCTGAAGAAAGAGTTGGAGAGCATGGAGCAATCTGACATCGTCACCAAGGTTACAGAACCGACGGATTGGGTCAACGCGTTAGTGGTGGTGGAGAAACCACGGACAGGCAAGCTCAGAGTATGTCTCGACCCAAGAGACTTGAACAAGGCTATCAAACGCCCCATTACCCCTTACCGACGCTAGATGGCATCACACACAAGCTAGCGGGCGCACGCTACTTCAGTGTCATGGACGCCAGATCAGGCTACTGGGCTATCAAGCTCACAGAAGAGTCATCTAAGCTCACAACGTTCAACACACCGTTTGGACGCTACAGGTTCCGTCGCCTGCCTTTTGGGATTATCTCAGCCCAAGACGAGTTTCAGCGAAAGATCGACGAGGTGTACGAAGGCCTCGACGGAGTCGTGGCAATTGTGGACGACATCCTTGTCTATGGTCGAACCAAAGAGGAACACGACAGAAACCTCAGCGCGATGCTGCAAAGGTCCCGCGAGAGAGGAGTCCGGCTCAACCCCGAGAAGAGCACAGTCGGGCGCTACAGAGGTCAGCTACTTCGGGCATCTTCTCACAGCGAATGGAATCAAGCCAGATCCGCAGAAGATCTCAGCCATAAAGGAAATGGACCCACCAAAGAACCGCGCAGAGCTGGAAACAGTGCTTGGCATGGTCAACTACTTAGCCAAGTTCGCACCCAGCCTCTCCAATGCTAATGCACCCCTGCGTCAGCTGCTAAAGCAGTCCAGTGAGTTCCTCTGGGACAACCAACACGACATCGCTTTCCAGAAAGTGAAAGACTTGATCACGAGAGAACCAGGACCAATCCTTGCCTACTACGACCCCAACAAAGAGCTCAGACTCCAGGTGGACGCGTCAAAGTATGGACTAGGGGCAGTGCTACTGCAAGAAGGAAAACCCATCGGCTACGCTTCCAAATCTCTCACAGACTGTGAAATCAACTACGCTCAAATCGAAAAGGAGCTGTACGCCATTCTGTTCGGATGTAAGCGTTTCCATCAGTATGTCTATGGACGACAAGTCATTGTGGAATCAGACCACAAGCCCCTCGAGTCAATCATGAGGAAACCGTTAGCCGCAGCCCCGCCAAGGCTACAGAGAATGATCCTTCAACTACAAAAATACGACTTCACAATCACTCACCGTCCAGGCAAAGACATCCCTGTCGCAGACACACTCTCCAGGAAGTTTCTTACCTACAAGGACAGCAGCCTCAGTGAAGGCATGGACATGCAGGTGCACACTGTGTACAGCAACTTACCAGTTAGTGACACAAAACTGAAGGAGATCCGAGCAGAAACAGAAAAAGACACACAACTCACACAGCTGAGGAAAGTCATACAGTCAGGATGGCCTGAGGAGAGGAGAAAATGCCCTCAGAGCGTCTCAGAGTTCTGGAACCATCGTGACGAACTATCACAGATCAACGGAATCATTTTCAAAGGAGAGAAAATCATCATTCCTACCAGTCTCAGAGAAGAGATTTTGACAAAGATCCATGCTGGACACATGGGCATGGAAAAGTGCAAACAGAGAGCACGGGACATTTTGTTTTGGCCCGGAATGTGCAAACAAATAGAGGACATGGTTGGTAAATGCCCCACCTGTCTTGAACGACGCCCCTCAAACACCAAAGAGCCAATGTTACCTCACCGTATCCCAGACCGGCCCTGGCAAGTCGTGGCAACCGATCTGTTCACGTGGAACAACGAGGACTACATTATAACAGTGGACTACTACAGCAGATACTTCGAACTCGACAAGCTTCACAGCACCACATCTGCAGCTGTGATACACAAGCTGAAAGCAGCCTTTGCCAGGCATGGCATTGTAGAGACTTTAATATCTGACAATGGGCCCTGTTACAAATCAAATGAGTTTGAATCCTTCACAAAAGCATGGGAGTTCACACACGTCACCACAAGCCCACATTACCCTCAAAGTAATGGCCTTGCTGAAAAATCTGTGCAGATCGCTAAATCACTCATGGACAAAGCAAAAGCAGACAAGAGAGACCCCTACCTCAGTCTCCTTGAATACCGCAACACTCCAGTTGACAACTTCAAATCACCAGCCCAGCTGTTGATGAGCCGCAGACTTCGCTCAATCCTCCCCAGCACCAACCAGCAGCTGCAACCTGAGGTCGTCAGCTACAAGGAAGTGCATGCAAAACGTGCACAGAGACAGCAACAGCAAAAGCGATACTACGACAGGTCAGCCAGACCACTGCCACCACTGAACGACGGAGAGTCAGTTAGAATCCAGGAGCATGGCTACTGGAAGCCAGCAGTCGTCATCCAACCAGCTGACACTGAACGCTCATATCACGTTCGCACCGCAGAAGGAGCGGTGTACCGCCGCAATCGTCGTCACCTACTGAACACAAAAGAACAACACACTGACGAGATGAACTGTTCCCCTGAAAGAGAACGGGATGGACTAAACACAGACACAACACAACATACACCATACTTACCTGCAACACCACAAGAACTGTTGACTGACACAGAAGCATGCTCAGCTTCATATCACACAAGGTCAGGAAGAGAGGTCAAGCCTAGAGCTGTCCTAGACCTGTGAAATGTCAAAGGGTGTAGGCGGATCGCTGCCCTAAAAGAGTTTCCAGACTGTAAACTTGTTATTGAAAGTTAACTTGAAATGCTTTGGTATTGTATTTGTTTGATATGTTGAGATGTCATTGCTACAGTGAAAAGCTGAGTTGCTGAGAAATATTTGTTCTAAAAATAACAATATGCTGAATCATTGTTTGTCTGTTATGTTGATGCAGTTGGTGCAGTTTAAATGGTTACTTACCTCGAGTTCAAACTACAGAGCATATATTCAAAAGAAACGCTTTATTGTTCCACATATTTTTTCTTTTTTTAAAAGAAGGGGGATGTAATATTCATATGTGTCACCATACTGAATTGTAATTGGATGCATCATACTGTGCAATGATTGGTTAAGACCACCCAGGTGGTGAGGTCATTCTAAGAGGATCATGGCCAGAGACACATGGACATGCACGTTATAGCTAGTTAATAAAGAGGTACGTTTATAAATATCCTGTCGTCCTGCATTTTATTATTTTGTACAAAGCGTACAAAACAAGACAGTGTGTAGCGGTTATGGTATGAAGGTTTGGCTTGGAACGTTTTTTCTGACTGGTCACAGGCAGCTGTTGTATTGTGCACTGAAGTCCACAAGCGAAGTGAAAATGTGAGAGGAGGAGAGTGCCTAGATGTGAGAAGGAATGACACAACGAGCAAAGTGATCATGCTGTTTGTATGTTGCTGCTATGAAAGTGAACTGTGTTTGTGGTGATCAGGGGTGTATTCATTCCGCCGATTCTGTTGACAAACATTTCTTAAACGGAAGCAAACGGAACAAAATGGGGATAACCATACCTGAATTTGTCCAATATAAACTTTAATTTGCAACTGTTGATGAGGACTAATGATTACACCCTAGATCAGCTAGATGCAGGCAAGAGTGTGCAAGGTGGTGTTGAACGTGTCACTCTCTGTCACCTTGATTACTCTAATTTTTCTCTCGACCTGTGCACCTACGTTGTAAACTTTCATTTGTAGGCTAGGTTGTAGCAACCTCATGATATATATAGGGAAAATGTATATCATGTATTAGCCTAAACCTATCGCTGTTACATTGAGTTTGATGAATGGAATATGAATGACCATCATCCAATATGCTGTAATAGAAATAAGGCCATGCTCATAAAAAAAAATATCTTAAACATCACCAACCACCACTGATGTAGAACTACTGTAGACAGCTCTGTAGAACTACTGTAGACAGCTCTAGAACTACTGTAGACAGCTCTAGAACTACTGTAGACAGCTCTAGAACTATTGTAGACAGCTCTAGAACTATACTGTAGACAGCTCTAGAACTACTGTAGACAGCTCTAGAACTACTGTAGACAGCTCTAGAACTACTGTAGACAGCTCTAGAACTACTGTAGACAGCTCTAGAACTATACTGTAGACAGCTCTAGAACTACTGTAGACAGCTCTAGAACTACTGTAGACAGCTCTAGAACTACTGTAGACAGCTCTAGAACTACTGTAGACAGCTCTAGAACTACTCAGAACTCAGATTCGGAATTGATATCGGAATCAATATAACAATCAGGCCTAAACAGTAATGGTATCAGAAAGTAAATCTGTGAATTATTGTATTTCAGCGTTCTATAGAGTACATAGAACATTATACATACAGTGAGTATTAAATATGTAGACAGTCATTCCCATGTTTTACCATATTGCCTGTCTATCACATTTCTATCTACGCAAACCTTTTCTCTTTTACAGTGAGATCGTGTCGGCGCCTTTTAGGGAATTATTTTCTTCACTCAACCATTCTCACTTTCCCTCTTTTTCTGAAAACATACAGACACAGAGTGTGTGTGTATGTGCATGCATGTTTGTCCTATATGTTAGAGAGAGAGAATCAGAGAGACAAATGAGGTGAAAGATAGGGAGAGAGAGTGAGGCAGAGTGAGAAATGCAGTGAGAGAGAGAGAGAAACAGAGTGTGTGAATGTGAGAGGCAGTGACAGAGAGAATATGAGAAAGAGAGGAGGAGAAAGAGAGGTGTTGAGGTTATCACTGGAGGGCGTGAAGACAATAATGCAAACTGACACTTCAGAAATGAGCTGCTGGTTGCCTTGGTGACAAGCCCTGGCAGGGGGAGGGGGGAGTCCTATGAGAAGGGGGGTGAGATAGAGACTAAATGATGTTTGATTAGAACCCAGATCATTTAGAGAGAGCACAGACAAGCATGTTGGCAGGAGGGGGTTCACATGAGGGGGGAGGGAGGGTAGTGGAATGACAAAGTGTAGAAATACACACTGGTTATTTATTCTCTGCATTATTCTTTGCCACGCAATAGTGGGATGCCAGAAGAAGAGGTTACCTGTCATCTAGATATTTTACTGGTGTCAGGTGACGTTCATGTATTAAGGATATGACAACTCATTGTGGATGTACACTGGCTAAATAGAATTGGAATTGGAATCAGAATCAGTTGATTCATTTTTTTTTTTTACAATAACAAAGTAGTGGTATCAGAAAATAAATCTGTGTATTTCAGAGTTCTATAGAACACAGTACATTGTACTAGTAAATACCAGCTAGATACCAGTCAGAACAGCACCCTGATCAGTTTCACTGTTTCACGCCTGTTGTATCCTGTGCATGTGGCGAATTAACTTTCAACTTGAACTTTCAACCATCGCCTGGCCTTCGTATCACTATCCCTATCCTTTCTGCAGGGAAATTCCGTTTGCCGTTGAAGAGAACTAGACCATAATATTATGCAGAATAGCTCTACATCATTATATACTAGACTGTTTTATATGCATGGTGCACTGGTCCTTTACATGATTACCTACACACACACACACACACATGCGCATGCACGCACGCACACACTTGCACACACACACACACACACACACACACACACACACACACACACACACACACACACACACACACACACACACTCACACTCACACTCACACACACACAAGTGCACACACACACACGCAGAAACATACACACACATGCTCTCACACACACATCCTTTTATTTAAGTAAACAAACAAGCAAATACTTTCATACACACAAGTTCATGTGCACTCCTACACCCACACACTCTCACTCACTCATACATACATACATACACATACACACACACACACACACATACACACACACACACACACTCACACACATACCATTCCTCACCCCCCACACACAAACCCCCTCCCCCCAAGCAGACACACAGTCTCACACAGTCATACACACACACACACACACACACACATACACACATACACACACACACACACATACACACACACACACACACACAGGCAGCAGCAGCAGAATTGAATGTGATAGGGAAGTAAAAAATGATTAACCTAGGGTCAGCTCTCAGCCTCAATCTCAGAAGCGCTCAAAGAACATCCGCGGCTGATTTAGAGCCGTCATGTTCCACAGCACACATTTGCATATATTTATTAAATTCGCCTAGCATTGGAGAATAAAATATAACAGAGAGAGAGGGAGGGAGGGAGGTATGGGGGGGGTATTTAAAGGAGACGTGTTTCTGATAGATTTGCCTTTCATTCATATTCATTTGTTCCATTTCTCTCTCTCCACCCCTATCTCTCTTTCTTTCTCTCTCTCTCTCACATTCTCCCCACCCATCTAGCTCCCCCCCCCCCCCTCCCCCGTCCCCCCTCTCTCTTTCACACAGGCAGCATGATTCTTATAGGCTTCTGATGGAGGATGGCAGTCCGCTGTGCACTGGAGGAAAAACCATCATTGGCCAACAATGCCTAAACCTTGAGTTTAATGCTGCCCAAAATGCTGGCCAAACAGCAATACCTCCATCCAATGTATTTCTGATCAATGTTTTGCAGGGAAACAATATCATAATATTGAATTGTTAGAAACTACTGCACTGTTGGAGCTAGGAACACAAGCATTTCGCTACACCCGCAATAACATCTGCTAAATATGTGTATGTGACCAATACAATTTGATTTGATTTGATAATACCCAAACTATTTAATTGTAACAGTGAAAAATATATTGGTTGGAGCACTGGAGTTTTAAACCTTAAAATCCATATAAAGTGGGAAGCTGTGTAGGCTCTTGTTTCCTATGTGTGATGAGTCAGACTATGTCAGGTGATACCCGTAGGGCTGAGACCTGTCCGGAGCATCCATCTACCAGAGGTCATGTATTAGAGCAAACCATTACTCAGACACAGCCTCAGGCCGCTATTCAATCGAAGCTAATAGCCAGCCTTCCGGTAAAAAGTCACAAACAACATTCTTCTTGTGCTGCATGAGAGCATCTCTGAATCATTAAAGGTGCAAGACTCACGATTTCCAGCTACCCTTTAGTAGATTCAAATAATATATATATTTCTGAATAATATGATTTAAAACTGCTGTAATGAGACCTTACTACAGCAAACAACTAATCGTATTCAGATAAAAACGTATTCCAAAACAAATATACGTCTTTGATATCAGTTATGACTAGGCATCTAGGCCCTGAGTGTGTGAAGGTCTGCTTTATTGGAGGGTCACTTCACACCTCTACCTTATGGTTTAATTCCTAGGCAGTGTTTGGCTGTGTTTTGCATCTCCAACATTAAGTGACAGAGGGAGAAAAAACACAACAGGCACTAACACACACACACTAAAGCAAACACACACAAACACAAACGCAAAACACACACACGCAACATGCACGCACACAGCCACCGGGCACACTCCAGCGCTCTCCTGGGCTGCATGCCAACCAGCATGTCTCTCAGGAAGGCCTGGCTGATGATAGGTGGTATAAATGATGCCAGGCAAGCCACGTGTGCCTCACACACACACACATTCAAATACACGCACAGAGACGCACACACACACAGGACGGCTGCGATGGCATGGGAGTGACCAGTAGTGAGCTGCCAGCAGACAAGGCAGGACTGGGCGGGCTGTGACCAGTCTCTGGGGCAAGACTGGGTGAGATACAGCTGCAACCAATCCTACAAACACACCTCTCCCTCTCCCTGTACCTCTCTTCCTCTCCCTCTACCCCTCTCTCCCTCTCTCCCTCTCTCCCTCTACCCCTCTCTCCCTGTCCCTGTCCCTGTCCCTGTCCCTGTCCCTGTCCCTGTCCCTGTCCCTGTCCCTGTCCCTGTCCCTGTCCCTGTCTCTCTCTCTCTCTCTCTCTCTCTCTCTCTCTCTCTCTCTCTCTCTCTCTCTCTCTCTCTCTCTCTCTCTCTCTCTCTCTCTCTCTCTCTCTCTCTCTCTCTCTCTCTCTCTCCCTCTCTCCTTCTCTCCCTCTCTCTCTCCAGTCTTGTTCTGTGCCATGTGTCTCAGCTGTGCCAGCCCTGCCAGACCCCCAGGCCCAGACCCCCCCCAAGCCACTTCCCCTCACCTCTCTTCCAGTCCTCTCCCTCCTCCCCCATTCCCTTCCCCACCTCTCTCTCATATCCCTCTCCCCCTTTCTCCCCCCTGGTCGCCTTTGTAGGCTAATTAGCTGAGAAATTGGTGAATTGCAGGCTCGGGCACACACACATATACACACACACACACAGTTGGTGAATTGCAGGCTGGGTCACATCGACAGAGACACTTCAGACTCTCCAAGCGCCACTCAGCCCCTGAAAGGCCCTGAAACGGGAAACACACCACACAAAGAGAGGATGGAAAGAGGGATGGGAGGATGGAGGAAAGGAGAGGGAGAGGGAGAAAATGTAGAGGGAATAAAAAATAAGAAAGGAAAGAGACCTCTCTGTTTCTCGCTTTTCATCCCCTCTGTAACCTTTATGTTATAATGTTGGTTCTGCATGGTTAAATATGTACAATTTTTTTGCATTTTCTAAATGTGAGTACATGTCTATGTTTGATAGAGTGATGAAAGTGAGTTCCCAGTCC
Source organism: Coregonus clupeaformis (assembly GCF_020615455.1). Lineage (NCBI taxonomy): Eukaryota > Metazoa > Chordata > Actinopteri > Salmoniformes > Salmonidae > Coregonus > Coregonus clupeaformis. The sequence goes on from NC_059200.1 coordinate 25,417,627, forward strand.
TTAATGATTTCTATGATGGAGGACACACGTTTCATCATCCCTCCATCCCTCCATACCTCCCTCTCCCTCCATACATCCCTCCATACCTCCCTCCCCCTCCATACATCCCTCCATACATCCCTCCCCCTCCATCCCTCCATCCCCCACCCATAAATTAGCTCATATATTAACAGTCTGTATTAAAATCATGCAAGGCGTTAAGGCCCTCATTTAAAATTAATAAGAGGTCATTATGGAGGAAGATAATCTGATTGGAAGGAAGGAGAGAGCCCTGGCAGAGCTTTACTACTACTGGAAGAGAGGAGAGAAGGGGGGGATGGATAACAGAGGAGAGGAGGATTGGAGAGAATCAGTTAGAGGTCAAGAGGTGGTTGGTGATCAGTTATCTGCTACTTTGGGAATTTATACAAAACCTTTATTGGTGCAATTCATATAATGTACTTTGCCAAAACCATGCCGAAGTAAAAATACATCAGAGCAGTGCTTTGTGTAGATGTATACACCTATAAAGTACTTTGATACAGTGTTTAGAATAAGAACACAACTGCCTTATTCTGGTGATTCTGTGGTGTCATTGTCAGTCCTCTGTAATCCCAGAATCCCTCTGACACTCATCAGTGTGTTAATGCTTTGTCATCAGCACACAGTTAATGAACCTCACAGCAGTCTGGAAAACAATACTGATCAATATACTGACGGGGGGGAGCGAGAGTGAGAGAGCGAGAGAGAGAGAGAGAGAGAGAGAGAAAGAGAGAGGTTTTTATCTGTATGTCTGTGTGTGACAACAGAGACATAATGTGTCACACAACACACGTGAAGAAAACAAACTGAATGCTCTGTCGTTCACTTCTGTAGCCGTCTCATCCCTCCCTCCTCCCTCCCTCCCTCCCTCCCTCCCTCCCTTCTCTCTCTCTCTCTCTCTCTCTTCTCTCTCTCTCTCTCTCTCTCTCTTCCAGTCTCATGGAAGGAGGGATGGAGGATGAGAATGAGGGATGGAGGGATGGAAGGAGGGATGGAGGGAGAGAAGAAGGGATGGAAGGATGGAAGGAGGGATTTAGGGATAGAAGGAGGGATGGAGGGATAGAAGGAGGGATGAGGGAGAGAAGAAGGGATGGAGGGATGGAGGGATGGAAGGAGGGATGGAAGGAGGGAGGGATGGAAGGAGGGATGGAGGGATGGAAGGAGGGATGGAGGGAGAGATGAGGGATGGAGGGATGGAAGGAGGGATGGAGGGATGGAAGGAGGGATGGAAGGAGAGAAGAAGGGATAGAGGGATGGAAGGAGGGATGGAGGGATAGAAGGAGGGATGGAGGGATGGAAGGAGGGATGGAGGGATGGAAGGAGGGATGAAGGGAGAGAAGAAGGGGTGAAGGGATGGAAGGAGGGATGGATGGATGGAAGGAAGGAGGAGGAAGAGAATGAGGGATGGAGGGATGGAAGGAGGGATGGAGGGAGAGAAGAAGGGATGGAGGGATGGAAGGACGGATTTAGGGATGGAAGGAGGGATGGAGGGATAGAAGGAGGGATGGAGGGATGGAGGGATGGAATGAGGGATTTAGGGATAGAAGGAGGGATGGAGGGATAGAAGGAGGGATGGAGGGATAGAAGGAGGGATGGAGGGAGGGAGAGAAGAAGGGATGAAGGGATGGAGGGATGGAAGGAGGGATGGAAGGAGGGATGGAAGGAAGATGGAAGGAGGGATGTAGGGAGAGAAGAATGGATGGAGGCATGGAAGGAGGGGTGGAGGGATGGAAGAGGGATGGAGGGATGGAAGGAGGGATGGAGGGATAGAAGGAGGGATGGAGGGATGGAAGGAGGGATGGATGGATGGAAGGAGGGATGGAGGAAGAGAATGAGGGATGGAGGAATGGAAGGAGGGATGGAGGGAGAGAAGAAGGGATGGAGGGAGAGAAGAAGGGATGGAGGGATGGAAGGAGGGATGGATGGATGGAAGGAGGGATGAAGGAAGAGAATGAGGGATGGAGGGATGGAAGGATTTAGGGATAGAAGGAGGGATGGAGTGATGGAAGGAGGGATGGATGGATGGAAAGAGGGATGGAAGGAGGGATGGAGGTAGAGAAGAAGGGATGGAGGGATGGAGGGATGGAAGGAGGGATGGAAGGAGGGATGGAGGAATGGAGGGATGGAGGGAGAGAAGACGGGATGGAGGGATGGAAGGAGGGATGGAGGGATGGAAAGAGTGATGGAAGGAGGGATGGTGGGAGGGATAGAAGGAGGGATGGAGGAAGAGAAGAAAGGATAGAGGGATGGAAGGAGGGATGGAGGGATGGAAGGAGGGATGGAGGGATGGAAGGAGGGATGGAGGGATGGAAGGAGGGATGGAGGGAGAGAAGAAGGGATGGAGTGATGGAAGGAGGGATGGGGAGAAAAGAAGGGATGGAGGGATGGAAGGATGGATGGAGGGATGGAAGGAGGGATGGGGAGAGAAGAAGGGATGGAGGGATGGAAGGAGGGATGATGGATGGAAGGAGGGATGGAGGAAGAGAATGAGGGATGGAGGGATGGAAGGAGGGATGGAGGGAGAGAAGAAGGGATGGAGGGATGGAAGGAGGGATTGAGGGATGGAAGGAGGGATTTAGGGATGGAGGGATGGAAGGAGGGATGGATGGATGATGGAAGGAGGGATGGAGGAAGAGAATGAGGGATGGAGGGATGGAAGGAGGGATGGAGGGAGAGAAGAAGGGATGGAGGGATGGAAGGAGGGATTGAGGGATGGAAGGAGGGATTTAGGGATGGAGGGATGGAAGGAGGGATGGATGGATGATGGAAGGAGGGATGGAGGGAGAGAAGAAGGGATGGAGGGATGGAAGGACGGATTTAGGGATGGAGGGATGGAAGGAGGGAGAGAAGGAGTGATGGAGGGATGGAAGGAGGGATGGAGGGATGGAAGGAGGGATGGAGGGAGGGAGAGAAGAAGGGATGGAGGGATGGAGGGATGGAAGGAGGGATGGAGGAAGAGAAGAAGGGGTGGAGGAATGTAAAGAGGGATGGAAGGAGGGATTTTTATTTAACCTTTATTTAACCAGGTAAGCCAGTTGAGAACAAGTTCTCATTTACAACTGCGACCTGGCCAAGATAAAGCAAAGCAGTGCGATAAAAACAACAACACAGAGTTACATATGGGGTAAAAAAACATAAAGTCAAAAATACAACAGAAAATATATATACAGTATGTGCAAATGTACCAAGTTATGGAGGTAAGGCAATAAATAGGCTATAGTGCAAAATAATTACAATTAGTATTAACACTGGAATGATAGATGTGCAAGAGATTATGTGCAAATAGAGATACTGGGCTGCAAATTAGCAAAATAAATAACTATATAGGGATGAGGTAGTTGGGTGGGCTAATTTCAGATGGGCTGTGTACAGGTGCAGTGATCGGTAAGGTGCTCTGACAACTGATGCTTAAAGTTAGTGAGGGAGATAAGAGTCTCCAGCTTTAGAGATTTTTGCAATTCGTTCCAGTCATTGGCAGCAGAGAACTGGAAGGAATGGCGGCCAAAGGAGGTGTTGGCTTTGGGGATGACCAGTGAGATATACCTGCTGGAGTGCAGACTACGGGTGGGTGTTGCTATGGTGACCAATGAGCTAAGATAAGGCGGGGATTTGCCTAGCAGTGATTTATAGATGGCCTGGAGCCAGTGGGTTTGACGACTGAACATGTAGTGAGGACCAGCCAACAAGAGCGTACAGGTCACAGTGGTGGGTAGTGTATGGGGCTTTGGAGACAAAACGGATGGCACTGTGATAGACTACATCCAATTTGCTGAGTAGAGTGTTGGAGGCTATTTTGTAAATGACATCGCCGAAGTCAGGGATCGGTAGGATAGTCAGTTTTACGAGGGCATGTTTGGCAGCATGAGTGAAGGAGGCTTTGTTGCGAAATAGGAAGCCGGTTCTAGATTTAACTTTGGATTGGAGATTCTTAATGTGAGTCTGGAAGGAGAGTTTACAGTCTAACCAGACACCTAGGTATTTGTAGTTGTCCACATACTCTTGGTCAGACCCGTCAAGAGTAGTGATTCTAGTCGGGTGAGCGGGTGCCAGCAGCGTTCGATTGAAGAGCATGCATTTAGTTTTAATAGTGTTTAAGAGCAGTTGGAGGCTACTGAAGGAGTGTTGTATGGCATTGAAGCTCGTTGGAGGGAGGGAAGGAGGGATGGAGGGATGGAAGGAGGGATGGAGGGAGAGAAGAAGGGATGGAGGGATGGAAGGAGGGATGGAGGGATGGAAGGAGGGATGGAGGAAGAGAAGAAGGGGTGGAGGGATGGAAGGAGGGATGTAGGGATGGAAGGAGGGATGGAGGAAGAGAAGAAGGGATGGAGGGAAGGAAGGAGGGATGGATGGAGGGAGAGAAGAAGGGGTGAAGGGATGGAGGGAGAGAAGAAGGGATGGAGGGATGGAAGGAGGGATGGAGGGATGGAAGGAGGGATGGAGGGATGGAAGGAGGGATGGAAGGAGGGATGGAGGGAT